>NW_028227275.1:26455000-26757500 GCF_978045245.1 Mus caroli | reverse complement strand
CCAATGTCGGTTCAAACTTCTAGAGTCTAACCTGGCACCGTTTGTTGTAAGTATATTTCAGCACAATAAAACATAGCAAAATGTTTCCTGGTGTAATACAATCCTCTGTGTACATGGAGGTATCATGAGGTATAATTACACTGAAACTCAATTCAAAGTACATGTGACTTCGCTCAAGAAGATTAGTTCTAGAGATAGGCTTCATGTGTTAGCGGAAGGGCCCAGGGAAAGATCTGGTATGGTGTAAGTCATACAGAAAGTACGGAGGTCATTTGGACTATTACCATTTCCATCCCTGGTTGTGTGAGCTTGGGGGAGCCTCTGACCATACAAATAAAGCAAAGGTTACCTATGCTATTAGCCATCTCTGGTCCTGCTGTATGAGGTTAATGTGTTCTGGCTCTACAGAGAACACAAAATACAAGGTTATTAGTGTTTATCTGTTTATCTGTTTATAGGAGGCAAGGACCTATGTGCTCCCAACTGACAGTCAGAGAGAGAAGATAAAACAGAAAGGGAGGGACACACACACACACAGAGAGAGAGAGAGAGAGAGAGAGAGACAGAGACAGAGACAGAGACAGAGACAGAGACAGAGACAGAGACAGAGAGACAGAGAGAGAAACAGAGAGAGAGACAGACAGACAGATAGACAGAGACAGATAGATATAGACAGAGAGAGAAAGACCAGAAACTTCTTACCCTTTTGTCTCTATCTAGCTTGGCTTATCAAATGTTATCTATAGAGTCCAGAGTACAGGAGTAACTGTCAAACTTTTCCAGGGGCACTGTTGAAATACCCAAATATTTTTGTCCAGCATCAGTGAATTGGACCAGACACAAATGATGAGAAAAGAAACATTTCCTTAGAAAAGAAAAAGCACTCTGGAAATGGGAATGGACTAGTAAACTGGGGGACACAAGCCCAAGGAGCACTGGGACACAGGCTCAGCTGACCAAGCCAGCTCATTCAGTCAACAGGGTCTGGAGGGAGGGAATGAATATTGAAGAAAGAAAAAACAATTAGACAATACTATAACTTGACTCCAGCCAGTTCTAAAGCTGATGTGTATTTATTTTTCTCCAGTCTGCTTTACTACCATTCTAGAGACATGCCAAGAATATGGTCAGTCCTAAGGCATAAACAAAGTAGTCAAGGAACAAACAAGGCATAAACAGAGTAGATAAGGAACAAACAAAGCATAGACAAAGGTCCCATGATTACCTTATTCAGGGTCTTAACAAGACCCATCAATATACAAAGAACACTTTCCTCAGCTGTAGCCATCTTGAGCCTATTTCCTTGTTCTAGCCCAATGTCAAATTCCTAGAAAGTGGCACCAAGAGCTCTCCACACTCAGGAACCCTTCGATGCCAAGAATAATGCTCCCTGTCTCTTCTCCAGGTTGGCAGATCAAGGACATTTTGGGCATCTTCCTTCCATTACTTAAAGCCTAGGGAAGGAAGAACTGATAGTGTTTTTCTGAAAACTTCCAGCATTCATGGCCACTGATGCTCTTTCTGTGGTCCCCAATCTCCCAACACACTCCATAAGCTCTGAAATACCATGTCAAGGGGTCAGGGGAGCCTCACAACTGCTTCCCTTGAAGATTTAAAATGGTGCTGGGCAGATGGCTCTGTGGGTAAAGGGCTCACCAAACAACCATAAGGGCCAGGGTTGAATCCTAGTACTGAGAAGAGAAAGAAAGCACTTGGCTTTCAACTTCAAATGAGCAAGGTGAAGACCAGTGCCTAATGTTGTGCTGTCCTCTGACCTTCGTATGCATGCCTTGGCATAAGTACCTCATACACACACACACACACACGTACATATACATAAATTTCTAATTATAACCTGTTAAGTCCTTATAATGTTAATTATGTATATGCTATCAGGAATCAACATTTGGTGTTGGACAACCGATGGCTGTTCTCTTTCCTCAACCTTTGGTGTTGGACAACCAATAGCTGGTCTCTTTCCTGGGGGAGTCCTCCTCTCCAGGCTTTGCTTGGCTGCTCTTGTTCTCTGTGTATAGTTAAGTCTGGTGTCAATCTTGTTCCGCTCACATTTGGGCATGCTTATTGGTGAGGTTTCCAAAAGAGTTGGACTTTCCAGGAGAAATGGCATTCAGAACTATACCAAAGATCAGATTTCCAAAATAGAAGGAACCTCTCTCTATGTATCACCTTAATAAGATATGCACTTACTTCTCTAACCCATAAGTCCTCATCTCAAAGTAGATACCTGCAGACTTTCAGTCCCCACTTTAGCTGAGAACGTGTCATCTTCTCATTTTCCTTTTTCCACCTCCCTTTGTCAGGTACCGGGTAGAATGCCTCGACACATGGTTAAATCTTGTTTTCTGAAAAATATCTCTTACCTTTAATGAGACTGAACCTTTGCCAGGACTGAAACCAAAATGATAAACTACCTTGACAGCATTTCAGGCTCTGTACACAATTAGACATGTCACTGGAACACACACACAAAACACAACAGACCACAACTATAGGAAAAAAACCTAGGGAGAAAAGTGGGAACTCAATTTGTGGCTCAGTCTTGCTCTAAACTGTTCCCTTAGTGTGACAGCAAGACACTGACACTCTGGGCAGCCTCTTCTCTTAGGACCTGATTGTAGCTGCTTGCAGGATTATCTCTAACTCAGTAAGCTCTTTCAACCCTGACCTCTTAGATAGATGCAAAGATTTAAAGCTTGCTTGCCATGTTTTGTTGGGAGCTTATTCCCCATCTTAAACTGTGACTAAACTCTCTTAATATTTCCTTCCTACTCTATTTTAATCATTTATACAAGCGACTTAAAACATCCCCAAAAGAAACTGCTTTCATCAGATTTACACCTTAGAAATTATGTCACTAAGTCAAAATCACTTGGCTATACTAATGTTCAAACTGGGTCCCCTTCCAAATCAGCCACAAGAATTGTACTTATACATAGAGAAAGGTAAAAATGTATAAACAGAGATTAAAGTTTGCTGAAGACACAAGGGCAGGGCACCTGCTACAGGATTGGAAAGCTTTCCTATAAGAAGAGGAAGCAAATCTAAGGTTCTCAGTTCATGGTACTGACAGGACAGACTGTGGGAGGATGTAGCAAGAAAGTAACCCTCTGCAAGTCAGGAAGAAATGCCTCCTAGATGAAGCTTTACATAGATAGGCAAGCAGTTTGATCTGAGATTTATAACTTGCTGAGTTACAATAAAATAAGGCTCTGTTGTGAAAGCCACTGAGTTCATAGTCCCTTGGCTATGGCAGCCTAGGCAGAAGGGCTCAGCCATACATGTTGGATTTTAACTCTTGGGTTTTTGTGTCCCCAACCCCTGTGACACATATGTCCTTTTTCTCTTTAAGGGCTATTCATGCTAGCACTATAAAGTGTTGATTGTTTTAGATTTATTATGAGTCCAATTCTATGTTTTCAAAATCATGTTTGTTGTTGGAGTGCCTTGGAGACTTTATAGAATTTCGGTCAGTCACACCAAGCTTTCTTTGAGTCAATGATGCTGCATTCTGGTCTTGCAGTATTCAAAACTGATATCCATAGACCACAGCAAGTAGTTTTCATAAAGAAGACTCCCTGTGGGGTTATAAGTGGGAGCTTGACTGAAAAAAAAAAGAAGAAGAAGAAGAAGAAGGACAAGCTTCCTACAATAGAATTAGGATGAGGATATAGGGGCTATCAATGGTCCCAAGCTTTTAGTTTATAACATATACTGGGTGAATGAACAGGGGATGCAGGAGCTACTCAGTCCAACTGGCAGACTCAGGAGGTGTCTGGATGGCTGTCATTTTCTATTGGTATACCCTTAAGTACTCCAAGCTCCTGTCTTCTTTATGGGAAATACTTAACAGGTTGTCATACCTCTCTGTCACTATTCTTGCCATCTGACCAAATCAAAACCAATGACAACTGGTTTATGCATTATAGCATACATGGCCTCTGGCAGAGACAACCACCAACAAAACCAAGAGTCTTTTGTCTTCAAACCCTACACATGATTCAAAGCTGCTTGCTTTTGGGTACCTACCCAAAACATGAGTCACTAAATTCTGTCTCTTGTCCTCAACACTAATAGAAAAATAGGAAACTCCTATAGGGTTTTATAATATATTCCATGTATTGTATATTCATAGACTCACTAGTAGCCCCAAAGGCCAGGGTTGGGAAATACTAAAGTTATTCACATTTCACAGAAAAGTACAATGTGACCCTAAGGTGTGCAGTGATACACTCCTGGGAGGCTCTGGAACTGTACTATAAGGAGACAAAGAAAGGCTTTTAGTTTGTATAGATATCTTTAAAATTCAGGGAATCCTTCAAACCATAGAAGAGGGGAACTAAGGCTTGTCACTCTCTAGAAGGTCCCCACCTAAATCACCCAAAAATAAATGGACCAAGAAAAGTCATGTCCCTAGTGTCAGAAGGAAGAGTGCGGGTCCACTTAATCTGAGACAGCCTACTTCTTGAGACTATCACACCAGCTCCTTGTTTGTGTCTGAGATGAAAGGACGTGTTCATTGTTTAGCCAATTGATAGGTCCTATTTGTATGTCAACTCAGGTAGCATGCAAGTGGACACATAGTCCTCAAAGACAGTAGCAAAAGAAGAAATCATTTTCAGAGTTTCAAGCCTCAGAGAAGGAGTCTGGCATCTTTGTGTGTGTCTGTCTTCCTGTGGCCAGCTATGTCTAGCCTTGACTGAAATTGTCAGTTTACAATCTATGATTGTACATATTCATGCATGTGGAAGGAGTCTCTGACAGTTCAAATACATGGAGCTGAGGTTTTGATGTTCAATAGAAAATTAAGGGACTCTAAAGCAACACTAAGCATGAGACTTTGGGTAAAAGAGCAAGAATGTTGGAAGACATGTTTGCCTCGGTGTCCATTTCTGGCCACTTCTCAAATAACAAGTCACTCTGCCTCTTTCTCACAGAAAGAATGCTGATGGTGACCAGGTCATGGAGAATCTGCTTCAGCTGAGATGTCACTTCACATGGAAGCTGCTATTTGAAGATAATGACATACCTGATTTGGAAGTGAGAATCTCAGAGCAGGTCCAGTTCCTTGACATCAAAGACCCACTGGGGATGCACAACCTCCGGGCCTACGTGAGACACCTGAAAGGCCAGCAGGATGAAGCCCTACAGAGCTTGAAAGAAGCTGAAGCCTTGATCCAGAGCGAGCAGTTGAGCAAGAGAAGCCTGGTGACCTGGGGCAACTGTGCCTGGCTGCATTACCACAGGGGCAGCTTGGCAGAAGCCCAGATCTACCTGGATAAGGTGGAGAAGGTTTGCAAGGAATTTTCAAGTCCCTTCCGCTACAGGCTGGAGTGTGCTGAGATGGACTGTGAGGAAGGCTGGGCCTTGTTGAAGTGTGGAGGAAGAAATTATACACGAGCCATGGCCTGCTTTGCGAAGGCTCTGAAAGTGGAGCCAGAAAACCCTGAGTACAACACTGGCTACGCAGTCGTAGCCTATCGCCAAGATTTAGATGACAACTTTATTTCTCTAGAACCTTTGAGGAAGGCTGTCAGGTTAAATCCAGAAAATCCATACCTTAAAGTTCTCCTTGCCCTAAAGCTTCAGGATTTAGGAGAACATGTTGAAGCAGAAGCACACATTGAAGAAGCCCTCAGCAGCACATCTTGCCAAAGCTATGTCATTCGCTATGCAGCCAAATATTTCCGTAGGAAACATTGCATAGGCAAAGCTCTTCATCTTCTAAACAGGGCCTTGCAGGCATCACCTTCCTCTGGCTACTTACATTATCAAAAAGGGCTCTGCCACAAGCAACAAATCTTCCAACTGAGGACATCCCGAAACAGGCAGCCCAGAAGGCAGGACAATGTGCAAGAATTGGCACAACAGGCCATTCATGAATTTCAAGAGACTTTGAAACTGAGGCCCACCTTTGAGATGGCCTATGTTGGCATGGCTGAAGTGCAGGCAGAAATTCACCAGTATGAAGAAGCAGAGAGAAATTTCCAGAAGGCACTGAACAACAAGCCCCTGGTGGCTCACATAGGGCAGGATATTCACCTCCGCTATGGCCGTTTCCTACAGTTTCAAAAGCAGTCAGAAGACAAGGCAATCACCCTCTACTTAAAAGGCCTAAAAATAGAAGAGAAGTCCTTTGCTTGGAGGAAACTACTGACTGCTTTGGAGAAAGTGGCTGAAAGACGTGTTCGCCGGAATGTTTATCTTGTAGAGAGTACCAGCCTTCTTGGGCTAGTCTACAAACTGAAAGGGCAAGAGAAAAAAGCTCTGTTTTACTATGAGAAGGCGCTGAGGCTCACTGGGGAAATGAACCCTGCATTCTAAATGCAGCTCCCCTCTGTGACGTTAATATCCTCACAACCAAGTGTTCCAATGCGCCTTCCTGGTTTCTTTTCCCAGGTCTGTTTTGTTGTTGTTGTTGTTGTTTGTTTTCTTTCTGAAATGCCAAGTAGCAAGGTACATTTTTCTCCTGTGACTTCTTTCTGGTCTTTCTGATCCTGTCTAGAAGGCAATTCCATCCCAAGGATACCTACTCACTTAAAGATCACGACTGGTTCCTGCTGTTCTGGACTCCTGTGAGCTGTAGAATCACACAACCTTTTTCCTTATGTCTGTGCCTTTGGAACAGATATCTTCTACCCTTTGCTAATGTCCTGGACAAAAAAGTCTTTGCCAAAGAAGGTATCTTTTTTTTTTTTTTTAAATGTCACCAGAAATGCTTATTACCATACGATTTAAGAGCAAAACAAATGAGCAAAGAAGAAAGCTTGAAAGGAAACAGGTCACACATTACTGGAAAGATACTAAGAACCAAGAAGACTTTTGGCTTACTAGAGAATTAAAATGAAACCCTCCTTAGGTAGTAAAGTCTGAAAATTACATAAATAACTTCTTTCAATATTTATATGCTAAAAGCATTCATTGAAAGTGACCGCAATAGCTAAAGCCAAAACCAACAAAAAAAAAAGAAAGAAACAAAGAAAGAAAGAAAGAAGAAAGAAAGAAAGAAAGAAAGAAAGAAAGAAAGAAAGAAAGAAAGAAGAAAAAAAGAAGAAGAAAACGAAAAAAAGAAAGAAAGGAAAAAAAAGAAAGTGACCCACAAATAACAAATTTGGTATAGTCTGTTGATGTTGTGCATTATAAAGGATGCACCTCTATGTTTGAGCAGTTTCTTGGTTATCTTTTATCCTCAGCTTGACATATCCTGGGACATCTGAAAAGAGCTGCTTGCACCACACTAGCTTGCAGGCATATTGTGGCACTTTTATCCTGGATTCCTGACTGTTGTAGTATGACACAGTCAACTGTGAGTGCTTCCATCCCTACACAGGTAGTCTTGGCCTATATATATGAAATCTTGCTGTGCATGTGCCAATGAATGAACCAGCAAGCAGAATTCCTCCATGATTCCTACCTAGTTTCCTGCCTTGACTTTTCTGCCCTGAGTTTCCTCCCTGAATTTCCTCCCTGATGGATTATCATCTCTAAGTTTAAGTCAAATAAACATTTCCCTCCCAAGTTGCTTTTGAACAGTGTTTACCACAGCACAAGAAGCCAAATTAGAATACATGAGAGCATGAAACATCAAAACCAATGAATGTAATATTAGCAGGCATGGAGGAAAGGAAGGTTTATGCATATAAACACTGTCAAGTGGTTTTCTGTGTGTACAAGCCTGCTTTCATGCATGGACGAGCATGCTCATGCGCGTGCGTGAGTGAATGCGTGCATGTGTGGTGTATGTGTGTGAAGATAGGAGTAAATTATCTACTTCTATATGACACAGATTGCATGTTTGATTCATGTCAGCATCTTCTCTGAGGGTTGATATTTATTAATGGTGGAGTATGATGCTAGGGATAGGCCTATCTGGGTCATTCACACAACACCCGAGAAACCCAACCGATACTGCTTTCAGAAGTACCCATGATAAGCCAAAACCAAAACCAAAACCAAAAACCAAACCCTGTTTATTAAATACAAGCATAGGAAATAACTAGTTTAATCACAGAAGATTCATGTCACTGCTGACTCCTGCTGAGTCTCTGGATGAAATGCTAACATAACTGTGGTCAAGGAAGGGGGAAAGGGTGGGTCATAAAAGCTTTATTAAGAAGCTAAGATCTTTTTTCTTTCTTTCTTTTGAAGAAAGAAAGAAAAGGGAGGTTCTACCTTTCTGTTTCAAACAGGATTATTTTGGAGGATGCCAAGTCCTGCGTGGCCATGGAAGGGACAGTGTGACACGGTCCTGCCCCTAGAGCAGAGCCAGCAGAACATGCATCTCCATGAGTGCTATTCAATGCTGTAGTTGCAAGGCTTGTTTGTATAATAATGTACAGATTTTAATGATTCTCCTTTGAGGAATGCTCTCCCTGTTAAGGTTAAGACTCTATGATAATTAGAAGCAGCCAGAGTTCTAGAGGCAAGGCTGTGTCTATGTTCCTCAGCAAAATGGTAAATGCTGTGATCTTCAGGACAGCCCCTAAGACTATGAGAAATAACTCTGAAAACAGGAGTTCAGCAATATATAAACAGGATTTCACAACTACGCAAAATATATGGATGCGATATGAATTTTATGAGGGGCTTCAGGAACCTAAAAGAACAAAGGGCAACTGCGATAATGAGCTAGCTTCTCTAAAAGATACAAAGGCAGGCAGATGTCTGAGCTCAAGGTCAGCCTGGGACAGCATGAATTTTCGTCCAGTCATGGTGGAAGTCCGTGATCTCAAAGCTGTCTTGAGCAGAGGACAGGGTGATCAGCGTGTACCCACAATTGACTTCGAGTCATTCTTCCTATGCTCCCAAACACCCCTTCCCCAGGACCTCCTCACCAAGCTGAGGCTCAGCCTTGGTAGAGGATTATTATCTTATCTCTCTTAGATCGCTCCACAGAGTTGAGGCCGGCAGGATCTGAGAAAGGCATGAGTGATAAGACATTCTGCATATATAAAAGTGTCTGATGGTTTGTGTAATTTATGCTCTGTATTTCCAGCAGACACTTTTCCAGGTGAGACTTCTTTTTCATAAGTTAGACGTAGAAGGAGCTTAGGAAGGGAGGGTCTGTATACTGCTTGCTAGCGTTAGTTAGTGTAGAGTTAATGTGTAAAGCACCGATTTCAGTGACCATGAATCGTTAAGGACCAGCAACAAATATAAGGAGGAACTTCTGAGAGCAGGGGTCTTAATAGTAGAAAGGTTTATTTATACTTTCAGTCAAGTATAAACTTAAAATATATATTTAGGGTCTTAGCTGGGCAATGGTGGTACACACCTTTAATCCCACCACTTAGGAGGCAGAGGCAGTTGGATCTCTGTGAGTCTGAGACCCCTCTGGCCTACAAAGCAAGATCCAGGAAAGCCAGGACTACACACACACACACACACACACACACACACAGAGACAGACAGACACACAGACACACACACACAAAGACTTGTTATGTAGCTCAGGCTAGCCTTGAACATGCAATCCTACCTCAGCCCCCAGCCTTTCATTAAAAGAAGGTAAGGTAAAGCCATGGCTTGCCTGTATTGTATGTGTGTATGTGTACACATGGGTGCACGCATGAATGTGCATGCACACATATGAGCATTCCATTGCATGCATATGGAGGTCAGAAGAAAATATTCCACTGGCTATTCCCTTCCACTCTAACAGGGCAGGGTCTCTCACTTCTTCTGCTCATTGGTAGATGCCAGGATGAATAGCCTCTGACCAAGTCTGCCTTTCCTGACTCCCATCTTGCCATAGGATCACTGGGATTGCAGATTTGTGCCACGGTATCAAGCTTCTTACCAACCCCTAGCATCAAACTCAGGACCTTGGCTTGAGCAGCAGTGGTTTTCCATCACTGTGCCACCTATGTTGAAGAGCATCTCTTCCCCAACTTCTTAGGAGTCTTGTCAGTCCCTTGGGGTCTCATTTGCTCTTCTTTTTCCCCTGAGAGTATAACAGTTTCTCATTCGTTGTCCAAACTCTTTCCATTCACAGAATTGCTTGGGGGAAACTTTTTTTTTAGGATTTATGTTGTATGCAGCCCACGGCCTACAGGGACCGGGTACACCTGGGAGGCAGGCTGGGGCTGAAAGAGACTTAGACTGCGAGAGAAATTAATGGAGACCAAGACAGGATTCTGTTCAAGGCCCACGAGTTTACTAAGAGACCATGCTTATAAGGGGAAAGGCCCATACCCCCCACCCCCATCAACCCCATCTACCCACCCCCACCTCCCTGCCAGTCCACTCTTAGTGCCTGGAGCCATTCTGCCAGCATTCCATCGCCAGGCTGGTTGCTAATTCAGGAATCTCTCAGGAAGATAGGTTCAGCCTCTTGGCAGGTAGCAGAATAGCAGGGCAGTTGTCACTTCAAAAAGGACCCAACCCAGCCAAGTCGGAAAGCTGCACCACAGGTGGCCCCACCGCAGTGGTGACAAGGTTTGTACCAGCCTGCTTCAGGCTGGGGGAGGCTACAGATTTATTTATTTATTCCATGTATGTGGGTACACTGTCTCTGTCTTCAGACACACCAGAAGAGGGCACCAGATCCCATTACAGATGGTTGTGAGCCACCATGTGGTTGCTGGGAACCACAGGAACCTCTGGAAGAGCAGCCCGTGCTCTTAACCACTGAGCCATCTCACCAGCCATTGGGACAAACTTTTATCTTTTTGGGCGAACTCCCAAGGTAAATACTGCACTTACCAGTCTGGACTAGAGAAAAACACAAAAAACTGGAGACTATAGGAGAATGTATAGCTCTCCACATATATGAAAATAAAACCATGAAAAAGTAAATGAAATCTAGTTATCTTTCCCTATGAGGAAAGGCAATGCTGGGTTGAAGCCTTTGTGCTTCATCCTGTCACTGAGGAGTTTTTCAGGGGATGCGCGCGCGCGCGCACACACACACACACACACACACACTCACACACACACATACATGTGTGTGTGTGTATTCATTTTATTTTGTGTATATGAGTGCTTACATACACACAGGTTTTATGTTTTATAAAATTTCAAAGGTACTTATTCTTAAGTTAGTTCTTCCCTTCCCACAGGGACTATCGAATATCCTGAAAGAGCCTGCTTATCTTATTGTCTTCAGGATGGGTTAAACAATCATTTGGCTTCCCTGTGAGGGATTTGGGCAACTATGGCACACCCCTCCCCCCCCCCAAAAAAAAGGTGTATTTTAAAGTGATATCTCTTGGTTGATATTCCAAAACCCAATGCAAGATCTATCTGATCTTGAGATCCCCACAAAATTCCTGGAGGAAATTTAAATGAGCTGGATCAAAACTGTAGGAGCCCCAAGATCTCCCTAGTCCTTTTCCAAGCCTTCTTCTTTCCTCAACATTTAGAGAACAGGTCTTTTATTGAGAGTTTTTATTGAGGAGGGCACGGGGATCCTATTACAGATGGTTGTGAGCCACCAGATGTTTGCTGGGAATTGAACTAAAGACCTCTGGAAGACTACACCGCAGAGCCAAGGGTAATTAAATGTTTATCACTTGCTCACCTGCCTTTAAAAGCAAGGCAAGCTGCTGTGGGGAAGGTCTAGTACTTGAATAATGAATGTGGCTTTTATATAATAAAGAACTGGCAGACAAAGCTGGGGCCAGAAGACAAGCAGGAAGACTAGGTGGAGAAAGAATTATTGGAGACTGAAGGAGAAAAGGGAACAAGGCAGGGAGGTGTGGCAGTGAGAACCATGGGAAGAAATGAAATAGCAGAGAAGCTGGGTTAAGTTAGAAGCTAGTGAGAGACTGCCCCAGCAAAAAGGCCAACAGCTTTAAAATATGTAGATGCCTCTTGGTCTTTAGGATTATTAAACCTCAAGTAGGTCCCCCAAAGTCCCACAATACACAACAACTCATAAAGAAAAACATTTGGGGGTTACGATTTCAGAGATTTAGTCCATTATCCTCATGACAGGAAATGTAGTAGTATTCAGGCAGGCAGACATGGTGTTGGACAAGGAGCTGAGAGTTCTACATCTTAATTAGCAAGCAGCAGGAGACTGCCCTACTAGGCCTAGCCTGAGCATATGAGACCTTAAAGTAGGTCTCCACAGGGACACACTTCCTCCAAGACCACAGCTCCTAATAGTGCTACTCCCATTGACCTATGGGAGCCATTTTTATTCTAACCACTACAGTCTCAGAAGACCCCACCCCACCCCAATTAACAAAAGAACGCATTCCTCAACTTGACAAGTTGAAAAAGAATCACAAGCACATATTAGTTACTTTTGTGTTTTGATAATAAAACCCCTAACAGAAGCAACTTGAGAGAGGGAGAATTTATTTTGGCTAAGAGGGTAGAGTTTATCCTGATGCGGCTAGTATGATGGAGCTGAAGTGGTGGCAAAGAGAAGCAGGGCAATCAGAGTCCATGCCCTGTGATCCCCACAATAAACATGCCACACAATTTCCCAAAACAGCACCATCAACTGGGATCTGGGTGTTCAAATACATGATCTAGCATTTCACATTCAAACCATAATACAGGCTAGCATACTCAAGGAAGGGAAGACAGCCATGGTAATAAGAGATTAGAAAAAGGCTAAGTTCAGCTAGGTCATGTTAGCTGTCTGAAACAGATAAGAGAGTAGCAGCCAGCTCCCACCAGCTCTCCAGCTCATGTTAGCTCTGTGTGTAGCAGATAAGAATGAAGTACTGTGTAATGGTGTAATGCTAGAGAGTGACCACCGGTTGGAGCTACTAAAAACAGAGGTTCACAGCAGTCAGGCCAGAGCCCCTGATGTTGCACAGTGAACCAGAGGTCAACTGACTGCTGCCCTGGCTGCACTGAGATTAGAGGATCCAGAGGACAGGACTCTGTCCACAGAGTGGGGAAAGTTTAGCTAGAGAGCTAGAGTGCACTCTTGGAGGCAGCACATTTTTCAATGTTAGAAACTGGTAGCTAACTGACTACCACAAAAAAGAAGCACCTGCCTTCTCCAATGCCATTTCTTAATCCACCACTGAGAGGGCGCGATCTGGTCCCATTAATTTAGAGCTAGAGTGAACCCTGGAAGGGAGAATTTGTGAATTTCCTGCTAATTTTCAGTGTGTAATGAATCTGTAAAAAGCAAACAGACGGAGTTGGGATGGGGGTGGGGCAGCTAATCCTTAGGGAACAGACCAGGCAAGAGTCAGATAAAAATCCTATGAGAATCAGGTCTCAGAGGTGGCTTATGTAAGATTTCTCTAAGGCAGGAAATCTTTCTCTCCTCTACAAAAATGGTGTGAATCTTGGGCTCACCTAGCTGCCCCTGGATACCTTACCTCTGAGGATGCAAAGCCACTTTTAGAGGGAGGCTTGCCTTAATTCATGTGGCAATTGTATGAGCATTGGAAAAAAATAAAAGCACACATTTTTAGTCTTGGGACTGGATGGCCCTAGCTTCTGGTTTGGCTGGGTTGCTTAGCTACTGAAGAACAGGTGGCCATTGCTCCTTATTTACGGGGTAATCTGGAGTTTAGAATCCACCTGCCAAAATTCATCATGAGCATGACGAAGGTACTCAGATCACTGGTGAAGATGCAAGAAAGTCAGTATTAATCTGGCCAAACTAACTCCTTCATTCCCTTCTGTATGTTCTCATTAGAGCTGTACTTCAATACGGTGGGTGAGCTTCCCAAATTTTCCCTTGGTTACACTGGGTTTGGCCCCCAAACATTGTAGTAAATGTTTTGGTTTTGTTTTCTTAATTTTTTTACAGTGGGGTGATGGGGAAAAATAAGCCTCGGTTCCTCTGGCTTTTCACAGAACATACAGAAATGTTATTACTTTGTTTACTTAAATATCTTTTACTTTTGGAAATTATTATATAATTACATTGTTCCTCCCTGTGATGGTTTGTATATGTTTGGCCCAGGGAGTGTTACTATGAAGAGGTGTGGCCCTGTTGGAGTGGGTGTGTCACTGTGGGCTTTAAGACCCTTCTTTTAACCACATGGGAGCCAGTCTTCCCCTAGCAGCCTTTGGATAAAGATGTAGAACTCTCAGCATCTCCTGCACCATGACTGCCTAGAAACTGCCACGCTTTGCCTTGATGATAATGAACTGAACCTCTGAACCTGTAAGCCAGTCCCAATAAAATGTAGTCCTTATAAGAGTTGCCTTGGTCATGGTGTTTGTAGTAAAACCCTAAGACACTCCCCTTCCCTTCCCTCCTTTCAAAATGTCACATGAACTGCCACTTGCCACTTCGATCTTTTTACACATTCATGGCCTCTCCTCTTATTGTTGTTAGACACATTTATGCATATGTTTATGTGTGCATATAGGCAAGCATGCACGCACACACACACACACACACACACACACACCACTCATATTCCTAAACACAAAAATACAACCTGCTCAGTCTGCATAATGTTCCTTGTATGTATCTGTTTTCAGGGCTGATCATTTGTTATTCACAATAGCCAGTGCATGGAAAACAAACCAAATGCCCTGCAGCTAATCAATGACTAATGAACTGTAGTATATCCATTCCATGGAATGCTATGCAGATGTAAAAAGAAATGAAATCATAAAATGTCTGGATATTTGAAAAAAAATCACAATAAAGAGTCAGACTATTAAGTACTCACATCCCCCAACCAAAGTACTTACATAGTACATGTAAGTACTTTGACAAACATACATATATAGTTTAAATAAAGTTTTACTATTTGGGCTGACAATACTCCCTCCAAGAGCCAAAGAATATGTAACCAAAACCCCAACACCAGGTGTGAGAGACCCTCTTTAAGTTGTTGGTCTAGGTTGTCCAAGAGACTTCCAGAAGATTATATGGTATTGCTATTGCCTTTGTTTGTATTGCCGAGGTGGAAGGTAAGTCCCTGTAGTTGAGGACACCATGCAGTTCAGACACAGAATCCACAGGACCCAGAACTGGAACTTACCTGACGTTTCCTTCCTGAGCAGCAAATTTTATAGCATGGACCACACAGATGAAACAAGTGACAAATACACAATCCAGTGGGCAGGATAGAAAGGATATGAACAGAATAGCTAAGCTTAGCCATGTTTCATCTTTAATTTAACAAAACCCACATCTTACACTGTTCTACTTCTAATGCATGTAGAGGAAATCTCTTGTATCTGTACTGATGTGGCACCTATCAATAATAACACTGGTGGCCTATAGCTTAGTAGATGGAACATCCTGTAGGCAGAAAGGATTCTGGGATAACACTTCTGGGAGATATGTTGTGTGTAGCTTTTGCTACCCAGCCTAAGCTCCAGGAACGGGCCATGCTACCAGCTTTCCTCGAATCAATGGATAAAAGACTCACACACAGTTGGTCAATTTCAACTTGCCCTTTGACACAATTATTGGCCACTACTATCTCCTGCCTGGAAAAGTGTGTCCTTATCAGTATTCTTTGTTCCACACTTCCCACCTGCCCTAAACTTTAGTTGCTCAGTTACATCTAGTCCCTGCCAAACTCCTCTGACCACCCTCCTGTAGAAGTAGCCTGTGTGGTCACTGGTTTCAAGGTCTCACATGGATGGTCAACTTTTCTCCATCAGAAACACGGTGAACTCTCCTATCCTTGTGTCTCCCTGCTTACCTCCCAGGACCCGGAAGTCCCGCCTATCCCTGCTCAGCATGGGTTCTTTACTGAAAGATTAAGAACCAATTGGGGATCAGGACCTTAGCATCAGAACCAGACCTACAGAGTGATACTTGGTACCTGAGCACAAGTAGCCAGCCACATGATAGAACGTAGGTTAGAATAAATAGGTTATTTAAAGATATAAGCTACTCAGAAAAGAGCCTGGCTATATAGTCAAGTTAATTGTAAATATACTTTGAGTGTATTGGGAGCATGGGGTTTAAGAGGAAGAACCAGGACTACCTTGTACATACATATGTATAATGAAGTGAGAATTTTCAGGAAAAAAAGCTGGAAATATTTTCCAAAATCGCCACTCATTAACCTACCTGAGAAACAATTACCACAACATTTATATTTCTTCTGTGACCAATATTTAGAATTCAAGTTTCTTTCAAAGAAATCTGAAGTAGATCCACCCAGGCATCATTTACAAACAATAAAAAAAAAGCCAAAAAAAAAAATACTTTATTTAACAGGGATAAATTTAGTGGTTGTTCAGAGACATTGTCTTTGAAGAAACAGGAGCAATGCATTAGACCTGGAAGGCCTCAGTTTCCTTGGGTTTGTCTACAGTCTTAAAGTCTTATGACAAGGCTGAAGGCTGATGACTGACTCTGGGAAAGTAAGCAGCCTGGTCCCCCACTCCTAAAATACCAGCTACCTTCACATTTTATCTGCATCTAGGTTTACATACGCTCATAATCTGCTCTATTTTCTGCTTTTAGAAACATAGCACATAACCCACTACAATGCTTTAACTTTTCAACAGTTACTCAGTATTAACTGTATTCTAAAAACAGTGAATAGGAAATATGAGTCTTAGTGACTATGTGTGAAGAGGTGGAGTGGAAAAGACAGTACCTCTGTGTGAACGCCATCCAGTAGAAAAAGCTTTGAGCAGATGTGTCAAAACATTGGCCTTGCATATATTAGCATTTTAAATGATTCATTTGATCAACCAACAATTTATGTGCTAGACATCTAAAACGCAAGTCAAAGAGGTAGATTTGTTTTTTGTTTTTTTGTTTTTGTTGTTGTTGTTGTTAAATCTCACTTGGCTTAGAATCCAGTGAAAGTAACAGACAAACAGGTATATGACCCAGGGTCTGCTTTCTCTGTGACATGGTTGACGTTTAATTAGCTGTCAAATTGTTCTCACAAGTTTCTCATTTTACGATGTATTATCTGAAGCGTTACTTAAGGCACTTGGGGATAGCAATCTGATTCAGTCAAGGATCATGGACAGATGCAAAATTCCTGAAAGAAAATGCCACAGATGCAAAATGACTCTCTGGAGCACTCTGTGTGACTCGGAAGGGCTTGAGGACCTCCAGGAAGCAAACACATTTACTGTCTTGTTGCTAACCTCACACTACCACTCTGTCCTGCCCAGCCCAACAGTGGAAGAGATTTCTGTCCTTTCTCCCCAGGCATCAGGAATGGTATGGTGTGGTGCACTTTGGACATTTGTAGAGAAAAGCAAGAAGCCAGTCCTGGAGCAGAATACATTCTTGCATTGGCAACATGATTGTCCTCCCATTCGGGATCATCTGCTGACAGAACAGACATTTCTCATCAGATTGGCCAGTGAATTTCTGGGACACGTTACTGCCATGTACATGATTAGCAGAATTCCATCTGTGCCTTTAACTATTTTAACACCTACATCAGGCCAATCTACAGTTCCGACCATGGATACACACATCCCCTAAACATCTTACGATTCAGCGAGAGCTTAAATCGCATTGGAAATTAGAAATATCCACCTGACAGTCTGCTCCGACCTGGATTGTCTAGTAGATCAGTCTATTCTGCTGCTATATAATACATGTGAGCATGGTGACATAAAGAAAATATTTCTTCAGTTCATGGTCTGGGATGTAAAATCCGAAAACATCACAGCATGGCCAACTGGCTTATGGTAGACAGGAAGCCAGAGAACAGGTATGGTCTGCCTCAACCTCTCACTACACCTCACCTTTTAAAGGTCCCACCACCTTTTAACATCATCACTGTAGGGGCCAGGCTTTAATAGGGTGATTCTTCAAACTCTATCCAAAGCATAGCACCCAGCAGTTGCCCGTGGACACAGCTACATATGTATCTTGTCCTCTTTCAGACTGAAAGTGGTAATAACCTTCCACTATGCAGTCCCCTACTGAAGGGACTAATTCTTCCTTGGCATACCTCAAATTCTTTACATGTTCTCTTTTTGAATCGTAAAACAAGCCCCATTTACGATTTGATGAAATCAGAAATTTTCTCCCATCTGGACCCTGTCTCATATTTCTTGCTTGTACTGTGCATATTAATATGTTCAATAAGGAAAATAACTGAAGGTATTTACAGTCAT
Organism: Mus caroli; assembly: GCF_978045245.1. Taxonomy (NCBI): domain Eukaryota; kingdom Metazoa; phylum Chordata; class Mammalia; order Rodentia; family Muridae; genus Mus; species Mus caroli. The sequence goes on along the minus strand of NW_028227275.1, from coordinate 26,739,488 downwards.
GATTCTCAATTGATGCCCTGGAGGGCCTTATCAAGTCCAGTGGGTTTTTGGTTGTCGCAACTGTGACGTACTACTGACACCTAGAGGCTATACACAAAGATGCAGCCTAAGTATTCTACGCTATACGTACAGCTTCCCACAATAAGAACCACAAGTCAGAAGCGCCAAGGTTCAGCACTCCATCTCTTGGCAGACAATTGCTGACAGCGAGGGCTCACTCTGAAGCTCTGCTTCCGGAAATCCTACCTGCATCATTAGTTTTGTTTGGCCGTGACTGAGGGGTTCTGGCCATAATACAACTTCCAGTGGAGAGCATGCGAGCATGCGCACATGGACCCGCCCTTGGCAGGCTGAGTCCTTGCTAAGGAATGTGCGCATGCGCCTTAGTACTGCTGCGCAGTTCGGTTTACTAGCAAGGATTGGAGCCACCGAACTCTGAGTCTCAGCTAGGCAGGGGTACAGATATGTACATTTATATATGTGCACGCATGTGTTACTTGTAAATGTAAATAGAAGGAGGACTATGAGAAAGAGTTCCAAAGAAAGGAACACGAGAGGGTAATGAGACTAAAGACAAAATATTACATGGTTTCTCTCACAAGTGGAATCTAGCATTAATTATACACATGCATGTGCATCTTTGTGTCTCCTAGTTTGCCTTCTATTGCTGTAGTAAACACCATTATCAAATGCCGCTTGGGGAGGAACGAACTCTTTTCATCTTGCTTCCTGGTTCACTGTTAATCCCTGGCAGTCAGGAAGGAACTCAAGGCCTGAACCTGGAGGCAGAACCTGATGTAGAAGACATGGAGAAACACTGCTTACTGGCTTGCTCAGTCCACGAGGCTTGCTTATCTTCTTTCTCACACAACCCTGGATCATTTGCCCAGGGTTGACCACACCCATGGGGGGCAGAGCCTTCCCATTCATGGCAATCAGTTGTTGATCCCAAAATTGTTCCTTGGACCAATCCAGTGGAGCTGCCTTCTCAATCGTAATTCTCTCTTCTCAAATGACTCTAGCTTGTGTTACCTTAACCAAAAACCTAACGAGACCAGTATGTTGTATTTATCTGCAATGTGGGGTGCAAAGCAGGTTGGCTTCCACTGAGGACTCTCCCAAAGGCAATGCAAGCGTGCTTCTTATTAGCAAAAAGGACAACATCGCCTAAATCTCTGTGAGGTCCATTTCTCTCTTATTTCTGTAGGAAACGGATTTATATTTCATTTTTGGGACAAAGGCATCATTGTTTTGTAGTTACACCTACCAGTGTTTCTACAGATGTGATATGCTACACACATTCTCATTATCCACAGGCGATAGAGAGTGGCTAGAGAAGCAAGCGAGGGGTCTGAGAGTATTCCCTAACCTTTCATGTGAGGACTCCCAGTGCTGTGATTGGTTATGGGGTCATGAATTGGACAATTCCCAGGGGATGGGGCTGGGAACAACAACTGCTCTGGTTGTAGAGCATCCCTCCACTGCACCCCCCCCCCCAACACTGATTCCTATGGAAGTCTGTTCAGAAGATTCTGGATTACAGACTAAGACGGAGAACAAAGCCTCCATACAGAAAAGAACGTGAAACAAGTGCACTTGGTTGCTATTTTGATATGACTCTTTTAAAATGCCTTTATGTAACAAATAATGTCTCTGCATACAACCTGCACAGCAAGTATTGTTAATTGCATGGAGTACTTTTTAAAATTCTTTTTAATATTATTATGAATGTATATCTGTGTATGCGTGGTGTGTTTGTGTGTTTGTGTGGTGTGTGTGTGTGTGTGTGTGTGTGTGTGCTGTCACAGTGTGACAGAGCATGTGAGATAATCAGAACACAGTGTTAGGTAGTCAGTTTTCTCCTTCCAAGATTTGGACATTGGGATTCAGAGATTTACAGTAACCCCCTTTTTCCCTGCCCCCCTTAAAGGAGGCCACCTTCTTTGGAAGTCCAAAGAGTCACTAAATGGTTAGTAGCCAGGGTACCCCATCTTTTGACCTTATGAAGAAGGAAGCATGCTCCATCTGATCCCCAGCCAGCATGAGACCCTCACCTAATGTAGAGACCAACCTAAGACACCAAAGGGAAGCCTCAATATAGCCATTCCACAGTACATGCATGTTTCAATGCATCATGTTGAATATAAATACATGTAATTCATATTACTCAGGATGGAGAAGGGGAAAGTGAACGCAGGAATCTGGAAGAGGGAGGGAGGAAAGGAGTGAGAGAAGAAAATGGAAGGCTCTAACATGTGTTTTAGTTAGGGTTACTATCACTGTGAGGAAACATCATGGCCAAAATAACTGCAGGGACAAGGGTTTATCTCAATTACAGTTCCATATAAACGTTCATCACCAACACCAGCAAGGGTAGGAACTCACGAAGGGAGGCCAGGAACCTGGAGGCAGGAGCTGATACAGAGGCCATGGAAGTGTGCTGCTTACTGGCTTGCCCCCTGAAGGCTTTGCTCAGCCTGCATTTTTATAGAATTCAGGACCATCAGCCTAGGGATGGCCCCACCCACAATGGGAGACCCCCTCAAGTAATAATTAAGAAAAAGCAGTAATTAAGAAAATTCCTTACAGTTGAATACTAGGGAGGCATTTTTCTCAATTGAGATTCTTCCTCTCTGATGACTCGAGCTTTTGTTAAGCAGACATCCAGTTGGGCAGCACAACATGGAGGAGACTGGATGTGGCTAGCACTATCCACCCCTTAGCATCCCACAGAGGTTTAAGTGCAGCCTCTAAACGTGGGCTCTGGAGAAGTGGCTCTGGACCCCAGTCTGATTAAATAAATAGTCACTTAGTTCAAGCACGGCTCCACCTCTCCTCACACGTTTTCCCACTGGTGTAGCACACCGACTCCAGCAATCCAAATCAGCAAGAAATATAAAAACAATAACAACAAAAAAGGCTAAAATCATTAAAACAAACAAAAAAAAAACCTAAAACCATTCACAAACCTTTTATGTATAAGCCTGCTTTACTGAGACTATCTCAGGAATGGAAAGAACCTACATATTAATATTAGATAATCCTTGTTTTACAGGAAGGTGGAGGAAGGGGAAAGAAATATTAGTGGAAAGAAGGAGAGAAAACAATGAAGAGGAGGAAATGACTTTATTTCTTTCTCCTTCTTTACTGAAAATACTCCTTTTCTCACACAATAAAGCCTGATTATAGGATTTAGGAACAGGCTTCTAAGAGATAACAACCAAACACGACTAAATAAAATACAATACGATGAAGTAAAAACTATTATCAATATTCCCAGTAATGCAAAGATTTTGCTGTAGCAGTTCTGCTATTTTGTTAATCACAGCTGATTCTTCAGCCCCAGGTAACCAAAACCACAGAATCTTCAAAATCAAAACAGCAATAGCCCTGATAAGAGTCTTTAATCGTCCCTCTGAAATTTGACAAGCCAGGCCTCCATCTTCTGCACTGTTTTCAACATTATCTTCCAAGCTCCTACAGAACATCCCACAGAGCTCTTTAAAACCCAATGGCTCTTCTAGCCCAAAGTTACAAAGTCTTTCCACAGTCCTCCCCCAAACATGATCAGGTTGCCACAGGAATACCCAACTATGCTGGTACCGTTTTGTCTTAGTCAGGGTTTCTATTGCTGCACAAAACATCATGACCAAGAAGCAAGTTAGGGAGGAAAGGGTTTATTCAGCTTACACTTCCACATTGCTGTTCATCACCAAAGGAAGTCAGGACTGGAACTCAAGCAGGTCAGGAAGCAGGAGCTGATGCAGAGGCCATGGAGGGATGTTACTGGCTTACTTCCCCTGGCTTGCTCAGCCTGCTCTCCTATAGAACCCAGGACTACCAGCCCAGAGATAGTACCAACTACAATGAGCTGGGCCCTCGCCCTTGATCTGGATCTCATGGAGGCATTTCCTCAAAGGAGGATCCTTTCTCTGTGATAACTCCAGCTTGTGTCAAGTTGACACACAAAACCAGCCAGTACACTCTCTCAACATATTAGATCACTTCATAACACTGTAGAGTTCACAATGTTGAAGAAAAGTGGTCAGGAATGGCATCTTTAGCCTGATAATAGCACTGTAAGACAGAGAAGATAAATGCAGGATAGATAACAAATAAAAGGTGGAGGAATTGACCATCAGCCAATAAATCTCAGTGATCCTGCTAGGCAACCTTTCTCAGTTAAGCTGGCACGCTGCGATGCCTCACTCTGTCCAGCAGGTAGCAGTGCTACATAACATCTTAATGTTAAAATGGTTTACTATGCCTTTGAAGCCCCTTAAAGAGAAACTTGTTTGAGTCTTTTGTATAGCTAAGAGGTAAATGTTGAAGTAAGCCTTATGCTTAGTTCTGATCTCTAGACTGTCTACTTCAAGAGCTAGATAATGTACAGGGCCTGAAAATCATATAGGAAGATCAAGGCCATATAGTGGAATTAGGTTTCTGTCCATTTAATATGATGCTGTATATCAGCTTGCTGTATATTGCCTTTATTGTTTGGCTATGTGTCTAATAATCTTTATCTCTCCAAGACTTTTATCATGAAGGGGTGTTGGATTTTTTTGAAGGCTTTTTGCAACATCTAATTAGGTGATTATGTGTTTTGTTTCTTTCCGTTTATTCATACAGTGGATTGCATTGATGGATTTTCATATGTTGAACCATCCCTGCATCACTAGGATGATTCCTACTTGATCATGATGGATGATCTTTTTAGTGTGTTCTTGGATTCAGTTTGGGAGTATTTTACTGAGTATTTTTGCATTCATGTTCTTGAGGGAAATTGGTCTGAAACTTTTTTTTCTTTGTTGAGTCTTTGGTATTAAAGTGATTATGGCCTAATAAAGTGCATTTGGTAATGTTCCTTCTGTTTCTATTTTTTTGGAATAATTTGAGGCGTATTTGTATTATCTCTTCTTTGAAAATCTGGTAGAATTCTGTGACAAAACCATCTGGCCCTTCGCCTTTTTTTTTTTTTTTTGGTTGAGACTTTTAATGTCTGCTTCTATTTTCTTAGGGATTGTAGGCCTATTGGGTTGTTTATCTGATCATGATCTATCAAGAAAATTATCTATTTCTTTTAGATTTTTCAATTTGTGAAGCACAGGTTTTTGAAGTATGACCTAATGAGTCTTTGGATTTCCTCAGTGTCTTTTTAGTTCTGACTTTGTTAATTTGAATATTCTTTCTTTGCCTTTTAGCTTGGTTAAGGGTTTGTCTATTTGTTGATTTTTTCAAAGAACCAGCTTTTTGTTTCTTTAATTTTTTGTATTGTTTTCTTTGCTTCTATCTTATCAATTTCAGCCCTGAGTTTCATTATTTCCTGCCATCAACTCTTCTTGAATGTGTATGCTTCTTTTTGTTCTAGAGCCTTCAGACATGCTGTTAAGTCTAATATAGGATCTTAGTAATTTCTTTATGAAGGCACTTAGTGCTATGAACTTTTCTCTTAGCACTGCTTGCATTGTGTCCCATAAGTTTGGGTAAGTTGTGCATGCATTTTCATTAAATTCTAGAAACTCTTTAACTCCTTTCTTAATTTCTTCCTTGACCCAGTGGTCACTGATTAGAGATTTGGTCAGTTTCCATGAGTGTGTAGGTTTTCTGTTGTTCTGGTTGGTATTAAGGTACAACTTTAATCCATAGAGGTCTGATAAAATAAATTGGGGTTATGTTAATTTTCTTGTATCTGTTGAAAGTTGCTTTGTGACAGAGTATATGGACAATTTTGGAGACGTTTCCATAATCACTGAGAAGAAGCTATACTCAGTTGTTTTGGGGTGAAAATGTTATGTAGATATACGTTAGGCCCATTGAGTCACAATGTCTACAAGTTCTAATATTTCTCAGTTTAGTTTCTGTCTGGACCTGATGACCTGCTCATTGGTGACCGTGGGGTGTTGAAGCCTTCCACTGTCAATGTGTGGTGTGTGACTTGTGACTTCAGCTTTCCTATTGTTTCTTTTACAAATGTGGATGTCCTTGCATTCAGGGTAAGGATAATTCAGAATTCAGAGTTCATCTTGATGGATTGTTTTCCTTTAATGAGTATGAACTGTCCTTCCTCATCTCTTTGGATTAATTTTGGTTTAAAGTGTATTTTATTAGATATTACAATGACTATACCAACTTAATTTTGGGTCCATTTTCTTGGAAACATCTTTTTTCAGCCCTCTACTCTGAGATAATTCCTATCTTTAATGTTGAGATGTATTCTTGTATGCAATAGAATGATGGATGCTGTTGTTACATCTATTCTATCAGCTTGTACTGTTTTATTGAGAAATTGAAACCATTGATGTAGAGAGATATTAATGACCAGTGCATGTTAATTCCTGGGCTAAACCTCTAAACTGTAAGCCAAGACCAATTAAATGCTTTCTTTTAAGAGTTGTTGTGGCCATGGTGTCTCTTCACAGCAACTGAACACTGAGTAAGGTAGGGCACAGATTATTTGGAAACAAACACATAGATAAATGTTCAATTATAGTTAAGGTGCAGTTTTTAAAGGGAAAGAATCAAATGCTAAAGGAAAAAAATCTTTGTGGGTTTAAAGTCAGCCTGGTCTACATAGTGAGCTCTAGGACAATCAGAGCTACATAACAAGACCTTGTCTCAAGAAATAGTTTTAATTGGAGTTAAAGTTCCAGAGGGGCAGAACTTGTAATGGTGGAGAAAGGCACAGAGGAAGGCCTTTGGAATAGCATCTGAGAGCTCATCTCTTGATCCATGAACAGGAGGCAGAGAGAAGGCGCACTTAGAATAGTGTTCGTCTATTCAAATGTCACAGCCTGTTCTGAGTGACACAAGTCCTCTATCTAGGCCACTCCTACTGTACCACCAAGTGGGGACATTTTCATTTAAGTTACCACATATGGTGTGAGGCTTGTCTGGGTGCTTATAGAAACAGTGCAGAAGTGGACCCAGGGGCTGGGATTGTACCCCAGGACCACACCCTATATATATATACCTTGCAGATTATACTCTACTGCCATCAATGAATGTGCAAACCTGTAAATGCTTGGTTTATAAAACTGGACTTTACTGATCTATGTTTGAAATGTATCAGCTTAAGTCAAATAATCGAACTCTGCTACATCTGCCTGGACGTAGAACGGTAAGTTTAGAGACACAGAGGACAATGTTGTCTGCTGGAACCTCAGAGTGCCACACACAAAGAGGTAGCCTCTAACTCCTTTCCCCTCACCTTTCAGACTCCTTCCCACAATGACCCAAACTTAGAGCTCACCATACCCTCAGTAACAATATCTTCAGGACCAAGGGCAGCTCTTCATTTCTCCTAGAATCACAATATCTTATACACTAAATAGCAATAATGGGAGCATCAATGACATCCAAGATATTTTTACTTATTTGATATTTTCCATGGCCTTGCATAGAGAAGACCATATGGGTGAGAAGAAGGAAAATTTCCCCTGTGATTCAGGCTCCACACCCACAGGAAGAGCAGGGCCCAATATGCTTTGTCAGCAATGTGACTCATAAGAAACAGAGCACCACCTACCCATGCCTTCTTCTAGCACTGACCACGTTATCATACCAACTTCAGTTATTTCTGCAGCTGAAGGAACACATGTGATATTAGCATGTTAACATAATCAACTCATGTCATGAAAGAGGAGAGTAGTAGCCAGGTCATTATATATACTAAGGGATGTGTACTGAGAGTTCATTTTATTATTCTTTATACTTTTGGATATGTCTGGCAAGTTCAGTAACAAATGCGTTCTCTTGCCTGTAGTCTTTCTAGCGTTATTTAATATTTCCCACTCCTTCCAACAAATACTTTTCTGTTCTAATGAGAAGTAGGAAACTTCCCGTTTGCTTGTCAATGATATCTGCTCTAGTAACAGATTGCTTGGTTGAGTTTAACAAAAATTAATAATTTTAAAGTGTGGGCACTCAGTATACACACCCTGATTTCCCCACTACTTCACCCTCATAAACAGCTTCCAAATTAAACCTCCCAGGACTGGGAAGAGAAGGCTAAATAGACTGGCAATAGAGCAGCTAAGGCGAGCTGGATGGTAGACCTCACTGCTCCCCATCATGGCCCAACCCACTCCAAATTCTCCCAAAGTGAAACCTGTATCAATCAAGAGAAAACTGAGCAACTTTGCTGGAAGTAGTGGATTTGATGTTGTTTATTTTCTTTCTGTTTTATTTAAAAACACAACAATAACCAACTTGGGGATTTTTAAGAAATTTATAATGTAGACCCCATCTATACTCATTCAGGGGAAAGATATAGCATGAAATATTAAAAGATGCAAACCACGATACACTGGTCTACCAGGCACTGGTGGGCATGGCCGGCCTGTTCTCATCTAGTGGAGACTCTCTGAGTCAGCTCTGAAATCCCTCCACCCAGCTCACTAAGTTCCCACTGGCGGGTAGCCACCACACCAGCCCCACGCTTCAAAATTCCCATGGCCTTTGGGGGGGGCACTTCTTGCAAATCCACCCTTTGCCACCATACCTTTCTTTCTTGAACCCAGTTGAGCCATCGCATGAAGGAAAACACTACACAAACTTAGTTCAGAATCAATGGTAAATCAGCCGCTGGGGCAGCTAACATCCTAATTTATAAGCCATTCTAAATTAAATCTTCCGGTAGCGAATCCAAACGGATCTGTCACCTGAAACAGGGTCTTCACTATCTACTTTTTTTTCTCCATCTCCGGCCTCCATCCCACTCTCTTCTCCACCATTCCCCTGTTGGACCTGGAAGTCCCGCCTACTTGCCCAGTGATTGGTTTCTTTATTCATTAGAAGGGTCACGTGAAGTCCTGAGTACACGCGTGGGATCCAGGGAGCTCCTCTTGGGGAAGGTGAATTAGCATCAAAATACAAACAGTACCAGGGCTGTGCACAGCAGAAAGATGCCTAATCCAATGGAAAATCTGTTTTCAAATGGCTTTTTGAATCCACATAAGATGACCTAAACAGTCACAATAAGAAGGATGCAGACAGCATCCCTGCTCTAAAGTGTAATAGCTAATGATCTTTGAGACCCAGTACCCCAGTTTCCACCTCTCCAAGACGATGATGGCTTAGGTTAATATAGGAATTAAGTGGAAAGGCATACAGGAAATGTTTATCATTTTATATATAGTGTTCTGGAAGGACTCAGTGGAGGATTTAGAGTTTTGTGAATCACATTAGCCATGTCTTAACATGATCTGGATAGTCCCACTCCCCAACCTGTCCAAATTCCTTGTCTGAAGAAAATAAAACAATTGTTCCAAATACATGTCTATAAATCCATTTTATTTTGCCTTTGAACTAGGAAAACATTAGTCTACAATCTGATTCATTCATAAAATTCTAATTTAAGCAAAATTAAGAATGGCACATTGAAACGTTAGATATTGTCTTGTTTTCCTACTTAGTTACAAAGGAGAACTTACAATTGGGTGAAAAAATATTTAAGGCATAGAATCATTCCTCTACAGGTTTATTCTCGATTCCACAAAATACCCCATTCCCACGTCTTCCTTAGCTTTGGAACCAACTGTTTAAATACACGGAGATATTGTTTTAGTAACATGTTGTGCAGATGACCAAACTGTAAACTCTAAGATCTACAGTGTTTCTTACTGGTTCTTCAAAAATGTTGTCCCAAGATAGTTAGAAGGCAAATTTATTGCATGTATAAAGTCAAAAGATCTAAAATGTTTTTATATCAATTTTAAAACCCTTGATCACTATCTATTTTTTCATAAGCACAATAGAGAAATTATATTATAGAATCCCACAAAATTTATAATCAATGCTTTAAAAACATACAAATAAGAGTAATTATTTTTTAAAAAAAAATCATTTTTATGATTAAAAAAATGTCTTTTAAGGTAAAGTGCTATTCCAAAACAAGTATTTTATTTTAACTTTGAATTTTTTAAAGATGTACTCAAAGTATTTTTAAAATTTCAAATCACTAAGTGAATGGATTCAAAACTAAAGTCCTAGGCTGAGTAAAGACAGAACATTCAAATTTTTCTGTGAAAAGCTACAATGGTCTAGTATCAATTTCTCCATCAGATCAAGCCAGAGTCTCGTTATGAAAGCAATATAGCAACCTAAAGATATTCAGTTCAATGAGAATTCAGCCACTTCGGCCATTCCTCAAAACTTGTGGAATTTCTCCCAGCACTGTGTCTGGCTAAAGCCACTCTGGGACCTCTTGGTGACAGTAGGTTACATGGCCTTTGAGATCAAAATGTTCCTGTGACTTGTATTTAATCTCTTGAACAATCAATAAAAAAAATCCTTTAATTATGTAACTTGTCCTTCTTTGCAGATTGAACATGACTGGGGATTCAGGAATCTTCATTGTGTGGATTTGAAAACAGCTGGAGATAAGATGGGGGAACCACTCTTCTTGTTTTTCTCCTTGTCCTCTCCTCTGATCTAAAAATTCAGAAAGGATTCCAAGTACCAAGAAAGTCTGGCTTTCGAGAAGGAGCAGATGCTTCCAAGCCAATGAGTCAGATTTATAACTATGATCTAGCAAGAGACACTGTGAGCTCCGAAGGCCTTGTTTAGAACATCTGTATGATAAGAAAACCCCCAAGCCCTCTTTTGGATAATGCTGAATCTAATGACTGCTTTGTAAAGAAGACTCCCACCAGATACCTGCTGACTCAAGAATTCAATTACTGCTCAATGGGAACACTGTCAACATTTTTCTGTTCCTAAAAGGAATGTGTCTACAGTTCAAACTTGAACTTTTTTTTTTTCTGAAGAAAAAAAAAAAAGCTGAGGATTTCTGGTGTGTTACAATCCCTTCAGAAAAGATGGAGCAGTTATTCCACCATTGAATGAGTTATGTTACATTTAGAGTCAGTATGTGGGGTAGTGACAGAGGTGCGTGTTGGGGGCACAGTCTGAAGAAAAGAGCTTCCTGTTTCAACAAGACAGTTTCAAATCAAATATTACCGCCAGCCACCCTCTAAAGTCCATTCCAGCCATGGTGTTTGATGATTCTTGGGTCTCTCAAAGTGATGCCCATTGGAAGAGGCAGGGAACTGATGAGAGAACATCTGTTGTACACTAATCATTATCGTTCAAAGAGTCTCAAGAACTTCTTTGCCACTCTAAAAATTGAGGCACTCTGCCCTCAAGCCACCTCTGCATCTCCACTGCCAGCATACTCACTGCTTCCATTCAGAATGAGGTGGTGGGGCCAATTTTGTGATGACAAAACCCATTCTCAATGGCCTCTGCCTTGGAGTTGCCCCGAAATACAGCTAATCCCATAAACTATGCCCTGACTTTCCCCTGGAGCTAAGTAAGTACAAATCCCAAATGAGAAAACTCCAGGCTACTCCAGATTTCTTTGTTGCTCATTATTTTCCCCCATATAAATATGTTAGCAAAACAGTATTAATAATTTACTTGGGTGGTGATACTCTGTCAAAATAAAATATTTCCAGACCGTGAACAACCTGGTGGCCTGGGGTCCACCAGCCTTGAAGATTCCCAGGGATGAGGGCACACAGGTCACGTGAGGTTGCAACCAGACCTGGCTTTAGGCAGGGGTTCCTCATCTTTCTGATCTAACTCCCTTGCTACAGAGTAGGCCACTGATCCATTGGTCCACAGTTGCAGCTTGGGATCTGAGTCTTTGACCGGGAAAGGCACTTGTGTTCTCTTCATTCTCTTGACAATTCTAGCGAAGCCAAGCAGGATGGAACTAAATATCATGGCAAATCCACAGAGAAGGAAGGCTGCAGTGTAGCTGCCCGTCGTGTCCACCAGCCATCCTACAGCAAAAGCAAAACCACGGTGCTGAACTAAAAATTCAATTACCGGATTAGCCACTCTCAAATTTAATCATTTGCCAGGAGAATCTCCCTAGACTACAGCACACCATCACTGATTTGAACAAAAAGCAGATGGCCTAAAGATATCTTGCAGCAACCGAGAAATAAATAAATTAATAATTGTTATTAAGTGAAGGATTTAAGAGAGTCCTCTGTCTTTGCTACTCACACAATAAGTATTAGTGATTATTAACTCCATGAAATCTGGTTAAAAAGATGAAGGTTGTATTTCATAGTCTGTAGCTTTAAACATCATTCAAATTATTGAAGTTGGGATCATTGATATAGGGGATAAGTGGACATACAAAATGCTAACAGGATTCCCGGAACCCACACACTACTATAAGTAACCCAATAGAATTCAGTGCAGTATCCAGTTGTCAATGGAAGACTGATTTCAACCATACCTTATTTGAAAATTTGGACTCTCAGACATGCTTCTTGGCCTTTTGGTTAAGATTATGCGCACAACATGATGTTGTGTGTTGTTTTACATGCATATACTGGAGGCCACAATCTATAATTTCATATTTATTTTTATTTCTGTTGCTATTGCAGTATATCAATCCCAATATCTATGCCGATCACAAAATGTGAGGAGCACTGTGTTTTGTGATAGGAAAATATGGGTCACAAGGATCAGAGAATTGGTGGGTAAAGTTTTACTCTGGTAGGCAATTGGTTTGTAGTTGACAAGGAACAACTATAGATTTTTCCTCAAAATATTTGTATGTGGAGAAAATCCACCAGGAAAGTATACAGCTTCACTTTTCACCCACTTCAAATCCAAAAATCCAAGTGGAATAGAAAAATTAATTCTCACTTTACAGTTTCCCATGATCCATACCCCCTGCACATATTCTTGCTATGGTCTGATTTGTATGTGGATTTCTGTAGGGACAAAGTAGTTACTTTGCATTAAGATAGAATCTTAATTTCCTCTATTGTAAACCTCTAGGTGGTATTCTCTAAAATATGCTATAGTCATTATCTGTTTGCATGAAAACTTGACCATTACCAACATTTGGTATGTACAAATGATAAGGAAAGAATGCAGAGAGAGCCCTGCCCTCCACCTGGCTCTCTGTGTCTTTATACCTTCACGTCTCCTTTAAGCCTCATTACCCACTGCTCTGTTTTGGTAGCAGACTTCCTTCTGATGGTGCCCTACTTACTTACAACTGGAGCAAATGTTCTATCCTTTTACTTCTATCTTTAATATAAACTGGAACCAAGACCCTAACTTGGGACTTTCATTTTCCATGCAAGCTACCATCCTTACTTGGTTGGAAAAAGATTCTAAAGGCAGAATGTGGGTAGGACCATAGTTCTTTGGTCCCTTTTGCATTCCTACAACCTTTCATCCTTTCCTGACTCACTTGGAAGCTTTTTCTTATTTTTGGTATATGAGCTGTACACAGAAGTGTGGGTTCAATTCCTCTACATCAGTATGATGACAGTGGCTAGTAGACTTTGAAAACTTACCTGCAATGGGTGGGCTCACCAAGTATGGCACTGCATGAAGGAAGTAGACCACGCCAAGTGCTGACGACAAAGAGGTGGTCCCTACTATCTCTGCAGTCACTACCGGGATCAAGGTAACGTAGGCCCCATCAAAGTAGCCAAAGGTACAAGAGAAAGGCACAAGAAGGGGGAAGGTTTGAAGCATTGGAAGACACAGATAGCACAGCCCATCTAGTGCCACGGCAAAGAGGTAGCAAACATATCGGTAATTCTTCAGACACCTACAAATGTGAAGAGCCATAATGAGTATGGGACACCCAGATTCCATAAAAGAGATATTTGAACAGAGCCAAGCAACTGTAAACACCGCAGCTGTATGTACCTTCCTATTTGTGTTATCTTATACACACACACACACACACACACACACACACACACACACACACAAGCACGCATGTGTGTGAATATGTGAGCATATGCATTAGCTACCATGGAGGCCATATTGGATTCCCTGGAACTAGAGTTACAGGAAGCTATGAGCTTCTCAGTGATGGTGCTAGGAACTGAACTCCATTCCTCTGCAAAAGTATCAAGTGTGCTTTACTGTTAGCACATCTTGCCAGCTCCTGTTATCCTCTGATTGTTCTACTGGCATATATACATGAATGTATGTCTGCAGGAAGCATAGTATGGTGTTGCTCTAATATGTACAGGATTGCAATGTCACTACCTGCGTAACTCTAATGTAAAATCCTTTCATCATAAAATGAGACTATCCACCTCAATATATGTAAACCTGAGGCCACAATTTTCTAGGCAGCTACCATAGTGAGTGCTTCAAGATAAGGTTGTCACTGGTGTTGAGCACATCTTGCAAGCTGAACAGCCCAAGCAATCACACATTGCTGAGACTGGATATGAAGACAGTAAAAAGAAGTGTAAGAGTGACAAAGGTCTGTCTGATCTAGGATAAAGTCCTACATCCAGACTCCCGCAGTGGTCTTCCACTCCATTTCCTCTCTGAAACTCCACCTCCATCTATAATACCAATTATTTCCAAGATGGTAGAATGCCAGCTCTGCCTTTTTGCAAATGCTTCCTCTCAAAATCCTCCAACATCGACTTGACAGATGGAGGCCCTGGAGAATCTCAGCAGTAGATGATTTTAACAAGGGGTAGAACTGGCACAAGAATTTAGGTCTTGTGCCTAGCCACGCCTCCTTCGGCTTACAAGTTGCTTCTCCCTGAGTCAACATTGTGCAACGGACATCGCCCCACCCTTCCTCCTTCCTTTGTCTTTAATTTAAAAGGTGGGAAGTGCTGGGGCATGGCTCAGTGAGCTTGTCCAGCACAGGAGTTGCTGCTTTTATCACCAGCGAGGCACAAAAGAAAACAAGTGGAATCTGTCCTAAATATTATATTAATAATGCTAGAGAATCCCAGTCAGATCCTGATTAACGACTAAAGTGCAACTTGAGAGAGGCCATTAGATGATAGCTCTCTTAGCTCATGACTCAGACATAAGTAATTCCTCACCCAAGGTGCCATCCAAAGTCTTCAATCCAAACAGGTAATTAATTACTTGCTGTAGAGTTCCTATAAATCCAGTCTCTAAGCATACAATCTCATGAAAGTATTCTAGTCCCACACTGAAATCTAAGTGTGTGGCTAATGGCATTGTGTGTCATTGCACCTGACCCTTCCACCTGAGGGGTGGGGTGAGGTCCTCTTTCTGCTACTAGTTAATCCCTGGGACAATCCAAAATGTGTTAAGACCACAGCAGACAAAGAGAGCAGTTTTCGCAGTAGAAGACTAATTTGCTTTAGGCTGGAATCACATTTGCCATTAGGACTTTTAGTTGTCCTCCTCTGTGAAGTTCAGACAGACATACAACCTAGACAGCCTAGAACAAGAGTGGACAAACTAGGAGCACATCTAGCTTGCTATCTGTTTGTGTGACTTACCTGGTTAGTTGGTTGGCTTGTTTCATCGTAAATGGTTGTAAACCGAAATAAACAAAACAAAACAAAAAAACCTAACCTTGGGTGAAATATAGAAATAGACATTTCAGTATGCATTGATACTCATCAGAACACATCTGCTCTCATGTTGATGGCAGTCCTATAGAGTTATGACAAATATTATATCTTCTACAAAGCCAAGCAATGTTTGCTCTATGTGTCCCCATATATAAAAAGTTTGCCAACATCTGATCTATAAGAATCAGCAAGAAAAGCCTCCTTTAGATACCAAAATTACCCTCCAAATGTAGATGTGTGACAAAGCCAGGTCAGGGAAAACTCGGCACTTAAAGCCTCCTAAGAGAAGCCAGTTGCGTTTTTTCCCCGGACTTTACCTTCTGTCAGTTAGCCAGCCAAATGTGATGTTGCCAACAATATCGATCACCCCAAGGATGGACATGAGAAAAGCAGCTTGATGGTGGCTCACTCCGACACTCAAAGCATAAGGCACCAGGTACACAAAGAGAGGGCTGCAGCCGTAGGCCATGAACAGAACAGAGACAGCCAACACGACGAAGTCTGACATCAGTAAAAAACCGTATTCCTGCTGCAAGGAGCAGCAAAGACGGGTCTCTGTACATTCTTTGGTCAAAGGTGAATAGAGAGATGCTTGCTTACAGTCTTCTCTCTGAGATTCACGGTTGTGATTCTTCTCTGGGACTGATCGGTCCTCTTTAAGGGTAATTGGACGCATCAGAGCGCCGCAGACGCAGAGATTCAGAACGAACCCGCCAAGAATGAGCAGTGCTCCTCGCCAGGAAAACTGTTCAATGAGGAGCTGAACGACAGGAGCCAGGATGAAGGTACCAATGCCACTGCCTGACATGGCAATCCCATAAGCCAGGGCTTTCCGTCTGCTGAAATACTTGCCCACCATGGCAATTGCCGGAGAGTAACAAAGTGCAAATCCAAGACCTGGGAAACAGAGAACGCCGTGAATGGTGGTTCACCGTGAGCGGACGAGAGCAGACAGTGGGAAAAACGGATGAATGAGACTGAAGAGAATCTGATCTTCCAGGAAATCCCTTTAAAGCTGTTTGTGTACCCAGCTGAAAAATTAATCTTCCTGCCATTCTTTCGTAATTTGCAAACTACAGAGAGGACTTCTGTGACTTTTTTCCTTAGGAAGAATACACTAAAAGAAATCTTTTCTCAAAGACATGAAGAACTTGAAAAAAAATCACTACTCAAGCTAAGCTGGAATTTCCCAGCAAAATCAGGGACATGCTGAACAAAGAAACTGACAACCCCCCACTCCTTTCCATACATCCTCTCTGTCTCTCTGTCTCTGTCTCTCTGTGTGTGTGTATGTCTCTCTCTGTCTCTCTTCCCTCCCTCTCTCCCTCTCTCCCTCCCTCCCTCCTTCCCTCTCCCTCCCTCCCTCTCTCCCTCTCTCCCTCTCTCCTTCTCTCCCTCTCTCCCTCTCTCCCTCTCTCCGTCTCTCCCTCTCCCCCTCTCCCCCCTCCCTCTCTCCCTCTCTCCTTCTCTCCCTCTCTCCCTCTCTCCTTCTCTCCCTCTCCCCCTCTCCCCCTCCCTCCCTCTCTCCCTCTCTCCCTCTCTCCTTCTCTCCCTCTCTCCCTCTCCCCCTCTCCCCCTCTCCCCCTCTCCCCCTCTCCCCCTCTCTCCCTCTCTCCCTCTCTCCCTCTCCCCCTCTCTCCCTCTCCCCCTCTCCCCCTCTCTCCGTCTCTCCCTCTCTCCCTCTCTCCCTCTCTCCCTCTCCCCCTCTCCCCCTCTCCCCCTCTCCCCCTCTCTCCGTCTCTCCATATCTCCCTCTCTCCTTCTCTCCTTCTCTCCCTCTCCCCCTCTCCCCCTCTCTCCGTCTCTCCATCTCTCCCTCTCTCCTTCTCTCCTTCTCTCCCTCTCCCCCTCTCCCCCTCTCCCCCTCTCTCCGTCTCTCCATCTCTCCATCATCTCCCCTGCCTACTTTTTGTAGGTTAACCTAGCTGAATACTTGTCTCACCTCTTCCCTGTCTGAGAAGACACAGCTTTGATGGTCTATGCTTCCCAGGTTTTGTACAGAATTAGTATATACGAGTCCAGGGAAGTTGCAGGACATTTCATTTAGGTGGGAAGTATCATAGACTAGGGAATATTACAGAAGAACATGGAATCTGGAAATATTCCTCAGGTCCTTGAGAAAAATACCAATAGTTTGGAAAGCTTTCAAAAGGTTTTTGGCTTCTACTACCTCGGTTTAACTTAGAAAGCCCAAAGAGCTTCAAGCACATGTAGGCTATTTACCTCAATGCATCTAAAGATAGATATAAACTATGTGGCACCTCAATTGATAATTGATAATACAGGAGAAGAGACAGAAGAAACACTCTCAATACCCATCCACATTTGCAACACAGATGGCCATCAGATCTATGGGTTTCCAGATGCTGGGACTTTCGGTGCTAAAACCAGACCAGTTCCTAGTAATCTTAGCAGCTAGGCCCTATGAGTTACTAGGGATGCCTGTAACTTCCTTAGCAGACAGATGCAGATGCACAGCCTTACTCTGAGGTTACACACATTTCTGGCCTAAGTCATCCTAAATTCATAGCATGTACCCAGACAAGAGTGGGTACCACCTTCCATCCCCATATCTGTGATGAACTTATTGTGCCTTGAGTCCCACCAGCCAACCTCATCCCGACCCTATGCAGTCCCGTTAAGTTTATGGAATGGACACGTTCTTCTCTTTCCATAAAATCCGTCATTATTTTCTAAAATGGGGTTTCAATAACTCTGAGAAATCATGTGAAATATGAGAATGCCTGAGGCAAGGTACTATATTTTCTAAGTTGAAGTTCCCATTTATTGGATAATAATAAGCATAATAAAGACCAGAAAATTCAGGCCAAACACAGTG
Source organism: Mus caroli (assembly GCF_978045245.1). Lineage (NCBI taxonomy): Eukaryota > Metazoa > Chordata > Mammalia > Rodentia > Muridae > Mus > Mus caroli. The sequence continues at coordinate 26,721,299 of NW_028227275.1, read as the reverse complement.
TTCAGTGTCTTACTTAACAAAGGGAGACAGAGAATGACCAACCACTGTTGAAAATTTGTATTGTGCTGAGTAATTTATCGTTTCTTCTGAGTTCAGAGTCTCAGGCATATGTAATGCCAGAGAGAAAAGTTATGTCTCATGGCATGACAAAATTAATGTGGTAAGGCTTTAGGCTAATGGAATTACATTTCTAAGTCTCTGTAACTGCTAAGTTGGTAGCCATAAGCTAAGTCAGCTGCATTATGCGTCTAAAGAAAAGTATTTTATAAATCTCTGTTGTGTTTATGTCTTGACAACACTTGAACAAAGGTAGGGTCAGACTTGTGGAAGGAAGTACACTTACTTACCTGTAAGAACTCCCAGGGTGAGGTAGAGGTGCTTCAAGCTGGTGGCAAATGAGCCCAGGATGAAACCAGTAGATGCCAGCAAGCCACCCAGCATGATCCCCGCTTGACAGGATAACTGGTTACTGACAACACTCCCAAGCGGAGCTTCAAAAACAACAAAGAGATCAATAGAAAGAAAGGCTTGGGGGATACCTTGAAAACACTGTGCTGTTGCACTCAGGGAGAAGAGAGCCAGCAACCTTTGAAAGGTCAGGTTCAGCCCTCTAGTTTTATAGCTTTGGAAACGGAGACCCAAGGAAATATGACCCTTGGTGGTTACACAGGAGCAGGGCAGTGACAGAGCTTCCTGAATGTCCTTAGATTCGTGCATTTTTATCTCATTCTCTTACAGCCTCACATCCAGGGCTAGAGTGTGTGTCGGGGGATGGGAGTTTATTTTTATGTGCATGTGTAGTTACCTCCATCCATACCTGTATATCATGTGCATGCCTGGCGCCAGTGGGAATAAGGGAGCTTGTTGGATCCCCTAGAACTGGATTTACAGAGGGTTGTAAGCTGCCATGGGGGTACTGGGAACTGAACCCGAGTGTTTTTAACCACTCTTAACTATTTTCAACTGCTCAGCCATTTCTCTAGACCTAGGGTGTTTTTCACACAGGCACCAGTTATTTATCTAAACTGCATGTCACTTACTCAAGTTTGTTAAATACAGTATTGCTTTTACAACATAACAGTAATGATGACAGTTACTTAATGAGCGAATTTTTATCCTGAAGGAGATAAATCATGCTATTGCCAGTCAGTATGCCTGGCGGGGCGGGGTGGTGGTGGTGGTGGTGGTGGTGGTGGTGAATGGAAAGAGCTATGTCTCTGAATATCTGTTAAACTTGATCAGTTTTGCAGTGATCAAGTTAAAATTGGAGACTCACACACGACAGACTCAGTTACCCAGCCAGCATCTCTGTTAAAGCCATGGCTGTTAGAATATTTAACTCTGGGAGAAATGGAATGTGTCAGTCTCTAGAGACTGTTGATTTCTCAAGGGTGCTGCTATTGTGGTTACCAGAAAATAATAAAAAAAAAAACATTTGAGTCACCTAAACTAAACTTGGTGAGAAAGTTACAGCAACTCTAACAAGGAACATGGGCTTCTCTGTCCATCCCATGGCAGATTTTCTTCAGGGGGAGTCCCAGCACAATGTGCAGTCTCTTGTTCAAGCTCTAAACTCTCATAGTCTATCTATAACCTGGTGAGCAGGGGAATGCATGTAAACCTGGATCACTGGGGTCTTTCTCAGAGTCTGGGTTCACAGAGTTTGAGCCTGCCCAGAGCAGACACCATCATTGTTACTATGTTGTTACTGCTCTGTGGAGAGCCTCAAATAACCTCCAGAAGATAACAGCAAGGGAAATGAGTCATGCACATTCTCTGAAGCCTGCTGATACTAACGCTGTGGCTAACACAACCCTGAAAAATCCAGTGCTCAATGAAAGGGAAAGAGAGATGGGCTACACGCAGAACCTAAATGTGTGATTTCGTGAATCCTTATCAGTTGAAAGAGTAAAGTCTTTTCAAAAACTTCACAATCTACCCTAAAATCAAAGAAAGAAACTTCACAGTCACACTGGTTCCTAAATCTAGACATTTAAGAATAAATGTATTATTTTGCTTGATTAGAATTATTAAAAATAAAGAAAATATAACAAAATTCAACCTATTAAAGACAAGTATATGAGTCAGTACATAGAGTCAGATGAATTTATCGCGAAGTACTTCCTTTTTGACACTGAAACAGGTAAAGATATTAGATTTATTTATTTTGTATTATGTGTATGGCTGTTTTGTCTGTGTCTAGTATATATGTACACCACATGTGAGCCTGCTTCAACAAAGATTGGAAGAAGGCATTGGACCCCCTGGAACTGGTGTTACATATAGTTGTTAGCTACAATGTGAGTTCTGGGAATTGAACCTGAGTCCTCTGGAAAGCAGCAAGTCTGAGCTATCTCTCCAGCCCCAGATAAAAGTTTCTCAAGGGATAAAAGTTTCTAAAGCATCCTAGGATTTTTTCTTAGTGAAAGGATTGAGTGAGTCCAGGTTAGAAATGGATTGTTCCAACTGAATGTGATCCTAGAAATTCACTAGGAGACAAAGTTGGTAATTTTTGTTTCAAAATTTATAAAAAAAAGCTTTATCATCCTCTACTACAGATGCAATATTAGGTCTCATGAATTTCTGGGACACCGTCCATGTCCTAGAGAACAGATTTGAGATTTCACAAGTGAAGTTATAACCACAGTGAGCCTACTTAGCTCTTGATTGCAAGTTCCTCTTCTTCCCTGATATTTTTCTTATTCAAGAAAAGGTGACATCTGTGAGTTGAATTTGGAACCCTCTGGTAAAGGATCAAAAAGAAAGCCAAGACTTGAGCTATGATGTCACTCACTGAGGAAAGCCCTGTAGAAATGGCTCATGCACTGTCGATAGTCATGCCTCCCTGAGAGCTCCTGATCCCACTGAATCTTGGAAGCTAAGCAATGTTGGTTCTGCTTAGTATTTGGGTCAGAGAGATGGCTTACTGTCCTATCCAGTGTATGCTTGTATGGCTGGAGAATGAGAAGGTCGTCAAATTGAAAGACATGGCCTATTACATTCTGCTCAGAGATTTCTCTGCAGATCACCACAAGCTCTAATACACTCAGCATCCAGATGAGCCCAATGAGTTGTGTCCCACGGTATTGTGTCCCACGGTATTGATGATCTCCTCCATCTGGTTTTAGTCAAGGCCATCAGTTCCAAAAGTAAATCTTGTTAGGTTTAGCTGAAGATGCGAATGATCTAGGTTTCCAATCTTCCTAACTTGTAACTAATCCTTCCACTTAAAATATGAATAATGAGCCAGCATCACCTGACCCTGCCAAAAGTCATTGCCGTGTTCAGTTCCATCATTTCCATTACATGTCCAGCCTGGTCAATAATACTCACCACAGAGCATTGTCATACAGTCTACAATGGAATGGATCCATGCTGTTTGGGAGTAATCCTGAGCAAAGTATGTCTGAAACTCCACAAAAAATATGGAGATACATCTGAAAAATACAATGTGGGGATTTTGTACAAAATATGAATGAATATGGAATTGAATCAGAACCTAAAAGTTTTATTTCAATCAGCTTTTGAAGTGTCAAACGATGTCAGTTACTGAGCCATGATACGTGGGAAACCAGAAGTTGACCATTGGGGCCATTCTGAGGAACCAGAAAACAAGTGTTCCGTTATCTCTCAGAGAGGCTGCTAAAACCATGGAGCTAGGAAGAACACTGCTCTGAGAAGGTGTTGTGGGAAAACAAGAAAGCATGTTAAGAACATAGTTTATTGCTAATTATTATAACTAATATTTTCTCTATAGCTCTAACCTCGCCAAAGTGATATACAACTTTCAACTTGAAAAATGAATAATAATATAAAAAATAAGCCTTAGAAATTTGACTTCTGATATTTGTACAAAGGCAGTAATCTGATGAAGAGGATGAGATGATGATGATGCTGATCTGAAATGAATATATTCTAGAGAATAATTTACTATGGTCAAACATTGTAACTGACCAGTTTATCATTAAAAGACTTGTCTTAGTGACTTTTTAACTACTGTAATAAGACACCATGACCAAGGCAACTTATAGAAGAAATAGTTTTTCATATGAATATATGCTCAGAGAATAAAAGACAAATGGTAGTGTTAAGTTGAAAATAATTACCTACAGAGTATGTGAGGCAATGGTTTGGCACTGCAGCATTTAGAAGGAGCCTCATACAGAGACATTTAATGACCTCGTTTAGGGCCTGGAACCTTCATAGGAGTATGACAGCAGAGAAGGAGTACTGCTCTTGTTGCTTGTTGGTAAGAGGCTATATCTTTTTGGATATGTCCAAATCCCAACTCTTCCAGATGCAGCAACCCATAGCCAACTGTGTTTTTTAGTCTTCCACTTCTCTGTGGTTGCTTCCAGATAGGAAGGTGAGTGATGGAGAGATTGGGGAAGGAAGAAAATTCGGTGGGATCAGGACAGCTGTGTTATGCAGTGCCAACTTTAAGTGAGTCCACTTCAAATACTCACACTGAGCCTGCCATTGCAAAGTATGAACCTTGATTAATGCCCAGCTGTTACTGAATTAAAATTGCTAGTAATTCGATCTTTGCAATTCGATTTATAACTGAAGTTCAGTGGAGCAACAGAGGCTTCATGTGCACAAAGGATCCGAGTGCCCTATGTGTACCCGTTGCTCTTTGCTACCCCTCTTACATGGAGTGTTGGAGATGTCTCATGTGCACAGAATTCTGGTTGACCTATAGTCCAAGGGAGCTTAGTAGGACTCACAGCTAGCACATGAATGAATTACACCCATGACAGTGAGCATGTGAGAGCCACGGAAAAGGTCTAACTATCCAAGACAGGCCACGCTTTCTTTCTGCACCCAAACTTGTTCCAAAACAGAAAGAGGCAAAGGTACCTACCCTAAGGCTCACAATCTCCATCACCTATGGTGAGACTATGGCACAGAGGAAGAGGACAAGAGGGTTAATCCTAAATTCTGTGCCTTTTCAGGAAGCCGAAGGTGGCTCCGTGGATCGTGTGCTTCCTGAGAAAACAGGAGGGGCTGAGTTCGGATCCCCAGAACTCGTGGAAAAACTAAGTGTGGCACAGTCTGCCTGTAACACCAGTGCTAGGAAGAGGAAACCAGGCAGATCCTAGGGTTCTTTGAATGTGTGATTTTAACACACACACACACACACACACACCCTCAACAGCACAGACAATGCACATAAATTACTCAGACAACTGTCGACTTTAATTTGAATGAAAATACATTAGAACTTCTTAAAAACAGGAAGCCAGTTTTAATTTGGAGGAGCAAGAAAAGCAAGAACCCTTCTAATGCAAATGTAGGGGCCTCATCTGTTGATCTTGCTTCCTTCCCAAGATACTGATATCAAGGATGGTCACTGACAAATATCTGCAAAAGAAGCTGTCAGCAGAGCAAACAAGCAACCCATAAAGTGGAGGAAAAAATCCTCACCCGCTCTCCATTAGACATGGGGCTAATGCCAAGAGTGTATAAAGAACTACAGAAATAAGTAAAAAGAATGTCTGGTGTTAATCAGCAAATGGACCCAGGAGATGGAAAGTTTACAAATGAAGAAATATAAACGGCTAATAAGTATTTTTTTAAAAAAATGGTTGATATCCCTAGTCATCAGGAAAGTGCATATTAAAACTGCTTTGCAATGCTACCTCATTTTAGCTAACAATCTGACAAATGTTAGCAAGGGTGTGGAGAAAGAGGAACCCTTGTTCACTGCTGGTGGGAGTGGAAACTAGTAAAATCATTGTGAGAATTAGTAGGGCATTTCTTTAAAAAGTTTAAAATAGACTCAGCTACACTATACCAGAGCATACCTCCCAACCTCCATACCATACCACAGAGTTACTTCCACAATCATGTTTATAGCGCTCTACGCACAATGGCGAGGAAATGGAACAGATAAATGAACAATGGGAATGTGGAACACATACCCTGTAGAATTTTTGAATGTGAGGTGACCAAAACTCAGAAGACAAAAGCCTTATGCTTCCTCACACACAGATCCTAGTCTTTACATATGCATTTGTACACACATGTAACTGTGTACAGAGTCTAAAAATCTCAAAAGGAGACCAAGAGAGGGGACAAGTAGGTATCTAGGAAGGATGAAAGTTAAGGAGAAGGACACAGGAACACAACAAGAGGTAGATACAGGGGCCACCACACAAGAGAAGTTAGGGATAGCAGAGAGGTGGGGGGAATGGGTTGGGGTAAGAATCACTAAAACACATCATTCAAAATGCAGTAATGATATCTAGTATCTTGTATGCTAATTCAAACTTATTTTGTATCACTAACAATAACTTTGTTTTCTAACAGGTCATTTTCCTACTGCTTCCGTGTTTTCCTCTCAGACAATACAAGTTTTAGAGCTGGATCATTTGGCCCTTTCTCTTCTTGTCACCTGCCAGTTCAAAATGCTTTGCACCTCTTAATGGCCAGCATGCTCTTGGATCTTCTGTTGGGTTCAGCACACTTAAGCCTGAGCACAATCTTCTTTGTGGTTTAGGCCATCTTTTGGGAAATTGGCTTTGTCCATCGTAGCCACTCTGCTTGCAATAATAGCACCACTACCCTTGGGAATACAGGGAATCTTTGCCCTTCTTATACTGGGTAACTTTGTGAGGCTGATACTTGCCACATGTCTTACAGAGAGTCCTTCGGGTTTTAGGTACATTGGCCATCTTTGCAGTAGAAGTGTCTGCGATGAAAAAAGAGACCCAGAGTCTGTGATGGCCACCTTAATTACCAAACAGCAGAGGGCTAATTTAAATTTTTTAATTAAAAAATAAACACCAATATACTAAAAGCAATAACTAAAATCTTGTGAAGTTCCCTTCTTCTGCTGCTTCTTGTCTGGAACTAAAATGTCTTATCATCTTCTCCTAACTACTTAGCTTTTGATAAGAATGAGTTGTGAGTTAACGTACATAGCCTCATTATCAAAATGACTGAGTTATCCATCACCCAGGATTCTCAGTAGAACACCATTGACTGTGGGGGTGGGTGAGCCCTGGAGAGATTTGTTCTGTGTGGCAGGATGCTTAGAAGCATCTCCAGCATCTGCTCCAAATGTCTCCAGACATTGCCAACAAGCCTTGGAAACCAAAATGAGCCTGACTGCCGACAAGTGATCTAGTCATCAAGTTTTCCAACCCCTCTTCAGAGTCTTCAAATCCCTCCATGGGTCGCCATCGCCCTTATTGTTCATAATTGACGGCAACACCTTTCCCTTGAACTGTAGCCCAAAGCTCCTAAGTGATGCTTCTCCATTAGCACTTAGCTGGCTTCAGCGCATTCTGCAAACAGTGCCTTCCTAGAACAGATGCTGGCATTTCAAACATTTTAGCCTGACTTGCAAGTCTTTGGTGTCTGTGCTCCTTTCTGCCCACTGTTTGCATATTTCACTACAGTCACCTCTTTCTACCTCGTTCAACACAGTCCCTGTGTTTTATGCACGTCTGTACATTATAGTTTTTTCTGTGATTCTCCTCTAAGTGCCCGTTTTAATCTCAGATAGTTAGTCATTCTACGCCTCCAGGAAATCTTCCTTGACTGCTCCCTTATTGCTCAAGACAGGAATGGATGCTTCTCGTACACGTCCTCTACATGTGGCATGTTCATCTGTGGTCTGGCAACTCCCTTTTCACTTGTTTGTATTGTCCACTAGACTTTGTGCTGTGACAGCGGAAGACATATATGTCTTAACTCACACTAAATTCCAGACATCTAGGATAGATAGTATCTGTCATGAATTGGGTGCTTATAAATATTGTTCAACAAAAGAAGATAATGAAGGAAGGGAAAGGGGGAAGGAGGAGGGAAGAATGAAAGAAGGAGGAAGGAAAAAGGAAGGAAGGAAGGAAGGAAGGAAGGAAGGAAGGAAGGAAGGAAGGAAGGAAGGAAGGAAGGAAGGAAGGAAGGGGAGCCCCTTGATAGAGAATCTGACTGGAATGTAAGGAAGTGAAAGGCTCCACTGGAGAGAGAAGAGGAAGAAAGGGTGGCAGTGCCACCAGAAGGCATGTGCAGAGGTAAGCTGAAGCATCCAAACAGGCTCTGAAAACATAGAACGAATCATCACCATCAGTGTAAAAGGTGCAGAAGTGACAGCAAAGAGTAGTTGAGAAAATGGTAATATATTTTGAAATTATAAACCAGTCTCTTCACTAAATCACTCTGGGGAACGTAATATTACTGTGCTGTCTCTTGTGATTTCTTAAAAATTTAGCTTTGCCTTTTTTAATTAATTAAATTATTTATTTATTTTACATCCTGATTGCAGTGTCCCCTTCCTCCTCTCTTCTCAGTCCATCTCTCATGGACCCCATCATCCATCTCTCCTCCCTTTCTCCTCAGAGATGAGGACGCCTCCCATGGCTATCAGCCAGCTTTAACATAGCAAATTGTAGTAAAATCAGGCACATCTTCTTCTTTTATTGAGGCTACACAAGGCAGCCCAGTAAGGAAAAAGGGATCCGAAGGCAGGCAATGTAGTCAGACAGCCCCTGCTCCCACTTTAGGAGTCCCCTATGAAGACCCAGCTGCAGAACTGTTACTTATGTTTAGAGGGCCTAAGTCAGATCCATGCATGCTCTTTGGTTGGCAATTGAGTCTCTGTGAACCCCTGAGGGTACAGGTTGGTTGATTCTTTCTGAACTGAGTTGACTAGTCATATCAGTAAAACTTTGGATCTGAAAGTCATTTCTGGAAAGGTGAGAACCTTAGTCAGAGGTCAAAGTTCAATGACCACATCCACCTTTATGAGCATTTCAACACTCATGAAATTCAGAAAGATGGTTATGTCACTCAATGGGAAGAGGACCAACTGACAAATGAAAATCAATAAAATGAAAGATAATACGGTCATTTTTCACCTCTTTAGAAAAGGAGAGAAAGGACCATAGAGCTTTCCAGTTGACGAAGGTTTGTGTTGTGAAATTTAAAATCCAGGGATATCTGAAATAAATTGAATTGTAATAGGAGCGCACATGCATCCGGATGCTTGCAATAACAAGAGTTAGGAAAGCAAAGCTCTTATTCCAGATTCATACCCATGGAAACAGCTAGTGAGGAAGCTTGCTGATCTCTCAGGGTTTCAATTTCTTCATCTAGAAATCAAGCATTTTTAGAAGCATGACTCACAAAGGTCAGCATGATGCATCTCATGTTGTCTCTTCAGCCTTTGGGGTCTGATAGGACTTGTTCCCCAAAACAGAAACAGATCACAACCAGTGTCATCACTTACAACCAAACACGCTTTCTTAAAGATGATCTGACTCAACAGGTCAATGGGCTTTATGACCTATTAAGCTCAATCTCACTGCTCTGACGCTGTCCTAGCTACGCTAAGTCAGATCAAGAACTGACTCACAGCTATGTTGTAGACGACTAGCTAAAATCACTGTCATATCCCTTGACTAATCCTATTATGTGGTGGGAATGACTTCACGAAAACTCTCTGAAAACACGTCAACAAGGACAAAGTAAATGCTCAGTAAAGTTACCAGTCACTTCATTTTTACCCTGACTGTTCTCAAAAGGGTTTGAAAAATCTACAAAACTCCAAAGAACTCCAGGAATTTATTTCTACTCAGTTTATTTGAACTCAGGAAATCCAGGCAACACAAAGTCTCAAACCTAGGATACTGTTTTGTTTGAATATTTTTTTATGACTTTTTTTTAAAAGATTTATTTATTATATGTAAGTACACTGTAGCTGTCTTCAGACACTCCAGAAGAGGGCGCCAGATCTCGTTGCAGATGGTTGGGAGCCACCATGTGGTTGCTGGGATTTGAACTCCGGACCTTCGGAAGAGCAGTCGGGTACTCTTACCCACTGAGCCATCTCACCACCCCTTGTTTGAATATTTAAATAAAATTTTTGTTTCTAAAGTAACCATTCAAGTTGTTAATATATGTAGAGAATTCATGTAATTGCACTTTAAATATGATCCTTAAGTTAATAATGTATTTTGATAAAGATATCATAAAGAAAAAAGAAATAATCAATATAGAGTAATAAATAGAAGATATAAATAAATAATAATGACTGCTTTCATTGCCTGTTGAACTTTAAAATTTATGTTTTTTCAAAGTACAAGGCTAGAGCTGAGATAGAATGTTTAAATGTCTTGAGTTAAAATTATAGCACTGTTTATAAAAGCAAAAACCAGAAGACCATATAAAATCACATCAATAAAAATGTATCAAATAATTGTAGACAAAAGCATGAAATAGAATTCCTCTTTTTTTTGTATAGAATAGAGTTTATTCAGAGCATGGGGAGGGCAGTTAAGAGGGTAGCAGAGGCAGAGAAAGGCAGAGAGAAGGAGAGAGTAGAGAATTGGGGACCGGCCATGGCCATGGCCATGTGGAGGAGGGAATTGGGAGTAAGGGGGCAAGAGGCAAAAGAGAGGCAAAAGCATAAGAGCACATAATAGAATTCTAAGCAACTATTTTCCAATAAGGTAGACCCTTAGTGGTTGATACATAACAGTCTCAAGAGAAATTATTAAGGGGGGGCAGAACAACATATCAAAAATGATCCTGCTTGTGTAAGTAACAAGAATGTACACTTAGGTTAGCTCAAGGTTGAGAAGGCTTTTTGTTTTCCTCTTGAGACTGAACTTAAAAAAATATCGCTGAGGTTAATTTTAGGCAGTGAAATTGAGTCAGTTAGGGAAGAAAAATATTTTATATATTTTCAACATGTTTGAATTTTACCATCAGAATGCAAGATGTTTTGTGTTAAGGTGCTTGTCCAGTAGATGCTGGCTCTCTGTTAGGCAGGTTGCCCTGGCTCGATTCTCTTGCTCTCAGGTCTAGTCCTCTTGGCTGCTTCTTAATGTGTGACATTTAGATTCCTGGGCTGGCTATATCACCACACTTTCTTGTCTGCCTTTATTCTGCTTAAGTGTTCTTGTCTTGATCTCCTCTGTTGACTTCAGACTGGTATTCTGCCTTGACTTGCAGCCATGGTCTTCTTTTCTGGTTTCTGACCGAATGTTTGGCAGTTTAGGCATGGTAAAGAAGGGTAGGCACTGGTGCAGGCTGAGACATCTTCCTCCTTCATTTTTGCCAGGCCAGATTATTTCCATCGCTTAAGACTTTACTCCAAGGACTTCTCTAGAAAGCCAGCCCTGAATCTCCAGGCCTGAATTTGTCTCACTGCCTATCATATTTTAGTTCCATACTGACCAAAGTTCATATAACATTTTGATGACCTACATCATGAGCTTAAAAACCACCCATAAAAGGGTGACTTCTTTTATTTGGCAGGGTGCTGAGTCCCTTGACTATCACCAAAGGTCACCAAGCTTAATAGAACTCAAGTCAATACAGGTATTTTTATTTGTATCTCAGTCAATTGTGTATGAGTCTACCATAAGATTGCCAATCAATCTACTGCTTTAGAAGTCTCTAGTACAGAGAGAGTCATGTCTTCAATGAATGGAAGATAATCATCAATGGAACAGATTTTAAATGAATTGAAATAGAAACTTAAAAGTACAACCTACAGAAGATAAAAGGTTTTTAGCCTTTAGTTGTAGCCAATGGATTCAACATCCTATCAAATAAGGCAAGATATCCATTTACTGATGGTCTTCCAAACTCCTGATGCAGGTCATCTCACACACACACACACACACACACACACACACACACACACACTCATACTCTAAACTCTTCTTGTAGTTCCAGAAAGTTCACTGAATGTATACAGTCACTCATGTGGACTTGTTGGTACAGGAATTGGTGTGCTGTGTTCTATGGCTGAGTATCAGGAGAACAGAGAAGGTAGAGTTTAGAGAGATGTATGCTCTTGGCACCCTATCTTATTGTTATTGTCATGACAGCTCCTTGGATAGGAGTAGCCCACCTTTAGACAATGCTTCCCGTAACCAAAGCATTTAAAAAGTCTGTGCCTAATACTATAGCTTCTCTTGATGGTACTGAAGATAAGCCACAAGTGTGAATGGGGATCAAAGTGTAGTATATGCGTGAGAATAGGATAAGAACTTATTTAGTTATATTCTAGAGAAAGCAATAGTGAATTCTCTCTCTCTCTCTCTCTCTCTCTCTCTCTCTCTCTCTCTCTCTGTGTGTGTGTGTGTGTGTGTGTGTGTGTGTACTTTAAGTGTCTATAGATTATGAGTGTGTGCATTGTAGTAAAAAAAAGCAAAATTAAGTCTCTGTTCATCTCTGTCCTGGTAGCCATAGATGTAAGTCACTTAGCCCCTCCATGAAGCAGGGATTAGCAAGCCCATTTCACCTAAATCACAAAGCTCACTTGAGTGACTGACAGAAGTATCTTAGTATTGCAACCAGGAGCACTATGGACAACCTTGTGAGAATACAAGTTCTTCATGAAAACTGAACTACTCAGAACACTACAGCATAATCCCCCCTTATAATGCAATGAAACTACTTCTAGAACATTCTCTAATGGAACGAAAAGACGTTTCTATTTATAAGAAGCCACACACACACCCACAAATGATCTTTCAAATTCTACAATCTCTTCAGACTCAGAATAGACACATAATCAACAAACCTTAATAGTGGCAAATAAAAAACACCCTGCCCTGTATCTGTTGGCAGGCATATGATACTTTCTTTAGCTAGGATATCATCAAATAAATTATTACCACAACTACTTTCTTGTACTGTATAGAATGCATCGCCAGAAAAGAAAGACCCAGTTCCATTGGAACAACAGTGAGGGCAGAACAGTCACATGCAAATCACAAGCATTAACTCATATAGACATGAAGAGAACTAGTTGGACATTAAGTATATTGAGTACTGTGTCTCTGGAGGAAAATCGAATGAGCAAGGAAGGTTAAAGGAGTCATTGTTTTGCTTTCCTTCAACCTAAAACCCAGCTGCTGTCATCACAGCCATCAAACTGTTTGTTGAACAAGAATTTGGATTCTAGATTTGATGCTTCCCATATTCAACACTTAACAAGCAAAAGAGTTTTCAAGGACTTTTTTGAAGTTCTACTGTTCCCTCCTGAGAGAATATAGATTTTAACGCTGTACAAGTTTGACTTTGGTGATATCTTCACAAACCTGTTATGAACTTCATAACCATGCTTCAGTCTTGGGAATATTTTTCTTATTCCTGTGCTGCAAGTTTGAGGATCCTATTGCATACTATAATCTCTCACCATAGTGGTTTTTTTTATTTGTGGCTTATAAATCATAAATTCAATCATTTCTACTATAAAATATTAATGACTAATACTTATACTAATTAAAATGTCTCATTAATATATCATATATAAGAAAATTAGTCATATGAACATCATCTTATACATCAGCTTATGCTACCTTTATATTCTTGGATTTGCATTTAACAATTCTTTAAAATACCTAGAAAACTGATTTCTTTATAAAAAAACTATTATAGGAAAAAATTCCTCCTCTAGTAAAAATATTGGGACAATTCTCATGTTATTTCATATAGGATGATTTTATGTGTTTCATATTTAAAATAGGTGCAATGTAGAGAATAGAAAGAAATATCACACACTTCCACATTTTGTAGAGCCACTCATGAAGACGTGTGTCTGGATTAGATTTATTTTTCTCTCACATACTCCAAAGCTCCTAAGTGTCCTAATATATATCCCTAATATATTAGGGAAGAGAGCAACATCCAGGACTCTGTAACATTGTGATATCATACCTTGCAAAGGAAAAGATACATGAGCAGCTAAACACACACAGGGAAGGACATGAACGCGTCCCTAGCATATCAAGTAGAAAGACCCACTTACCTGGTGACTGCCCGGGTACAGATGGTAACAAGGAAGCAACCAGCCACTATCATCCAGCCCCAGCCTCCATCTGGAGGGGATGCCAAGCTGACTCTAGTTATCTTCGTCATGGTTTCAATTCTGGTTTTCTTCTCTTTCCAAGTTACTGCAGCAATAAGTTGTGGTCTTGAGTGTCCGCTACCCAGTAACTTCCTGTTGACAGTCAAAGTTGGTGCAGGATGCTACCTGGCATAGGGGTTACTGCCCATCTAAAACAAAAACAAAAATATGTTTTTATCTTTGTCATGTTATTCTCTTGATAAGAAATTATTACTCTCCTATTAATATGATTGTTTATAACTATGAATACCAGGTCATAGTAAAGACCATTAGTTATCTCTTTTTTTGTTTAAAAAAATCTAAAAATGTTTACTTACAATCCCTGAGAAGTTACCACTTACTCCTTCAGAAATTTTGTAATGAACAAAAAGCAAAGAAAACTGTAATAGTAGCTTATGCCAAACCAAAAATAAACATCAGGTATAATATAAGCCTTAAAAACCTCTAGCTCAGGCAATGTGTATGAGTACCTTTAAATTATTTTCACAACACACCTACAATTCAGATTTTCAGACATATAAATGATAGCACAGCCTAATATGTGTTTATATGTCCACTTATTATATTTACTTCTATTAGATTAAAAAAATTAGAGAACGACAGATGTCATTGCATAGCTGTTCAAACATTGAAAGGGCCACACAATTTTTTATGTACAGAAAGAACCTTGCTGTTTCTACCTGAACCTTCCTGTGCTGTTGAGAGCATCCACCATCTCTGTTGAAGAAAAGGAAAAGCAGTAAGGGAGAGAGATTCCAGTGAGTGCTTGCCTAGGTGACTCTTAGTCCTCAGTCAGACCAAGGAATGAAGCTAGGCAGCGTTTCACAGCCTTGGTTTTTTTATATGGATTCAGACACGGGGCAAAGATCGCAGTCATAAATATTCTGCCATATCAATTCTGTCTCCACAAAACACCTGTACTACAAGGCAAAGAAAGGAGCAATACAACCAACCAGACCTTTCCTATCAGAAATAAGTATTATCTTCTAACGTTTTCTTAAATCATTCACAGAATATGTTCTTTATAAAAATTTTCAAAGACAATTCATTGGAAAGACATAATTTAAAAACTGAAAGTGACACCTTACAATCACACTTTAAAATATAGTAGTAAAAAGGGAATGAAAAAATTAATATATATCTTTAAATATAAATTTTAATTATTGCCAACTTGAAGTGTTCAAATTCTGAATGCTTTTTCAATTCTTTATTCAGATTAAGTGGACAATGTATTAGGCTATATGTCTATGATAGGTGTAGAAGGAACCCACACATCAGCATGCTTTAGGGTCATTTCAAATAAATTGCTGGTTATTAGACAGAATTAAATAAATCGAAGTAAGTGATGATGGAAAAGGGAACAGCCATCCAAATGAATCCAACCATCCCTCCTCGTGCTGCCTTTACATCTGATGAGAATTAGAAGATTTCAGAATTTCATTTCTTTTTAATTTTGTGTGTGTGTGTTTGTGTGTGTTCAGTGTATAGAAGTGTATATACAGGTGCATGCGTGTGTGGAGGCCAAAGGAAACTTGCCATTCTCAGCTACACTGGCTGACTAATGAGTCACTGGCTGACTAATAATCAAGAGACCCTGCCTCTTGATTTGTGTCTTTTCCCATCCTCCAGAGTTCTACAGATCCATGTTTACATGAGTGCTGGAGATCCAGTCTCAAGACCTTAATAAATCGTCTCCCCAGCTCCTCTCTTTCATTTTTTTCTCTTTCATTTTTTAAAGTAACAGAACTTCTCAGTGACCAGCCACTTTTGCCTGTCTTTCCTTGAAAATAGGGATGGCAGGTGTTCAATACAGGTAGAAAGTGAATGAGCACAGGTAAGATGGTCAATTCAAAGGCTGAGTCTTCCAGGATTGCCCTCATTCCCTGCTCAGTCCTGGAACAAGGTATTCGACGAGGCAGCTTCAGCTACTTGACTTAAACTCACTCTTGTTGACAGCAGAGATACATGGCAGAATTTGGGGTTCTGGAACAATTGTGAGTGCTCAGCCTTTCCAGCTCTGGGCATCCACACAGATGATAACTATGTATTCATTAGACTTGGGTTTCTATATTTGGAATTGTATCTGTTTCAACAGCTTAGAGCAAATCCTAATTACTATAGTGATAGAGTAGTTGGACTTCCTGTAGCATTTATAATGCTTTTGATTTTTTCTTTCCTTTTTCTTTTCTTTTCTTTTCTTTTCTTTTCTTTTCTTTTCTCTCTCTCTCTTTCTTTCTTTTTCTTTTTCTTTCCCTTCCTTCCTTCCTTCCTTCCTTCCTTCCTTCCTTCCTTCCTTCCTTCCTTCCTTCCTTCCTTCCTTTGTTTCATGTGTGTGTGTGTGTGTATTGAGCATCAAACCCAGGGTATGCTATGCAAGTGCCTTACTGAAGAACTGCAAACATCTCCAGTCCCCACAAGCTTTAATTTCTTAAGTGTATAGTAGTTGAGTATTATCACCTACTGCCCTACCTAGCCATACCCTCTCATTATAGAGAAGTGAAATGCTACAGAGATTCTGGTCTCATCAGAAGATAGCAGACACCAACCCAAATGGCAGAGAAAGAAAGCATAGAGATAGACTGGTATGTGCTTTCAGGTGAGTGGGCATGGAGGCAGATGGTACCCCACTTAGTTCCTTACAGAGGCAGATGATACCTGTCCCAACTCTGTCCCTTTCCAGCTCTGTCGTAACCTTTAGTAATCTCTTTCCCAGTTTCTTTTCTTTCATTTTCATATATATGTATATATATACACACACACACACACACACATATGTATATATATATATACATATGTGTGTGTGCATGAATGCACGTGCATATGTGTGTGTGTATGTATATATACATATATGTACTGGCTAGTTTTGTGTCAACTTGACACAGGCTGGAGTTATCACAGAGAAAGGAGCTTCAGTTGGGGAAATGCCTCCATGAGATCCAGCTGTAAGGCATTTTCTCAATTAGTGATCAAGGGGAGAAAGGCCCCTTGTGGGTGGGACCATCTCTGGGATGGTAGTCTTGGTTCTATAAGAGAGCAGACTGAGCAACCCAGGGGAGGCAAGCAAGTAAAGAACATCACTCCATGGCTTCTGCATCAGCTCCTGCTTCCTGACCTGCTTGAGTTCCAGTCCTGACTTCCTTGGTGATGAACAGCAGTATGGAAGTGTAAGCTGAATAAACCCTTTCCTCCCCAACTGCTTCTTGGTCATGATGTTTTGTCCAGGAATAGAAACCCTGACTAAGAGTGTATGTGAATGTGTGTGTGTGTGTGTGTATATATATATATATATATATATATACATATATGTATATATGTCATTAATCTGAAGAATAAATAAAGGATATTAATTCTGAAAGCTGCAAGAGAGAAGTATATAGTCCCATATAAAAACTAATCCATCATAAAGACAGCAAATTTATCAATAGAAAGTCTAGAAGTCATTAGAGTTTACAATGATGTATTTCAGAATTGTTTAACCTATAGACTGTAGGACGGACATAAACCCATCACAAAACTTTATGTTTAAAACATTGTGAGCTTTTTCCTTGTGAATGTTTTCCTTTTTCCCTTTCCTATTGAAAAGAAAAAATATACAAAAGATATTTACAACAGACATCGACAGAAAACTGTTTGAAAATCTATATTCAGTAAGTTGGAAAAATCAAAGAGAAATAGGTATATTTCTAGGCACAGATGATCTACAAATATTAAACCCAAAGATTATGAACAACGTAAACAGATAGTTTATGAACAACCATAGGAGTATTACAAAAGCATAGGTGCAGATGAATTCACAGGTGTGTTTTGTCTGATCTCTATAGTACTTGCCATGCCTCTAAATCACTTCATAAAATAGAAAGGGAAGAGATGCCACCAAACACATTTTATTAGTTTGATATCAAGACCATATAAGGTCAGAACAGGAAGGAAATTATATGCTCATATCTCTGATACACATGAATGAAAACATTCTCAATAAAATACTTGCAAACTGAGTTCAACCGCATTTGAAAAGTCATTCATCACATTTGAAAAGTCTTACATACCAAGATGGCTTCATTCTAGAGAATGAAATTAAGACTCGACACACAGAAATCAATAAATAGCATACAGACTTAGAGACAGAAATCACATGGTGAGATGGCCTTTGACAAAGTTTAACGTCCCTTCATAATGAAATACTGGAAGAAAGGAATTTAACCTAATAATGGATACAAAATACAAACCTATAGCCAGCATTATATGCATGCGGTGGTGCAGGAACTCAAAGGATTCTATTTACAATCAAAAGTCAAGGTCTACTTTTGCCACTTTTATTTAATAATTTTAATTGTTTGATATCTTACCTAGAGCAATGAGACAAAAGGAAGGAAATAAAAAGTATATAAACAGGAAATAAAGAAGTCAAAGCACCCAGATTTGCAGGAGATAGGATTCTATATGTGAGGTCCAAAAGACCTCTTTAGAATATCTAGAGCAGATAAACACTTTCAGAAAAATAATGGCAGGCAACAAAAAATATCACATGAAAATCAGTATCTAAAAGAAAAGAAGGACAGTAGCCTTTCTATACACTGACAGCAAACACACTGCTAAGAAATCAGGGAGATAATTCTACTTACAATTGCCTCAAAAAGTATCTTGAAATAAACCTAAACAAAGGAAGTGAACAATCTCTACAATTACAAATGGTTAAACACTGAAGAAGAAAATCGAAGATACTGGGAGACTGAAGGATGCCTTGTGCTCATGAATGAAAGAAACAGTACAGGTAACATGGCTAAACTACCAAAAGCAATTTATATGTTCAATCCAATCCCTATCAAAATGCCTATGACATTCTTCACAAAACCACAGAATTCATATGGGAGCACAGAAAGGCCCTAACAGTGAAAGCAATCATAAACAAAAAGAGTAACATTAGAGGCATCGCAGCATCTGATCTCATGCTACACCTCAGAGCCACAGCAACATAAATAGCTGCTAGGAAAACAAAAACAAAACACCCAAAAAACAAACAAACAAACAAAAAACAAAACCAGGCATGTATATCAATGGAGTATAAAAGAGCACTCAGAATTAAATGCATGCAGCTATAGCCACCTAATGTTTGATACAAGTACAAAAAAATGTACATGGACAAAAGAGCTCCTGGACAGGCAGCACTGGGAAAGCTGGACCCTCACATTCAGAAATATGAATGTAGGTCCCAAGCCCTCACCTTGCAAAACTAAAAGAAAATAATTCAAAATAGAACAAAGACCTTAATGCAAGATCTGAAGCTCTGAAATGACTAGTGGGATGCAGGAAGATCAGTTCAAGACAAAAGCATAGAAAAGTCTTTCTGCAAAGGACTTCAAGAATGCAGGGAGTAAAACCGGGAGCTGAAAAATGGGGTTCCAGAAGTTTAAAAAGCTTCTTACAGCACAGGAAATCATCAAGTAAAGAGACAGCTCACAAAACAGCAGAAAGTCCTTGCTAGTTATGCAGCATACAGAGGATTGATAATAACATTATACAAGAACTTTTAAAAACCTACCTCCAATCCAAACAATCCAGTCAATATATAGGCTAATAAAGTAAACAAATAGTCTTTAAAAGATGAAGTATTCAGCTTTCTTAATCACATCAGAAAAATGCAATTTTAAACTATATCAAGATTCTTCTCTTGCCCCAGTCAGAAGGGGCCCCATTAAGTAAACATCAATAAATCTTGCTGAAGATGTAGAGGAAATTAAGCCACTTATACTGTTGGTGGGAATGCAAATTACTCCAGCCACTCTGAGAATCAGCATGGAGAGTCCTCAAAAACTAAAGCTGAAACTACTGTATACCTTCCAGCTGCACCACTCTTGAGACAATGCCAACACACTTTAAGTCAACAAACTGGAGAAACTTGCTCATGAACATTTACTGTACACTGTTTGCAATTGCCAATAGAGCCAACCCAGGTATTCATCGGAAGATGAATGGATACAATAAAGATGCTACAAAAGACAAATACTGCTTGTTTCCATCTTATATGTGAATCCAAGACTTTACAGATGAATAAAAATCACAAATGCATATATGTCATGAAAGCAGAAGTTGGACTGTCTAGGGGTCTGAAGGGGCCCAGCAGTAGGGAAGAGGAAGAAAACAGGTGAGTGCATGATATACTTGAATTAAATTGTCTTTATAAAACTTATGGTGGAACTTGTGGCTCTAGCTATACATGTAGCAGAGGATGGCCTAGTCGGTCATCAATGGGAGGAGAGGCCCTTGGTCCTGTGAAGGCTCGATGCCCCAGTATAGGGGAATGCCAGGACCAGGAATGGGAGTGGGTGGGTTTGGGAGCAGGGGGAGGGATTTTCAGAGGGGAAATTAGGAATGGGGATAACATTTGTAATGTAAATAAAGAAAATATCTAAAAAATAAAAAATATAGCTATTGATTAATACAATATGAATTCAATTAAATATACATTCCTGAGGGTTTTTAATGTTGTAGTTTTGACCTTTTCTTTTCTTTTTCTTTTTTCTTTTCCTCTTTCTTTTCAGTATATCAGGTATATTGCCCTTTAAATTATGTTAATAATACCAGGAATAAATATTTTCAAAAATTGAAAGAAAAAATGTTAAAGGTTTACAACACTAAAAGTTTAAGGCATCCCATGTTACTGATACAAAAAGCAGGTTAAGTACAGACATAGAAAAATAATTTGGCTCAGAATGAGATTAGGTTGATCATATGTCCTGTTATGTTCTGATTCGCATTATTATTTATTATTTATTATATGTGGAAATTCCCCAACTGTGGCTTTCATTCAAAGCCAAGCTAGATAAAAGTTAATTTGAACTGTTAATCTAGACTACTAAAAGAAACTTCGAAGAAGGATAACCATCCTGCAACCCATCCTGTATCTTCTTAGGAGCAAATGTTTTCTTTCCCTATGTAAACTCACTCTGGACAATGTCCAAGGTCATAGCTTTCAGTTCCTGAGTCTGAGCTATGACCCTGATCAATCAGTCTTGGGGTATGCTTTCAATAAACCAGCCCTGTTCAACTGAGAAAAAAACCTGTATCATTATGAAACATTAATATGTGGTCATAAATACCATTTACTTTTTTAAAAATCTGCTCATAAAGAACACTAACAAAATACATAATTGTATAAATCCAGGGCTGGACAGATATTTCAGCCATTGGCTTCACAGCTTTAATGGTTCAACTCCCAGCGCCAACATCAAAGCCTGTCTCATCCTCTTTCCTTCCCTTATTTACACTGGCACAATGGCACACCATCTTAACTAAAAGAAAATGACATCTTTAGAAATACAAACACAATTGTATAAATCTGAATAAACTTTGCAACACTCCTCATCATGTTGTAGTGACATGATAAATGGAGGTCTACTGTCAGTCAACGTTAACCTGAGTGGCCACAGTGCAAGCACTGGCCTCACCAGGACTCCAAGGAAAGCTGACAGTATTCAGTGGCAACATAGTTCCTCACGTTTTCTCCCAGAAAGCACAGTCCTTGGGAAGGAACACCATTCTCTCCTTTTCTCAATGTGGAAGCTCCCCCTCAGAGAGACTCCCTCGATGATGTTGCATTTGAACATGAGTGACAATGTATGTCTCTAGCAGACTTTGGATAATACAGCTGGACACCTGATATGAGGAATTTCAAATTTACCATGGGCATTTCTGTCAACAAGATGTCCACACAATGCTAAAACATGACAAAGGATGAGAAGAGGGGACCCTAGGTTAGAATTATGATTACACTTGCTCACAAATCAATACATTCGAATTTCTCTCAAAAAGTTTTCTTTTTTAATAGATGTATCCTCACAAAGAAATGTGCAGGTTCAGCATGGCAAAGCTAGCTTCCTGGAGACTTTCCCATCACATTAACTTGTAAATGATTAACCCACCTGATATTTGCCAGAACAGCACCCGGGAAATCTTTTACCAAGTCACCAGTATGTCAAAAACTATAAGCAAAGAGAGCACTACCGTCATGCAACCCTTTGGTTTACTACTCTTCTGATTTATTGTACTTTTACATCAATTGCTAAAACATAGTTGTATTCTGCATCCTATTCTTGCTTCAGAATGGTTTTTCTCAATCAGAAATGCTGTATTTGAATGTCCTTCCAAAATTACCCTTTTAGTACAAATTGGAATATAGTTCCAATTCTCTTCATCCTCTTGGCAGGCTAGAGAATTTAATCATTTGCAAAGGGTTGCTAGCATTCAATATCTTTGCTATAAAGCACTACACTGTGGGGATGGGCTGTATCTCTTTCCTGCTACCCTCAGTGTTAAGTGACCTCTTTTATCTATAGGTATGTGTAAATCCACGCATCAGCTGACAGCTGAATGGAAACACGGTCCTGGAGTCTCCTGTTTTGGAAGCTCTGAATGAACACTTTCCATCTGCAGAATCCCCAATTTCCAGTGTCTTACCTGTTAGCAATTTGCTTCCTCTATAAGATAGTTTGCAGCCGTAATAGAGGTAAGAGGTTATCATGGAAAACTGATGAGAGAGTGAATCAAGATGGCTGTAATGACTGTGTCCAAGTGGCCCTATTCAGGGGTATGACCCTGTCTGAATCACTTCCTTTCCTAACTTATATATATATATTTTTAAAAGGACACTAAACTACTTAAGACATAGTCTCTACTTCAAGTAGCCAGTTGTGGCAAGTCAGCTTTTTGTCTTCGTGGAAAATGAGAAAAACAATTTAAACGAGGAAAAGTAGACGATAGTTGGTGGTTTTAGTTCATGGTTGGCTAGTTTCATTGCTGCTGAGTCTGTGAGGCTGAACAATATGGCTCAAAGGGTGTGCTAGAGCAAAATTGCTCATCTCATGCTGCCTAGGAAATAAGGGAGGGGAGAGAGAGAGAGAGAGAGAGAGAGAGAGAGAGAGAGAGAGAGAGAGAGAGAGAGAGAGAGAAAGGGAGAGGGAAAGACAGGCAGAGACACACAGAGATGTGTGATAGAAAGACAGAGACAAAAATACAGAGAAAGAGAGAGTGTGTACACACTGACCAGTAGTGTGCTTCCTCCTAGAAGGTTCTATTGCTAAGAACTTACTCTGTTATGAACACATCAATAAATTAAACTAAGTAAGGTTAACATGCTCATGAACCAATCACTCTCAAAAGCGCTACTGGCTGGGGACCAAGCCCTAAACCTATAAGCGTCTTAGATGATATTTCATATCCAAATGAGAATACTGCACAAAGTACCTCCTTAGTATGCTTTTAAGTCTCCTGGTAGAATGAGCACTGTTTGTAAACTCTAATTGGCTTCATTCTTTCTCTTTTTCAGCATTTATAAAGCAGTCTATAGTTTTGGAATAACTCATGATAAACTGCCCTTCGTTTTTCAAAAAAAATTGCACTCAACGGCTCTCTTCCATCATTTGGGCTAAGCCAAGAAGCACATAGATATTGAGAAAGGAGAAGGTAAGTTCTGTTTAGAATAATTATATCTTCAGACAAAGAAGCATGGACCATGTTATGGGGAAATTGTTACCCCAGGGAATTAAAGGACTTAGATTTATGACCTGGATGTTCCCCTGTATTCTCAATGGAGATGTAGATGATAAATAGACAAGACATGCCAAAGCCATGGAAAAGGGAAAAGTAACTTTGCAGCAAGTTCACTGAGGCAAATGATAATGAAGCCTGATAATGAAGGACTTTCATAAGAAAGACAGGGAATGTATTCATGTTCTAGCCACACAGAGTACAAACCATAGATTATCCAAGCAGCAGACACCAATACCTAGACATTAGCAAGATGAATCATTTTATGATGAGGTTCAAGAAACTCAAAGGATGTTAGGTGACCAAGACAACTCTGGCCAGGTTTACAAGAACTCAGAAAACAACTAGAACCTAACAAACATTGTCTCCATCATCACTGTGACAGTAATATATGTGTGCCTCCTAAACCAGACACCACTAAGCAGATAAACCCAAGAGAGGTGAAAAGTGGCCCTTACAAGGAACCATGCTTTAGGCATGGCTGGATAATACACAAAAAAGATGCTCATGTGCACAGAAACCAAACAAACTCTTAAAAACGCAAAAACATAAAACTGAGATATGATTTACATATAACAAAACACACTTTTAAAAGATTTATTTAATTATTGATTTGTGTGTGTGTGTGAGTGTGTGTGTGTGTGTGAGTGTGTGTGTGTGTATGTGTGTGTGTGTGTGTGTGTGTGTGTGTGTGTGTAGTGTTTATGAAGGCCAGAAGAGGATGTCAGATGCCCTGGAACTGGAGTTACAGGTAGAAGCAAGCTGCCATCTGGCTACTAGGAACTGAGCTCTGGTCTTCTGCTGAGCCTTCTCTCCAGCTACCAAAACACACTCATTTTAAAAACTACATTTTGATGTATTTGACACAATCAGGACACAGAACATTTCCACCACTAGCTAATGTTCCCATTGTTTGCCTGCAGTAACATGTCTTTCCCATCATACCTCCAGGTACTTCTCTGAGTGTGAGGTTAGCACTGATCTGTGCCATGCCAGATTAGGCTAATTTCTCTGAGATTTGTATACAAGTGGGGACTTTTCCAGTCCAGGGGCTTACACTTGGATCTCATCCACGCTAAGCACAGGCTCTGCTGCTGAATTCCATCTAGAACCTTCTGACAGTATTTTGAGCTTCGCTCCATTTGTTTTGTCCATAGATGACGCCATTTTGTTACTCACTGGTAGGAGGTAGTGTGGACCCATTACAGTTTGTTATTCCTGTGCCTATGATGGACATTAGTGTTGACTCCAGTTTTAGACCATAATAAATACAACAGAGGACCACTGTGAACAAGTGTTTTGTAGACATGTGTTTTATTTTCTGAGGTAGATGTATAGGAAATTGCTGAGTTTTGCATAACTAATACCTTAACTTCAGAAGAAACTGCCAAACCACTTGAGGTGGTTGTGTGATATTTTTAACAACCTACTGCATTTCCAGCACCTTCCGTCTTAAAAATACTTGGTGTTGATATGTTTATTTCAGCTATTCTAGTATGTAGCTAATGATCTCATTTTAGTACTGACTTGTACTTCCTTGGTGAGTAGCGCTGTAGCTACTTTTCATATTATAAGTAACTATTCAGATATCTTCTTGAACGAGGTGCCTATTAAGACACTAAGATTTTATTTTAATGAGAAATAGGAATTCCTTATCCTAGATATGAATTAATGTATTGCAAAATTTTCTCATACTTTCTGGCTTGTTCATCTCTTATGGCTTACACTTTGATATTAATTTCAGTTAATTGGGTTCTTTATTATTACTTTTATATGTAATTCTATTTTTATACCAATGATAATTAATAGAAATTAAAAATTGAAGTTCTTGGAGTGGAGAAAGGGCTGAGGGGTTAAGAACACTGGCTGCTCTTTCAGAGGACCTGGGTTTTACTTCCAGCACTTACATGATGGCTCACAACCATCTGTAGCCCCAGTTCTAGAGGAGTCTACCCTCATCTGGCCATGGACGCACCAGGCACACACATGATGTACATAAAGATAAAATGCTCATAAACATATAATAGTTAATAATTTTTAAAGATTTATTTAAAAGTTGGAGTTAAAATACTACTTTATAAATATTGAAGAATTAAAAATGCTTAGGAATGAATTACCATGTTTATACAAATTACTTAAAAGACTAAAAACTATAGTCAGCGCCAAGAGAAATTTAAGAAGGCCTGAGAGACAGAGAACTAGAAAAACCAGATTTCTTGATTACAAGACTTGGAGAATATCATCACTTCCCAAAACGACTAATATAATTCCAATGAATTTCCAACTGAAATGTCAATAGTCTCTTTTTAAAACAGAGAATGACAAGTGGATTCTAAAATTTGTAAGAAAATATAAAAATCTATAAAAGTCAAATTAATTCTTAAGAGAAAGAACACGGTGTTTTTCTTGTATGCAGCAAAATGCTGGGTCCTGTTTACATATCCAGTCTATTAGTTTATTTCTTTTTATTGGGGGATTGAGTTAATTGATGTTAAGATATATTAAGGACCAATGATTTTTGCTTCCTGTTATTTTTGTTGTTAGAGGTGGAATTTTGTGAGGCGGGAGTGGGTGGGGAGTGGAGATGGGTAGGAGGTTTGCGGAGGGGAAACCGGGAAGGGGGATAACATTTGAAATGTAAATAAATAAAATAACCAATAAAAAAGAAAAAGAAAGGAGAGAGAGAGAGAGAGAGAGAGAGAGAGAACGAACACGGACTGGAGAGTTGGCTCTGTGTTTAACAGTGGTTGCTGCTACTGCAGAGGCACCTGGATTCAGTTCCTAGCACCCATTGGTGGCTCAAAATGGTTTGTAACTCCAGTACCAGAGAACCTGGTACCCTCTTCTGGCATCTGCTGACATCAGGCATGCATGTGGTGCTCAGACACACATGCAGGCTAAACACAAATATACATAAAATAAAAGTAAATATTTTCTAAAAGGAATGAACAACAGTGACAATGTACCAACTGATTTTTAAAACCTACTCTAAACCAAAGTTGACAATACCATGTAATGCTGAAGATTACAGAGCAGAATATACTAATGCAGTGGGAAAAAATAAAGCCAGGGCCTTACATACATTACCCTATATGCATAAATTAACTCTGAGTGGATAGTAAATAAGCACATAGATGTAAAATCTACAAAATGACTAGAGGAAAATGGGAAATGGTCTTTAAAATCTGGGGATGCCATTTTTATTATCTCTTTTTTAATTTTTTACACTCCATATTCCATTCCCTGCCCCCCCCACCCACCCTCCGACTGCTCCACATCCCACACCTCCTCCCCACCTCACCCCATCTCCACGTGGATGCTCCCATTCTCCCACCCCGTCTGACCTCTAAAGTCTCTGGGGCCTCCAGTCTCTTGAGGGTTAGGTGCATCATCTATGAACGAACACAGACCCACAAGTCCTCTACTGTATGTGTGTTGGTGGCCTTGTATCAGCTGGTGTATGCTGTCTGTTTGGTGGTTCAGTGTTTGAAAGATCTAGGGGGTCCAGACTAATTGAGACTGCTGGTCCACCTACAGGATCGTCCTTCTCCTCAGCTTCTTTCAGTTTTCCCTAATTCAATAACAGGGATCAGCTGCTTCTCTCCACTGGTTAGGTGCAAATATCTGCATCTGACACTTTCAGCTGCTTTTTGGGTCTTTCAGAGGGCAGTCATGATAGGTACCTTTTTTTTTTTTTTGAGCACTCCATAGCCTCAGTAAAGGACACAAGCAACAAAATTTCTCATTCTTACCTCCACTTAAAACTCAGGCTTGTGGAGAAGTTTAGATTTATGATAGAAACAAAGAAACTGAAAGGTTTCATGGAGAACTCTGTTGCTGCTGTTTTGGCAGTAGGAAGGCATTCTTGAAGGGGGCAGTATATCATTTGTAGAGCTTAGGGCATTCCATTTGAAACTCTTCTTTCTAGACAGGCCCGTTTCAGCAGAAGCGAGACAAAATATAGGCACCACTTATCCTTTTGGCTTTGTGTCCTGGCATCTGGAACAGTAAAACAACCGCTGATTGCAGGCCCCTTGTGAATAGTCACTGAAAGACATCTTGCCTCTTGGTCACATTGTGCACTCATTTTTTAAACAAGTAAACATTTGGTTTTGTCTCAACCAAGATCCAAGGCTCATTCGGCACTGTGGGCTTTGACTAGGGAACCCCAAGGGACTGTGCACATTAGGGACTATGAGAAGGCAAATTTCCAAATATGTTAGGAGAGGATTTCAAAAGTTTGTGGCAGAGTCTTTTACATCAGTGTACCCAAGTGTTCCAGTTGGTGGATTTATAGATGCTTATCCATGGGGGAAACTCAAATCCAAGAATAGAGATGGGAGAAATTAAAAAATAGAAAGAACCCCACCAAAAATCTCTGCTCAATTCGCATAGGCTAATGCTAGGTTCAGATTGTTATTACCCATTTTAGAGTCCTTGGTGTGTTGTGCCGTCAGCTGAACATGGAGTCATTGTTTTTGTTGTTAATGACCTTCTTCATGTGTCATGGCAGAAAACAAAACAAAAACATTATTCTTGGGTAAAGAAAGACTCATGGTTTGCTCTTCCTTTCTGCTTCTCTCATTAGGCGTCAGAGAGATCCTAGTAACAAACAAATGACTACTGGCTTCCACCAGAAGACCTTGGATGTCTGTCAGGAACTGTTGGGCACTAAATTGCAACACTGACCTTTGCTAAAGAAGCTGCCACAGTTTCTACATTGTGTCTGGTAGTTTGAAGCTAGGGATAGTTTTTGTGAAGCCCAGGATCAAGGCCAGAATGGTTCACATGGTATTTTTGACCCTAGGAAGGAGCAGCTACAATGGCACCACTTGGTGCTTCAGCCAACACGGAGACACAAACACTTCCCCTGCCCTTTGAGCTCCTGATGCACACAGCCCTGAGAAGTCTTCTTCTGGGTGTTACAGAGAGATGTGGATACTGCGACGGAAATGGCTGAGATGGAGATAGATATTCCATACAACCAAGCATAAGCATAAGGCTGGTGCTTCATATCTATACAGTCCAACAAATAATATTTTCTTTAACTTGATGTTATCTTGGACACTCTCTAACCACAATTTATACTCTTACAGACTACAGCATTATTAAGTCAGATCAACCACATCAAAAGCATCCTGGCTCCAGAGGAGAACCTGGGGTTTGAGATATATTGCACCAAGTCATTTTTGGTCACTAGGAAGCCTGTTATTGAAGAACAGGACAGCCTGTCTATAGCGCACTGCCTTACTCTGTAATCATGGCTCACCGTTGTATTGTTGAGACACAAGGAACAGGGAGTCAAATAGTTCAGCTAGCTAGTAGTTAGCCCTTTGCATTGTGGAAGATTGTGAGAACTTTTGCTTGAATGTGTGCCTAAGTTAAAAGCTGGAAACAACTAGTAGTCAATAAGCACTGGACTCTCCCAACCCTTTAACCCGACCATTTTCTCAAAGCCCATGGGCACATGGTACAGGGAGCTTGAGAAACTGGGTAGGAACTCATCCATCCTTTCTCGGTACTTTGTAGCCTCTGTAGTCAACTTTCCTGGAACCTAAGTCATGAAGCCCTAAGTGACTACAGCTCACTGGAAACACAGGGGCAAGTCGGGGCTCGGAGAGAACACTGGGGCAAGCCTAGAAATGGGACTTCATGCCAGGCATCTCCTCTCTTCCCTTTCACAGAGTGGCTGAAAAGGAGTGTGGGCCCTGGGAGGGTTCACCTGCAGAGCCTGGCGTGCAGCCCGCTGTCTGCCCCACATTCCACAGGCCATCAAATTCCACAGGCCCTCGGAGGTGTTTATTTTTGTGTTCTGTAGACTCTGTTCACTGCTTGAGCCACAGCGGGTCACACAAAGGACAAGGTGTAGCTGAGACTGAAAGTGGAGCGCTGTAATTCCTATCCTTTTGCTCTTCCAGCACCCTAAGACCCAGAACCTACGTTTCTTTGTTGAAATGAGAAAGTTACAAGTAATTTTTTAAAACTTTTTTTTGAGGTCTTTCTTAGTTATCTTTCTTCCCTGTCCTCGTAAGATCAGGTGACTCCACCTTCCAGTTTTAAATCCCCCACTGTTGTTACAACAAACACCTCAAAACTAGGTCCCAACTTTGTTGCATGTGAGTAGGAGCCATATATTCAAAAATGTGCCCTAATCAAGCTGGAAATAGTCACTATTATTAACATTAATTATCTGATGGAATGTACAAAGACATTGGGTAAAATGAACTTCATATTTTCAAAAAGTTCAATTTCATGGCTCACTGAGGCATTTCTACACATTTGAAAATCAAGGTGATGTGTAGTATGTTTCACCAACTGGTAACCCTGCCCATATGTGCAGATGTGCAATCCCTGGACTTGTCTAGTTGTCTCTCAGGCCTGAGGCTCCCAGAGCAGAAGCCACTCTTTATAGAGGACAGTACTGGCACCTGGGAGATCATGGTTTCCTACCCGTAAGCAACATGTAAGATCCAACAGGAACTAGAAAGTAGGAGGAAAGTTTTCAACAATAGCACACAAACTACGGGCAGTGTTATCCAATAAGGGGGATAGTAAAAAACAACATCTATCATCATGCAATGCCTGAGAAGGCACAGGGAGAGAGCAGCTACTTTGGTGTGTTGCTTGCTGTAGAAGGTCTTGGGGAATGGGAAGCAACTACTCTATATGATACAACAGTGAAGGAAATGTATGCGCACACCATCTCAGGCTCCTCCTGCCTTCAGAATGCCAGGGTGGAGTTTGGTGAAGCCAGCTGATGCTGTCCATGCTGACAGCTTCCAGAGCAGGGAGCAGGGAGCAGGAAAGGCATAGGATGGAGAGGGAACCGGAAGAAACCAATGGAAATGGATACAAGGTAGCATCGCCCAGAGGCTGGCTTGTCTTGCGTGTACTCAGGCTCTGGACAAGCCTGGAGCTGGTGCTCAACCTCACACTCACTGAGTGGGATGTTTCAGTGTTTCAAATACAAAACTTACTTGTGAAACTGGCCCCCCTTTCTCCTTCTCCGTAAGACATAAGCACTCCCGGAGTTTCAGCCAGCTGTCATCTTCAAATGCATGATGCAAAACCATAATCTCTGCTTTTCATCTTTCTGCCAAGTTGCAGATTTTTATTAACCAGTAAGGTGCCTTAAGTGCACATGTCTAGAAAAAGCACTAGCTCATCATTTCTAGAAATACTTTAAATTTTAAAATTAATTTGGTTCTTCTATAGTTTTATACATGTGTATTCTAATTCATCTTTCCCTACATCCTCTCCCATTTCCACCATCCCTACCATCTCCACCATCCCCATCATCCCCCTCCTCCTTGTTAGTCCCTTTCCCAGATTTATGATTTCTAAAACAAACAAAAAAAAAAAATCTTGTGTTCCTCTAAACAAATTCTCCTTACTGAAAAATTCTAAGGATTTCTAACCCCAGTTATAAAACTGTTCAGTGAGGCCTCTAAAGTCATATCATGTGTGTATGAATATATATGGGTATTTGTAAATTGTGTATACACACACACACATATGTCATCACACTTACTTATTCTTTGTGAAAGTGTATGTGTGCAGATGCACACACTCCACAGTGCGAGTGTGGAGGTCAGAGAATGCTTTACAGGAGGGAATTCTCCCTTCACCACCAAGAGCCCAGGGATTGAACTCAGGTCTGCAGCCTTGGTGACAAGTACCTTTAACCTCTATTAAACCCCTGAGCCAACTCATTTTCCACCACATGGAGCATTGCCCTGGTATGAGGTTAGCCATGTGTACCTCAGGGACTAGTTATCAAGCCATCACGAGACTTCCCAAAACTCTCCTGCCACATACCTTCTGATGAGAAGTTCCCCTTTTAAAGGGCTTGAACTCCAGTTATAAGTTATAATCCATGGAAAGGCACATTATGAAAAATATTCATATATTAACAGTGACTGATTTCTGTCCCTATAGTGTCCGTAGAGGCAGTCTAATCTTTACTTAGTCATTTTCCAATTTAGAAGAGATGCTGACACACAGAGTCATTAAATAGGTGCTCAAAATGTGAAAACTAGAAGCAGAGGGTGTAGCTCAGTAGTAGGGTACTTGACCAGTGTGCATAGTACCTTGGGCTTGATACCCATCCACTGTCTCACTCATGCACACACACACACACCTTAAATAAGTTATTATATCAAATAGTATCAGGTTAAGAAAATTATTGGTAAATAGGTATCTTAACTTGGAAATATTTGTTAGGAATATAATTGAAAATATATATTTCTTACAGCATCAAAAGGGAAAATTGAGCCGGGTGTGGTGGCGCACGCCTTTAATCCCAGCACTCAGGAGGCAGAGGCAGGCGGATTTCTGAGTTCAAGGCCAGCCTGGTCTACAGAGTGAGTTCCAGGACAGCCAGGGCTATACAGAGAAACCCTGCCTCAAAAAAAAAACAAAAAACAAAACAAACAAACAAAAGGGAAAATTGTCAGTAGACCCAACATCTTCACCCACTGTTGATTTTTACCTATCGAGATAATACAAAAGGGTCAACTATTAGGGGAAGAAACAAGAAGACTAGAAATCCAGTAGTAATATATCCCTCTGACATTGAAGTGATTTTCACTTCATTACATGCAGTATAGCTGCCTCTCTTATGTGAACTGCACATGAAAATTCTTTACAGAAAAATTATATCAAATTCCTAAACTTATGCTTCTTTCCTTTTGATGATTTTTCCTAAGTGTTATAAAGACAACATGTCCAACCATCAACTAGAATAAATCCTTACAAATTACAGTTCTGAGGACCCTAACAGCACTCCAAAAGGCACATAGTGGACTCAACTCAAAAAAAGATCCCAGAATGCATATACTATAAGCATACATGTATAAATAAATAAATAAATAAATAAATAAATAGGCAAAAGAAAGAAAGACAGAGCAGTCATCTGAGTGAGAAATTTACAATTATGAATTTCTGACTCTTGGAACACATTACTCTCTTTTTAACTATGTGCTTTGTATTTTTTATGCAACATCAATTCACACGTGCTTTTCTGTTTTTCACCATTGATGTTTGCCGTCTTAACGTGTTTACCACATTCACGTCAGCCTTTCTTGGTTAAACATACCAAGACTTGAATGGTAGAAGTGTTTGCTATGCTTTAGAATGAGACTGTAACATGCAGATTAGAGGACTCTGTACTTTTTATCTTCCCAACAAGCCAAAAACCAAGAATCTCCTTGTGGAGCCAGACATAATGGAACTTACCTTGAACCTATCACTCCAAAAAAAACAGACTGATTCATTCAAAACCACCTCATGAGCACAGGAGCCTCTCTGCTCTTCAGCCTCCAGTCCACACCTGCCACCCAGCTTGCCCTGGATGGTGTTTTGGGTACTTTGTCAGCAGCAACTTCAACATTTGCATGGCTAGCTTTTCTGTGACAATGCTCCCTTAACCCAGTTTTCCCTCTGTCACAAGCCATTGTGGAACCAGGACATAATGGTGGACACGGGCCAGGAGGACTCATATACGGGCAATGAGGCCTAGAACAAGAGAGGCACCCTGACCCTCAGGTGCCCCATGGAGCCCAGTTTGTCACCAAACTGGAAGGACCAGGAGAAGATCTGACACCATAGTTAAAATGCCTGTGAAGAGCAGAGACATTCACCCTCCAACCCAAAAGCCTTTAGTGAAAGGATGACCCAGATCATATTTGAGACCTTCAGCACCCCAACTATATACATAAATCAAGGCAGCGCTCTCCCTGTCGCCTCTGTCTACAATTGGCATCACTATGTACTCCAGCAACAGGATCACCCACACTGCCCATCGAAAAGGGCTTTCCTCTGCCCCACTCTGTCATCTTGCATCCAGACCTGGTTGGCAGGGACCTGACAAACTACCTCCTAAAGATACTGACCCCACATGGCTACATCTTCACTACCATGGCTGAGTGAAAATTGAGCATGGAATCAAGAGGCTTACTAAGTCACCCTGGATTTTGAGCAGGAAACCATCTGGCTCTACAACCTTTCCCAGAGAAGAGCTACAAGTCGCAGGACCACCAGGTCATCACCATGGCAATGAGCAATCTGCTAACCCAGGCATTCTTTCAGCCTTTCTTTCCAGGTTTATAATCCTACATCACTCACAAACTACCTTCAATTCCATCATGAAATGTGATGTCACATCCCCAAGTATCTCGATGCCAACGCAATGTTGTTGGACTGCACTGCCATTTCCCTAGGCTTTTCTACCAGCACGCAAAGGAGTCCACTGCCCTAGCTCCCAGCACAATGAAAATCAAGACCATGACCCTGCTTGGGAGCAGATTCTCAATATGGATGGCGACTCCAACCTGACCCTGTTGGCCATCTTACAGCAAACATGGATCAATACCCGGAAGGTATCACAAGAGCGGTCCCTCTGCCCTGCACCACAAATGCTTCCAGCTAGTCTGTGGGGGAGCTGCTTTACAAATTTTCTTGACAGTGCCTAATACAGAGAAAAAATGAGACACTGCCATGGTATTTACTAGTATCTTAATATTTGTGGGTTGTTGTTTTTGATTCGATGCCTTTGGCTAAAGACTGTAGCAGTGAAGGGATCACGTTTGATTAGAGCAAGCATCCTCAAAGTTCTGCAATGTGTCTGAGGGCTTGGATTGAACTTCTTGAAAACAGCCATTCCAAGAAACCATGATATAGAGACAGGGCTACTGGAAGTTCCTGGCTGTCTCAAAAGCTGCCCACTGGGTAGCAACCTAGTCTATACCCATGCAGAGGAAGTGAACATATTGCTTTTGTGTCAATTTTGTACCCAAGAGTTTTACTTCTTTTCCTTAATTCTTAATGGCCCTTTCTGTGTGCCCAACTTGAGATGTCTGAAGGCTTTTAGTCTTCCTGAGAGTAGGTTGAAGAGGCAAGGAAGCCAGAGTTTTTCCTGCACATTGACGTGAGACAAGCTCAATAAAAAGTGCATGCCTTACAAAAATTAAAACCATAAAATAAACTAGTATTACAGCTCATAAATGTAATCTTACTACTCAGGGTGAAGGCAGGAGGATTGCTGTGAGTTCAAGCCAAGCCTCAGTCAAAGAATGAGCGACAAAATAGTCCATACGAGAAAGAAAGACTCTGTCTGAAACAACAGCCATATAAATAAAAAGGGCCAGTGATAGTTGGCTCAGTGGGTAAAAACATTTGTCACACACATCTGACAACTTGAGTTTAATTCCTGCTAACCCAAATGACCTAGCCTCACAAGTTGTCTTTTGACTCCATATGCATGATATGGTACACATGAGCTTCCCTCCTTCTACACACACACACACACACACACACACACACACACACACACACAGAGAGAGAGAGAGAGAGAGAGAGACAGAGACAGAGACAGAGAGACAGAGAGAGAGAGACAGACAGACAGACAGATATAGACACGGAGACAAAGACAGAGACAGAGACAGAGACACAGACACAGACAAAGAGAGGACAGACTAATAAATACAAGTTAAGAATTCAGAAAATCAGCTTTTGATTTGCTACAACCCATTTGGCAGGAATACGTGTGTGCATAGGTAGGTGTGTGTGTGTGGTAGGGTGTATGAATAAAATAGAAGGCTTATCTCAGCCTGGCTTTTCACTAGAATCTTTCAAACTGCTTTCCTCTCCCAGGGTGATGCAATATTTGATAAGTAAATAACACAGAGGACAGGTCCACTTGAGGACAGCTGCCCCTCACAGATAGAGAAGGCTGTGTTTCCCTAGCACTCTAGGCTCCCATGAGGAAATCACTTTGGTTTATTTGATGAACTTCGTCAGAAAATGTGGAGAGTGGAGAAATGGGCTCACTGGGGGCTAGGAGATAAGAACAAGTTAATGTTCACAAGATGAAAATCAGTAAGGCTTGAATTATGCCCAAGAGCTTTCAGACTTGTTTTTATCTTTATACAATGGAGCAGTCCTCCTGTCTTTCCCAAGTGCCTCAGCAGGCTTTGAATCTTTAAGCAACATAATCTGAGGAGAGTGAACATTTCGATTTCAAATAACCATCTGTACAACTGAAGAATACAGTTCAGGCTCTAGCCACTTGTTTCCTCAGTCCTCACTCTGCATCCAGAAAAGGTTCTCAAATTATGCAAATTTAGTTTACTGGGTCTCATACCTCAAGATTGACACCAACTAAAACAGCTCAACAAAGGCTGGTTGAATGACTGCCTTCGATTCTGCCCATCTCATCCTCCTTTCTCCCAGGAGCGTTCGTTCCTCTGAGGAGTGTCCAGTGACCTTCCTCTGGATTCCATGCTAATATACTTGGTTTGATGGGTTCCAACCCCAACTAATGTATGATCAACTTGTCACAATAGAGAACATCACAGGCAAACCTATAACCATGTATGAGAAGCCCTAGTTAAGAGTCTACCAGCAAAGAACACAAGTCAAAAAGAAAAAAGGAAAAAGGAGGACCCAGAAAACTCAACAGCTTGAGCCCACTCTTTCTAGAAGGAAACACATCGGTGCATTTTCTTGGCCTGAAGCCAAGCTGGGCTGCAGGTGTGACCCGGTCTATAGTTAATCCACTACGGCTGCTTTAAAAAAAATACACTGGAAGGCTGAGACAAATGAAATTTATTTTCTTACAATTCCGGAGCACAGAGGTCCATGACTAAAGTTCCAGAAAACTCGGCTTCTCCCTCTGGTTTAGAGATGGTGCCTTCTCGTTTACCTGGCCTTCCTTGGAGCATATGCATGAGCTAAAGGAGCAACTTGAGTCCCCCTCTTCTTACAAAGTGCAATGACTGGACATAGATTTTCCTTTGACACTCATGCTGAAATGTTATCCCCATTATGAGCTATTAAAAGCTGGGACCAATTGAGATCTTTGAAAAGCAATTAGGACTCTGCCTTCAGGAATGGATCCAGCCAGTAATGCCATTAATGGCTTAATATGGAAGTGAGTTACTTTGGGAGTGTGTTTACTATAGAGCCAGTTTAGTTAGGTCTTTCTCACACTTCCTGTTTCTCACTATGTGGCACCTTATAGTGCATCAACAAACAAGAAGGCCATCATTAAATTGTAGCTCCTCCATCTTGGACCAGAACCATAAGCCAAAATAAACCTTATTTCTTTAAAATTTACTGTGCTGGTAAGTTTTAATTGCCAACTTGACCCAACCAAAAATCACCTGGGAAGGCAGTCTTGCTTAGGAATTATCTAGATTAAATTGGCCTATGGACATGTTAATGGAGGGTTGTTTTGAGCTCTAATTGGTGTAGGAAGACCCAGCTCATAGTGGGCAGCACCATCCCCTAGGCTGGAATCAAGACCCAGCTCATAGTGGGCAGCACCATCCCCTAGGCTGGAATCAAGACCCAGCTCATAGTGGGCAACACTATTCCTTTGATAGTGGTGTAAAAGAGGAGACAGCTAGCAAGAGCAAGCTTATTCTCTCTTTGCTCTTAACTGTGGGTATAGTATGAGTAGCTGTTTGAATTTCTGCTTTGATTTTGACAAAATGATGAGCTTGGAACTATAAATCCAATAAACCCTTTTCTGCCTCTGTGTTGATTTTTGTCAGAGTATTTTTCACAGCAATACAAATGAAGCTAGGACACTTACCTTGTCTTAGACATTGTGTTTTTGACAAGAGAAAACAAACTGACACATACAGAAACTAATTCTATTAGACCCAGAGCCACCCTTAAGACCTCATTTAGCTGTAATGACTTCCTCACAGGCACCATCTGCAGATACAGTCATGTTGAGGGTTAGGGCTTTAGCGTGTGGGTTTTTGGAGACTCAGACATGCAGCCTGTGACAAATTCCTTCAGCTCATTCATGGAGAAGTTGGCAGAGTCCCTGCTGACTGTAGCTTAGAGGCATAAGGCATTCGTGGCCACATGCATACTGCAGAATGGCTTAGGATCATGATGAATTTTGAGGTCAGCTTGCCCTAAACACAGGAAGCCCCGGCTTAATGAAGTGAGTAAATCACTGGACTGCTGATGGGGATGTAATAAATCATAGCAATTCTCAAAAGCAGAAGGGCATACGAGTCATTAGTGCTTAAATGGCACTCGCCACCCACCCTGTCCTGGTTTATACACATTGTGTTTCTGTACACATCAGCTCATTTAGTTCTCACTTCAATTAGTTGTGACATTGTGGCTGAGAACACAGTTCTCAGACATCCAAATCCATGCACTTAGTCTCAATCATGTGTGTGTGTGTTTGGCGGGGGCGGGGAGCAATGTGTGAGACCTAAAATATTGAGAAATTATATCTCCTTTCCAGTAGAACATTCTTACACTTTACTGTAGAATGGTTTGTTACCTTGTCACAGGGCATTGCTACGTGTTACAAACCCTGTTCCACAAGCAATAACAACACCCCAGTCCTAAGGAACCCCAGATGTTTAAACTCACAAGTTTGAGAACTGTGTATACAAGTTAACTAATACATATAAAATCATGCTGTGGCACAGGTAAGGGATACACACATCTCAACTCCTGGTATTATTGATTTTATTATGACTGTCTTTTTGAAATGAGAAAGTTTGGGATAAAGAGACTCTAACTCGTTTGTTTAAACCACTGGCTGGAAAGCGGCACGGGAACCAATTCCAACTCCTCACCACCTGCTTTGCTGTCCCCACAAGTAATAAAGGATGCATTTAAATAAAACATAGTCTGTCTAAGAAGGCTTTTAAAATTGATTTCAGGGCCTGGCATGATGGTGCACACCTTTAATCCCAGTATCCAGAAGGCAGAGAGCTTCATGAATTGGAGGATAGCCTGCTCTACATAAACAATTTCTAGGCAAGCCAGGGCTACACTGAGACCCTTTTTCAAAGAAACAAAAACAAAAAATATAATAAAATATTTTTAGATTTTTTTTCCACATCAATTGGAAACATTATGTGTCTTAATGGAAAACAAGCTAAACTCTGAGGGAAATTTAAATTGATCCCTGCCCCCCAAAAGCAGATGTGCCAGTGTGTTTTGTTTCATGCTGGGCACCTTCAAACTCTGTTCATCTGACCAGGAGTATATCTCATTCCAAAGAACTGAATTGGGCTGGAGCTGAAAGATGCTGCTCCACATTTTGATGGAAAAAGAACAAATCTCTCTCTCTCCTCTCTCTCTCTCTCTCTCTCTCTCTCTCTCTCTCTCTCACACACACACACACACACACACACACACACACACGCACACACCCCAGTAATTCTCAAGCAGGGGTAATTTGATTCTCAGAGAATATTTGACAAAACGTAGGGACAGACTTTGTTGTCATAATTGGGATATGAATCAGAGACAGAAACCCCAACAAGTGCAGTATGCTTTTATACATATTTATGTAGACATATTATACCTATTGTATGGTATACAGAGGCCTAAGTAGACATTTCAAATACCAGTTAGGACATAATCTTGGTATCTAGTAGACAAAAGGCAAGAATGCTGACAAACATCCTACAATATACAGGCTATTTCTGGAAAGACAAGTCAAAAGAACTCCATGACCCCAAGTGTCTATAGGAAAATGGTTATGAAACTGAACTAGACCCAGAACATGAACTCATGCAACATCAACGAGAGGGAGGGATGGGGACATTCCTAATGTTGGCTCCAGTGCCTCCCTGGGCCCTGGTTTTATCTGTTCACTATGTCTCCTGGCTCTTCCTGCCCCAGGTTCTCCGGAATACTTTAAGCTCCTTGTTCTTCATGTATGTGAGCCTTTCCACAAAACTTCCTTTCTTCATAATGCCACTTAAAGAGTTGATGTGACCTACATCCAAACATGCTTGAGACCGGCTACGGGGAGATGAGCTCAGAAGGCAGGAAGAACAATTAACACAGATGCGGTCAGAAGCAACAGCAGATGTAAATACACAGGTTAGGAAGGAAAGTGGGGAGATGTAGAGATAAAGATGGAGACAAAGGCAAAGGCCTTTGGTCATAGTGTGTCTAACCCAACCATAAAAAGCTAAGGCATTCTCTTCTCACTGTTTCATAGGCCTAAACAAGTTCATTTTTAAATCCCCTTTTGCTCGGATATTTAAGTAACCAGCTGAGTCAGAAGCCATGCCAAAGGCAGAATGAAGATGAAGATGAAGATGAGTTTACAATAAAAAGCAGACAAATGTGGGGTCCTTCCTGAAGTCATTATGTCTAGGCAGACTTTAACAGTGTCACGGGTTCCTGCAATGCCAAAGGTTCTGGTACAACCTGAGATTAGCATCCAACTGTAAGGTTCCAAGCCACAGAGTCCAGCAAAGTAAACCAGACTCAACTCACTGTCCTGGCTCCATTTCTGTTGAGCAAACTAATTAAATGCACAACACACACTTTTCTTAAAGAACTATAAAACAGTAATGTTTAGCATTGAGTTTTTGATTAGCTAATGTGAAAGGCTACTGGGATTAGTAAATAGAAGTGCTTTGAGTTAAGCAATTAAACCCATCAGTCCAGCAACACAAAGGACATGAAACCAATTATTAATAAAGAGGTTATTTATCTCAGCTGCACTATTGATAGGAATATTAATTGGTTCATTTTTTTGAAGATCATGGAAGTATTTAAAAGCAAATAACTTCAAACCCAGTGCCTTCACATTTGGGAATTTGTCATAGAGTAGCCCTCTCCACAAATACTGTGATGTCTTTGTGCAAGAGTCCATCAGCATAACCTGGAAGTGAAAAACACTTGACTAAATTGTCATTGCCATTACCAGAGAATCAGTGCATTAGCTGTGATGGGTCCAGAAGAGTGAACACACCCGAGTCTGCTTCCTCCTAATGTGCTACTGACAATAATGCTCCAAAGAGGACTAAGCCACAGGATAAAGAGATCAGGAGGTAAGGTGATGACAAGTAAGAGATGCCCAACAAAATGCTAGACGCTGGGGAGTGAGTGAACAGATGAGACATGTCTTAGCAAAACAGAAACCAGAGGTCTTAACACATTCGTTGTAACCCTCACCCCAAATGCTTTTTAAGCTTTGAATTTGCTAGTACCTGAGGCTGGCTTTGAACTCCCAATCCTCCTGCTTCTACTCCCGAGTGTTGGAATTTCCAGGTATTTTCTATCACAGATGGACCCATTTTTTTGAATTCCTCTTTGAACAAACATTCAAATAATAGCAGATAAGCCACAATGAGTAATAGAAGTGATTGATCTGTAGGACCTACCAAAAAAGATCAGTAATGGAAGACCAGAGACTCTAAAGTATACTGAGAATAGGATGGGCCAAAAATAAAATTAGTGGGAAGTCCTTCAAAGTCCCAGCCCTGTCCTTGATAATTAGCCTTCTTATTAGCCTTCTTTATTTGTAAGAAAGCTGGTTCTGAGTGCATTTATTCTGTAGACATACCACAGACTTTCTTTGGAAGGAGCAGACAGCTGGGTCATCTGGGAACAGTGAAACACCACATCAAAGCAAACGGGCTATCATGCTGGTCAAGTTCCTTACCCCTAAAGCCTGCCACATGTGACTCCAGCCAGGGATCTAGCTTCCAAACAAAGATCCAAATATGTTTGGTGACACTGGCCAAGCTAAGGGAACAAATCCTGACATTTGGAAGCTGTGAGCAAGTGGTCAGAGTGTGGAAGACTGCTTACTCAACAACAAAATTTGCCAACTGCCTTGCTTTCAAATAAGTCTGTCAGTGACTCATTCTGAGATGAACAGACAGCCACAGAACATCAAATAATTAAGAGTTTACTTATTAACATTATTAAGAATTATATTAATCATTAATATAAACCCAGAAGGAAGAATCATGAAAGACATGACCTCAGAGAAACAAGGATACTTCTAAGCATGAAAGGACAGGCAAGCATATGAAAGAAAAAAATTAATGCACCCTACATTAATAAGTACAGCAAGCAGGTGGCATGGTGGCTTCGGGGTTAAAGGCATGTGTTGCTCTTTCAGATGATCTGGGTTCGGTTCCCAGCTTTTACACTGTGGCTCCTAACCATTCATAACTCCAGCTCTAAGTGTTTCAGCATGCTCTTCTGGCCTCCATGGGCACTGGGCACGCATGTGCTGAGTCAGAAGTCATATCAGAAGCAGGATGAAGAGACATGCGGGCCTTCAGGTGGCTTAGCAGGGAAGATCACATGCCACACAAGCCTGAATACCTGAGTTTAACTCTGTCAACCCACATCAGCAAGAGAGAACCAGCTACCTGCTCACAGTCAACTATTGGATGTAACACAGGGTCCCCAATGGAGGAGCTAGAGAAAGCACCCAAGAAGCTGAAGGGGTCTGCAAGTCTATAGGTAGAACAACAATATGAACTAACCACTACCCCCGGAGCTCATGTCTCTAGCTGCATATGTAGCACAAGATGGCCTAATCAGCCATCGTTAGGAAGAGAGGCCCCTTGGTCTTGCAAACTTTATATGCCCCAGTACAGGTGAATGCCAAGGCCAAGAAGTGGGAGTGAGTGGGTAGGGGATCGGGGCGGGGGCGGGGGGAGGGTATAGGGAACTTTTGGGATAACATTCAAAATGTAAATGAAGAAAATATCTAATAAAAAAATTTTAAAAAAAGAATCAGCTACCTAATGTCGTCCTCTGTCCTTTACATGCATGTCCTGGTAAGCACATGCCCACACACAGGTACACATGTACACACATACAAACATACAAATGAACATGCACCTGAATATGCACAAATCACATACATAATGATAACAAAGTAAATTTTTTTAAAGAAGGAAAAAACATTTGAAAGCTACCAAAAGAACCTTTTGAACTTAAAATATAATAAAATTATGGAGCTTAATAGAATTGGAAAACAAGATTAATAAAATACTGCACAAAATACGCAGAAGCAAAAGATATATGTGACATTTGAAAGAGTAAAAAAAAAATTATAAATTAATTCAGGAAATTCAATGTCCAAGTAACAGTAGTCACAGAAACAGGAAGAAAATAAACAATACAATAAATACAATTAAAGCCCTACTCTACTCCTCCGGTCTATTAAAATTAATATAATGGCCCACAGCCCCCATCTCATACCAACCAAAGTCTAATGAATTTGTAAGTCAGCTTCAGCACAAGCATAATGCAGCAATGCTCCTTATCCATGGTTTCTCTTTAACATTCTCAGTTACCTGCATCAACCATGCCCCCAAAACTTAACATCAAATCCCAGAAATAAACACTTTATATAAGTCTGAAGTTGCCATCTCTAAGGAGCATGGTAAAAGCCCACACTGCTCTTCTCTGCCCCACCTAGAATGACTCATTCCCCTACATGTGACCTACCTGTGATAGTGTGGAAAGACCATATCCCTATAGCTTTTAATTATTGTATATTGTTAGAATTCTTCTGTTTTATTAATTTGGTGTGTATTGTTAACCTCTTATTTGTCTGATTTATAAATTCAACTTCACTGGGTGTATATGTATGGAGAAAGGCATAAAATACAGAGTTCAGCACTATTTATAATTTTAGGTATCCTCTAGGAGGTTTGAAAATTGTCACATGGGGCTGTGGGAGCTGGGGAATTGCTCCATCTCTGGTGGTTAAATGGAATGAGAAGAATTCTAAAACAGAAATAAAAAAGCTCCAACTGTAAAGGAGACAGCTGTTACATTTGACTGCATTGAAGTTAATTACTATGTTCACCAGAGAATGTGCTTTTCAGAAACAAGGTCTCATACATATATCCCAGGCTGGCCTTAAACTTGCTGTGTAGCTAAGGATAACTTGAATTTTATAATCTTCCTCCCTCTACCTTTCAAGTGTCTTTGTTAAAGGGAGCACCACGACAATCAGTACTGGGGATCAATCCCAAGGCTTTGTACAAGCTAGACAAGGACTTTACCAACTGGGCTACATCCCTAGCTCTTGAAGGATGTCAGGAACATAGTAAAGTGAAGACAGAGAGTGGGAGGATGCATCTGCAATGCATGTAACAAGCAAAGGACTTCTGCCATGTATATAGCAGGAATACACACTGAGAGCACAAGGTCTGGTACAGAAATACAAACCAAAGG
This sequence comes from Mus caroli, assembly GCF_978045245.1. Classification (NCBI taxonomy): domain Eukaryota; kingdom Metazoa; phylum Chordata; class Mammalia; order Rodentia; family Muridae; genus Mus; species Mus caroli. The sequence goes on along the minus strand of NW_028227275.1, from coordinate 26,677,885 downwards.
AAGCCAAGGGCTCATACAGAAGGATTGACTACGTGAAGACAGCTTCATAAGAAGACCTCATTTGTAATCACAGAAAACAAGTTGGAAATATAAGAGAGACAGGCACTATGGTGTATACACAGCATTAGGAGGCTAAGGAAAGATGGTTAGGAAATTCAACTCAGCCTGAGTGCTTTAGCCAGGCTCTGCCTCTGAAATAAACAATACAATCTAATGCAAGTCAACACAGCACAACACAACACAACACAACACAACACAATAAAGTTTATTCCATAATGTTAATATAGTGTGTTTGGACTAAGTGCTGGAGTTAATAGTGTATCATGATTGGTTCGTGAAATCATAACAAATTTGTCACACTAATGTACAGTGTTTATAACAGAGGAAAGTGTGGTCAAGCAGAGGGAGTCTATGGGAACTCTATCTTCTAACTGGTCAACGGTAGGATGATGCTGTGCTGAGATTATGTGACCGTGAGTGCTCATCTACATCCCCTACTCCAAGGCTCAGAGAACATTGAGGAAGAGAAGAGAGAAAGAATGAAGCAGAGAATGTGAAGGAATGCTTTGAAACGCTGTCTTCTTTCATGTCCAGGCTATTGCACTTATTGAAGGTGCTATTTTCCTTGAAAGTTGGTGAGTAATAGAGATTCATTCTTCTTTGGGGCTGTGCTTACTGGTAAGTTGCCCATGCTACAGTGAATGTGTGCCCATACACATGGGCAACATTAATTGGACTTAATGGTTTGTTTAAAAGAAGGAGAAGGAAGAGAAAGAGGCGGCCATGGTGGTTGGCAGCATAAAGCTGGGAGAGATGTTTTAGGAAGTATCCAGGGGCAGTTTGAGGGGGTGGAATAGGGTTGGCTATGAAGATATTTCATTGTGTACATGAGTCAAAATCTCAAAGAATAAAAATATTGAAAATAAATAATTAACAATAGCATCTTTAGAACGATAAAGTCTATTAATTACATTCACATGCTCAGAACAAGACAACCCCTCCCCCAGTCACACCAGACTGACAAACGGTAATTCTGAAAAGTAGCAACAGTAAATGTTGAGAATGATGTGAAGGCAGGACTTTCATATGCCAAAGTTTCATATGAAGCTTTGTGAAATAAAGACAGGCATTCCACACAATCTCTGCCATGCCACGAGAGATAAATATTCACATCCGCCAAAACACAGGTGTGAGAGATGTAGCGAAACCCTTGAAACTTCGAGTGCCATTAAATACCTGGCATTCAAACAAGGGCCATTGGACGCATGGGGAAGCAGACACACATGTCGGTAGCTAACCCAAGGTCACATGGATGTTAGACTCCATGGTGACTAGGCACACTGTCTCTACCAATACCACTGACATTGGAATTTGGACAGAGCAGCTTTTTCTTCAATTCTGCATGGAGAAACTGTGACTTACAATTAGTGTCCTAACAACATTCCTAGAATAGGTTTGGTGACAAAAACATAAAGCTAGGGATTAAACAGCACTGTATTTGGACAGCACATCACTGCTTACAACTTTAGCGACTTCCTCCTTGCCCTGAGAAGAGCACTTAGCCTCTTTACAATGTGTGTACCTTGAATGACCTGACCTACTTCAGAGCTTCAAGAATCACCTGTCACTGTCCCCCACCTACGCTACACAGCTTTCCAGACATTCTGTTCTCAGGATGTGCCAACCTCATTTGTGCCTCAGGCTCTCAGAGTCACTCTTCCTCTGTCTGTAGTACTTTCTCCCTGTCTTCACAGAGCCAGTCGCCTCGTGCCCGGCAGCTCTCTGATCATGTGTCTCTTTGGGGGCCACCGAGATGACTCAGTGGGCACAGGAGATTGCTGCACAAACTTGATGACCTGAGTTTGATCCGCAATACCAAAGGAAAGCTGGAAACAGAGGAGAGCGGCCACAAAACTGTCCTCTGACAACATTCAAGCTGTGGCATTCACATCACGCAGGCAAACACATCATGCTTGTTACACATCATGCATGCTACACATCATGCATGCAGACACACAGAACAAAAACAGTAATAGTAGTAATAAGTAAAAACAAAGCAAAATCATTTTAAGTCTCTTTCTGAGACTCCCCACAATAATGATTATATAGCGCCTCTGTCTCCAGCCCCTAATCACTTTGGATTAAATGAAGTTTCTCTCTCACTTGGCCACACACTTGGTATCATTTGTGTCATTCACTAATTTGTTTACTGTTACTTCAGACTGGTATGCAAATTCCAGAAGGAAAAAATTTCCTCCAAGGGAATAGTGTAACACTTCCTTCATATAGGACAAATCATATTGAATTATGTAATAAATGTATCAAAAGACTTATTTTTTGTGTGTAACTGGCTTCTATGTCTTTGCATTGTTTTCATTTATTTTAAAAATGTTTCGTTAAACTAAAGAGCCTTCAACAAGCATCATCATGTAAAAACAGCTTTGTTTGATTTTGGAAAAGTGGAAAAAAAAAAGAGAAGCAACTCCCTTTGACAAAAGAGAGAACTCCTAGGTTAATGTCATCTAATCCACAGTGGCTATACCGATCCCACTCCAAACTATAAAAGGCCTTTGTAACCCTTAACCCTGCCCCCACTGGCCTGTAAGAGACTTTTTGCATCTTACATGTACAATTAACTTGAAGGAGATGAAGCATGAAATGACTGCACATCGTAGGGCGAAGGAAACAGGAAAGGTCTAGTAAGAACATGTCTATGTGCATTCCTACATCTACATAGAGACTAGACTACTTGTCATTGGTAATGACTTAAAGTCAACCTAGGGGCCATGTAGGTCAAGAAACATGTGCTCTTCCACATATGAAACTATAAAGCCACACATTTTGAAAAGATCCTTAAGTCAAAGGACTGGAGGTGTAGTTCAGTGGTAAAATTCTATCCTAGCATACAAAAGAAGAGACAAAGACAGGAAGGAAGAGAAAGAAAAGGGAGGTGGGGAGTTGGGGGTGGATGGAAAACAAATAATATCACAAAACCTCTACTATACCTAACCTATGAACCAGTATGGCTTAACATAGCCTACCTCATATTCAGAATGTTCAGCCTACAGCTGGGCAAAATAATCTAGCAATAGAGCTTTCTTCATAATCAAGTGTTCAATGTCTCCTATGTGCACACATAGGTATTGTGTGTGCCAGCAACACAGGAACCCAGAACACCGTGGAGTATGGATTAATCTCCCTCAAGATCATGCGGCTGACTGAGAGCTGTGTCTCACTGCCACTGTCCAGTGTAAGAGTGTCTTACTGAGTATTGCTATCCTAAAACAAGATTGAAATTCACAATCTGAACTATGGCTTGTACCAAATATATATCACTTTGATGATATTTCAAAATTTGAAGCTAGTCACAAGTTGTCTTGGTTTATTTTCTGTTGTCATGTTAAAATGCTCTGACAAAAACCAACTTAAGGGAGAAAGGGTTTGGTTCAGCTCACAGTTCTAAGTTACAGTCCATTCTGCTGGAGAAATCAAAGCACCAGGATCTTAAAGGAGATGGTCACCTTGTATCTGCAGTCGGAAGAGGGTGATGAATACAGGCCAGTGCTCAGCTCACTTCCTCTAGGCTTATACAGTTTAGGGTCTCCTGCTTAGGGATTGCTACCGCCTACAGTGGTGGGTCTTCCCATTCTAATTAGCATAATCAAGACAGTCTCCCACTGATGATCTGAGAGGCCCATCTCCCAGGTGATTTTAGATTTTGCAAGTTGAAAATCATCACTAATCATCACATAAGTCAAACATCTTCATAAATGGAGAACCCTCTGTAACTGATGAGCAAAACTCCACAGTAAGAGTGGCAGGGATGCTGCCAATGGAGTTTGCACTGTCCCCACCACATCTGGATAACTAAGACCTGTGCTAGCCAGGACTACTGTAAAGGGAAAGAACAGAATACCTGGGAAGAGTTGTGGAGCTAGATAAACCACTGTGTCAGAAAGCTGGAAGCACAAGGGAGGAAGGAGACAGAGAGCCAAGCCCTGCAGGCATCAGCCACTTCTGCATGGAAAGTCTGAGAAATCTGAACCCAGGGAAGAAATGCTGAGGAGAAAGAAGTAGAGACATTGTTGCTTAGGTGTAATATGATGAAAAGGATAGAGATGAAGTTGCCTCGCCCATTCCGATACTAAGCTGATCTTTTATAGCAACTCCTTCCATGCAAGCAGTCATCAGCTCTCGCTTCCTCCCTTATCTGAACAAAGGCAACATTGGCACCACGTCATATGGTTCCCCACAGCCTGGATGCAGTGAGCGTCATACTCTTGGTTCTCAAGCAGAGCTAAGCCAGAATTATATCTCAGCCACAGTAACAAAAGCAAACACTCATTTCAGAAAATGACGCTGAAGATCGATCAAAATGGTAAATCTCATAAAGTCAATTAACTGGTTATAAAATGACCCTTGACCAGACACTAGTCCCATCAAACTCCCTAGCAGAAAAATACAAAACAAAACTTTCTAATCCACCTGCTTAGCCTGCACATCATCTACCCTAATGGCTACTAGAAAACCCGAATTCTATTGTGAATGTGATGGCAGTCTTTTCTTTTTTAAGAGGTAGTAATTAGCTCCATGAAAATATTATTTTGTACTTTTTTCCCTTCAAATCACTATATCATGGCTGCTGTTTAAGCTGAGACAAGCATTTGCTGTGGGCTTTAAAACTTACTGGAAAATTACAGAGCACACAGTTTTATAGAACAGGAAGCACACTTCCCTTCCTCTTGCGGTCAACTAAGGTGACCTGACAAACCGTGGTAAAAGAACAAACGGGAAAGGAGAGGTCTCCGTGCTAAAGATAGAGAAAGCAGTGGAGATGTACAAGGCAGTAAAGAGGCAAGTGCGTTGAGCTGATCTGCATGTCAGTGGTCTAATCTACTGCCAGGGACCTCTGGTTCAGCTTTACTGATCAGAGAAGCACATGGTGGTGGGTCCCCCAAAACAGGAGCATCTGAGGCTAGACTTGAGCAGCATAAATAATAAAATGCAGGTTGGGCCACATGAAAGTGGTCCTGTTAGAGCGAAGGGGAGCAACCATCAGCTTTGGAAAGGAAGCACTAGACTCCCAATTCAGAACACTTTCCGTGGCCATGTTATAGGCATGCTATATGTCTAAGGCAAGACTAGGAGAAAATACAGTAAAAAGACAATAACAACAATAAGCTGGTAAATTTTAAACAATAAACTGGTCACTATTTGTAGGAAAAAATTGAGAAATTTTACTTATTTATTTATCTTTATACAAGTGTGTTTAAATATAACTATTGAAGGGTAATATTGTAACTCCAAGTGCATTACAATGGTTATTATAAAAGCAAAAGAAAATGATGGCAAGGATGTAGAGGAATTGTAACTCTGGTATCTTTCTGGAAAGGTTGTAAAATGGTGTGGTCTCTGTGGAAAACACTGTGGTACATCCTCAAGATGTTATAAAGAGAATTGCCATAGAATCCAGCAATTTCCCTCCAATAATTAGATGCAGGCCCTCAAACCATCGTGTTCACTGTATCACTATTCCTAATTGGCCCAGAGTGAAAGCCACCAAACCCAAATGTGTATTGACAGGTGACTGGTGGACAGAATGTGTTCTTTGCACACTATGTGACCAGCTTTAAAGGGAAAGAAATGCTGAGAGATGCTGCAGAACAAGTGAAGCATAGAGGATGGGGCTAAGGAGAAAGGGCTTCATGGCTCCAAGGGGGTGGTGTGTCTGCAATAGTCAAAGTCATACATGCAGGAAGTAAAACGAAAGCTGGAAGGAGAGAGAGAGAGAGAAGGGAATGGGGCCAGTGTATGGGGTTTCAGTTTGGAAACATAAAAAGGCTCTAGAGATGGATACTGATAAGGAATACATAACAACAGTATGAATCTGTTCTTGACATAATAAGAAAACTATACTCGGTCCCTGCCCTGGTTTCCTGGCACGCAACTCTTAAAACACTTGACATTTTAAGAAAACAAAGATCTTGGAAACCATAAGTTCTTGCATGTTAATGAGGTGACTGTTGGTGGGAGACTCCGGGGGGGGGGGTGCCTCCAAATGGAACTGGCTGCCAGAAGAATTAGCTATGTGATTGGAGGGTTGCTATATACTTAGACACCCCACCCTTAACCCTGGAAAGAGAGAGGGTCTGACGAGTGTCTTAATGATCAGAGACTAATTATTTAATCGACCATGCCTAAGTAATCATGCCTCTATAAAACTGTAGAAAGACAGCATCTGGGGAGAAGGAGACCCAAAAGTGCATCCATATACACCAGTTGAGTGTGCAACCTCATATCTCCCCGGGATGTGCCTGCTCATCCTGAGCTCCTGACTGTACCCTACCCTATCTTTTCAATTAGATAATGGTCTATATTCTTGAATGTATCCTTTGGGGTAAACACTTCACATAGTCAAGTAAAGCATTGTCCTACATCACGTGAACTGTTTTAGCACACAAAGACAAGAACCTTTGGACACCCTGACTTGCAGCCAGACTGCTCAAAGCATAGATGCAAAGCTGAGCTCAAAGGGAGGCCACACATCCCTCCTGTAGCAGCTTCTCTGAGTTCAAAATTTCCATCTTTGAGGGAACTGAAGATACCAGATGTTACAAAGGAAGTGAAACAAAAGGATGTTCTCATAGGAGGTAAAGTTTTCCATTCTGCTGGGAAGCTTGTTAAGCTCTGGAAGTTAAACAACTCAAAAGCTTTAGGAAGTCCATGAAACTGACCAGAATCACTAGATTCCTTCTTCTGGCATGTAAACTGTATATAAACTGTAAAGACAGATGCCAGATTCTTTCAGATAAACTAAGATGCTAGAAGAGACCAGTAAAGTCACCTGAAAGAAACAGAAGATCAGCCAAGCTGCCTCGGGATTGGAGGGACAGAGACCAACAGAGCTGCCTAGAAGATGCTCAGACCGACTGGACCAGTTGCTTCACCTGTTTAACTGCCTGCAGGATGTGCTGTTTGGTGCAGGTTTCCCGCTTTTATGAGCTGGAGTGGGCTTTTGGTGAAGCAACTGTCTGAGTCATTTCTGCTCCTGATAGTAATTCTTCATCTATTCTACAGTAAGTAACATATACCCAAAATAAACTGGTTCACCACGGTGGACAATGAGGGTATCTGTACGTTGGTTTGTGTTGTTTGCCTCTCTGGGGTGAGTAGACTTTTGTTAACATTTCCCTAGGAATAGCATTGGACATGTATAAATCTGTTAGGCTGAGAACTTGTTCTGTGGGCACCTTACTATGTCGAGGTAGAGTTAAAAGTTATTGTAGGATCTGAGTAGGCAGGTACAGGAACTCCTTAGAATTCAGAAAAAGCCACTCACCAAAATCAGCCCCTGGCTATGGATCAGAAGTATGATCTTCTATCATTGTCTTTCCCTTAAAAGTTACTCAGTCTGTGGTACTGTGTTACAAGCCATAGGGGAATACACTAGCATAAACAGGTCAATATGAATAAGTTACAATAAATATGTCTTTAAAAGTAGACCATCAGAATACTTTGTAGATAAACTGGACTAGATCACAAGAGGAAGATGGGATCCAGACGCTATGCCTTGCCTCTAAAGGCTCATGTGCTAAGAACTTCGAAGCTGGTGCTACAGTATTGGCCATCGGTACCATTATAATACGGAGTCTGGTAGAAGATAATTAGGTCACAGGGCACTACCTTCATAAGGGGTCAGTTCTCATGTCATGGGAGTTGGTTAAATCCCATAAACTACATTATTTATCACAGGAGAGGTCTGTATAAAATGAAGCCACCCATATACTTGGCCTTTTTAATGATCCCTTTTCTCCTTTCCCTTCTGCTCTGTGTTATATTGCGGCCTGAGGTACCCTATTAGACCGCAATGTTATACCACTTACTTCCTTTATAAATCTTCCAGTTCTGGGCACTTTGTTACAGTAACACCAAAACAAACTAAGACATGATATGTACACTTGGAGGTTGGAGCATGACTGCTCACAGAAATCTTAAAGAACGGGACTGGTTTAACTTCCACTAAAGGACACCTCAGATTTGTCAGCTTTGCATAGACACTGAGATCAACACTTCTAGCAAGCGCCAAGAGAGGCCTCTGTTGGTCCAGGAGCTACACACATTCGGGAGCAGATGTCCTCAGGAGCAGGTGAAGAAAGGGGGAGATTCAGGTTTCAGTAGCTCATGTTTCAAAGGGAGGTTTGGGAACAAGATGTATGGAAATTGAGAACTTCCAACCAGAAAGATAAAGAAGCATTGAGGGCAAGCATCACAAAAGGGCAAGGAAGAAAAAGGTGACCCCTGGGAAGGACTGCAGCTCTCACTGTCTGCTCAGGCAGTCACAAAACAAGTACCAGAGGTGGTGGCTCCAATGGCGGATCTTCCTCTGCATCATTCTGGGAGCTTGGAGGGAGAATTGTGAACCAGAGACCAGCATAGAGGCTCTGGTAAGGGCTCTCATCCCAGTTTGCCTTCTCAGGATGTTCACCTCTCCTCAATGAATGCACTTGCTCAGTGGAAAGTAATATTTCTCCTCTTCTTCTCATAAGGACATTAATCTTAGTTTGCACTCTCTACTCCATGGCCTTGTCTAAACTGAGTAACTTCCAAAAGCGCCCCCACCCACCTCCAAATGCCATCACATTGTGGAGCGGTAAATAGAAGTACTTGAAGACATTGGTCTGGATCAACCCAGCACAAGACCTAGCCAGCCAAAGCCATACGGAATCCCTTGTCCTCAAGTTCTACATCAATAAGCAAAACTAAGTTGTTCGTGTGACTTTTTTAAAAAAATTCACACAAGGGAAACCTCTTAGCTTTGACATGTAAAAAAGAAGTAATTCTGAGTCAGGCATGGGGGTGTGCATGCTTGTAGTCCCAGCACTTAGGCATAGAAGCAGGAGAAACTTGAGTTTGGACCCAGCCTGGATGACAAAGCAAGATTTTTGTCTGCAGAAAGTCAGGGAATGAACCATGCCTTGGTTCTTGAAGAGCCGGTGAAAGGCCCTGGGTTTGATTCTGCACTCAATCAACTCAATAAGCAATCATGTTATGCTGTAGTGTTCAAACAACCAAATCCTCTTTGCTCTGGTTCTGCATTCTATAGAAAAGCATCCTCGGTGGCTGGTTCATCTGACCGCACATTCTGTTTTATTGAATGAGATTCTGTCTGAGTCTAGAGTCAGACAAAGAGGAAGCCAGTTAAGATGTCTCACCTAAATTTGTTGTCAATTTGACTTTTGAAAGTGGGTAGGACTTAAACACAAGTGCCCCCCTGAGCTTTGTGGAGATGTAAAGACATATACTAGGTATTTGGCCCAATAGAAACTTGGCAGCAATTTCAAGGAATTGGGACACATGGATTCCCGAAGGCCATTCCTCTAGCACAAATAATTTCCATGCTTCTAATCGCTCTACAGCAGAAAGTCCCCACACTAAGGAGTGAGTCTTAGGTCTGGCAAAATGCATGTACTCCAGGTACATATCTAAAAAAGCTCTTGGCATAGGAGCCCAAGTAACAAATATCTGCACCCTTACTACAGACTTGCTAGAAACATGAAACCCTTGTAGGGTATGGAGGACTGAAGCAGGACTACCAGAGACAGCCAGTCCATACGAGCCACCTCTCAACACTGACTTTCCTCTGCAACTCAGCAGAATTCCCACTCATTGAAGAAGACAAATAAAGCCACCTATGCTCTGCATCTCCATTTTTTTACAAGCAGCTCAGAGAAGTATACTGCTTATAGGTCCACACCGTTAAGTTTATTGTGATAATTCCACCCATACCCTGCTATAGAAAGCCCTGCCTGGGCACTTTAGACTTAAAGCCTCTTCTGTTTCCATGCTCTGCTTAGTCTGAACAGAATCACACAGCACAGTATTCTCTTGCCACCTTCCCCATGTCCTGGTCATGCTTTGTGGTCCACGGCACTGTGCCCCTTCATGGCAGGTGTGGCCCTGTTCTTTTCTCTTTCTTTTGCCATATCTAACATATTGGGTATTTAAAAGATAAGTGGGTGTCATATTATAGGCAGTATGGTCCCAAGTATGACTTTTATATTAAAAAAGAAAAACTATTTAGGGAGCTGTAGTGATAGCTCAGAATGTAAAGTGAGCATGAGGGACCAGCTTGGTCCCTAAAACTCACATTTTAAGCAACAAAAAGTTAGCAGTGGGGAGGTGGAGATAGTTGGATTCCTGGGGCTCACTGGCTGGCCCACTTCATAAATTTCCAGGCCATAAGAGGTCCTGTTTCAAAAAGCAAGACAGAGAGCATTGAGGAAAGACAGTTGAGACTGCCCTCTGGCCTCACATGCATGTGCACACACATATGCACCTGCACACTTACAAACATGTGCTCTCACAGTTACCTAGTAATAGTGGCAGGACCTATGGCTGGTTTTCCACTCTTACAAAGCTTTGCCAGCAACATTTCTTGAGGTAGGGATGAAGGAAGAATTAGCAAGGCACACCAGGCACTGCTGAAGGGATTGTATGGACATCAAGTCACGCCAATGAAAGTTTTAGCCTCCACCACAGCTCCAAAACAAATATCCCGAATACACACTTGGTCAGCAAAACTTGGAATCTCCCACTTCACGTTTCCCATCAAATTACTCACAAATGGTTTCAGAATATAGCAAGGGATCCAGCATGAGAGCCAGGACATTGAATGAAGAGCAGATGTGTCTGTGAAGCAGGCCTCCAGGGAGTCTGCGAGCACAGGCCTAGAGCCCCAGAAGGAACTCACACTAAGGGAAGGGTGAGTCAAGACACAATTTTAGCTTCTCCCTAGAATCTGAAAGATTAATGGGAAGGAGTTGATATGGGTCATATTACCTTAAAGTCTAGAACAGACTGAGCCATTAAACCAAACCATAAAAAACCCACAAAACATTTTTTTATAAATGTAAGGGAGATGAGAGGTAAGTTATATGGTATTAGAACAACTCAAATTTTCTGGGACTATTTTTGATTACAGTAATATAAAAACATCACGAACATGAAAACAGCATAGTCCAACCATGACATTATTAATGTATGGTGTTTTGTTTATCAGTTAAAGTCACTTGTGCACCAAGTGGCCATCTAGACATAAGGAAAACAGGTGAGCCCTTTGACCTGGCTATTCTTATGGAAAGACAATCTTAAGAATATCAACCAAATATAGAGCAGATTTATATCACAATGGCGCTTAAAGCAATTTGTAACAACAAACATCAGTTCGTCATTTCCTAACTTCATGCCTCACTGATGGCTCCTCTCTGTCACTAAGTCTAATTTAGGAGTGACTTCTTTAGGAAGTTCAAAAAGAAGAGACACACACACAAAAAAAGAGTAAGACCACAAGCCCTCAACCATAGACACACAGGTAGCAAAGGAGCTCTGAGAGCAAAAATAGTGTTCTTCATAGAAGAGCGACCAGTTGGGTATCCAATACCAAATGGTCAGCCCAGAACAAAATTACAAATACCATTATGTGAGCTGAGAAGGTCATGGTTATATATTTAGGTATATACATAGAAAGAGAGAAAAGGGGAAGGCGGAAATAACAAATGATGTGACTATAATCTCAAAAATTGAAAAATTATTTAAAAATGAACAGGCAAATATTAATGGATCATAAATTTCTCTTCTACTCCAAAAGCATAAACATAGAAAAAGCTCATATCTGTTCCATGCAAAGAAAAGCATCAAGTATTTTAAAAGCATTCACACTAATACTCACACGGACACACACACATGCAGACACACATACAACGTACACTCATACACATCTACTATCTACACCACTATATACATATATACATATATTGCTCACATAGAACATACACACAAATACATAGACACACATACATATATATGCATACATATACAGACATTAATACACATGCACACATACAGATATGTACATATGCAGAGGAACACACACATACACATGGCTGACTGGCCCAGATCTTATCCTGGATTTCCCAATACATGAAGGAACAGAAGGTAGGCTAAGCCCAGGTTTCTATTACTTGCATCCCCAAACATCCCATCTGACAGATTTTCTGTTCATGTCACGCAGGTTGATGTCAGACCCAGCCCGCAGTCTGTATCTGTATGTTTGCTCCACAGCCTCTCATGTGGGATTGCTCACAGTTAGCTCAAACCGAATTCCCATACTTCAGAATTCCACTTGGACAGAGCAGGAAGGGAGACCATAGTATGTCCAGCTGTACAAATGGAACACAGACTTCTGATTTCCCATCATACGGCTAACTATAGAAGCAGAGGACACCACACTGCGTGACACTGAAGCTTCTGGCCTTTCTCCCATGACCCCTGCTTCCACATGTCATAACAGTCCCACAGCTGGAAACTAGATGGTCTTCAGATGCCTCTCTCTACCCGGAGAACATCATGCTGCACATTTCCAGGAGAAAAAAAAAAGAAGTATGACAAAAAAAAAAGACAGGAGATTCCTTCAGAGTACAGACTCCTCTTAGAACAATGAAGATGTTTGACTAAAGCACTCCAAGTTACTTGTGCAATGTGTTGTTTTTCCAAGTCAATTCTTCTAGGTCTTCTCCAAAGATTAAAGGCCAAGATGTAAGCTACTGGACTGTTGTTCGACAAGAGGCTAGCTAATCTGTACATCCTTCCTGATAGCTATACGTGACTGAGTTGCAGCATTCTTAGGTCCAGACCAGCCAAGAGTCATTCTTCAGTGACAGAGAGACTCCACTTATTATCCATGCTCTATCTCTGAGGTCACAACTTAGCTGTGTCTTATGAGCTTTCTCTGAAGCCCATCTCAGCCATGCATGAGTAAGTCATACTGTCAACTGATTGTCACAGACAGCAACCCTTCTGGAATCTAGGGATGTTATGAGCATTGAGCATTCCTCTCAGATCTTTTCTTCTCAGCTCTCAAGCTAGGTAATTCTCACTGTATTTGAGTTTCAACTTGCTTAAGTTCATAAGCCCCTTCCTCACCATTCTTCTCCCCACCCATCCTCCTAGCTGGCCCTGTTCTCTCTTTGTCTCCTTAGAGAGTGTATAGACAGTGGTGCTCAAGTTTCCTAACACTGCAACCCTTTAATACAGTTTCTCTCCCACTACTGTAAAGTTCATTTTCTTCCCTTCTGGAGCCTAACCTCTTTTGTAGCTGTCCATAGCCTCTCCCTGCCCCTTTGCCCTTTTACCTCTGTGGAACAGTCTTTGTTTCTGCCTTCCCTAAATGCCACTCAAGCTGGTTTTGACTTTATCAATTACCTTTCATGTCTGCTGGTTAATTTATGTTCTTCACCAGTTAACATTTCTGTAGTGTTGCACTTGTCTCTCTCACTGAAACTGCTCTCCTAAATTCCATGACAGTTTCTCTTATTTACCCTTCCTCCCTACAAAGCCATACTTCTTCCTTCTTGTGCTAAAGTCTTTTCTTCTGACCACTCACGATATGTTGTTTTACTTATTCAACAGACATAGCACTTAACTATAAGTCAAGGAACCAAGTCTGTTTTCTATTGCTAGATAACAGTGACACAGACTAAGAGAGTTATAAAGAAAGGAAGTCTTATTTGGCTCACAGCTTTGGTCCAAGGTCAGAGAGCTACATTTGGTGATGGCTTCCTTGATATCAGAGCAGTAAAGCAGTTAAGAACATCACATAATAAAGATGAAATATGGTAAGAGACCTAGCCCAACTGGATTGTATAGCAGACCCATCCTAGAGACAACCTATACATCCATTAATTTATGAATTACATGATAGATTAATCACTTCATAAAGGCAGAGTGCTAGTACCTCCTAGAGATGCCATGTGGGTCCATTCCTCTGTATCTCATAACAGAAGTGACTTTGCATTGATTTTGGGGACAAGATATATTCAAGCCATTGCATGTACCATGTCAGTTAACAAAGCTGGTTAAGTAGGAACCACTGAAATTCTCTGAAGGATTATACTATTCATGGCACACATCTACAAAAATTTCCCTCCAACGTTCTTTTACAGTGACACTATAAATAAGATAGGGTCTCTGCCCCCAGTCTTGGCTCAGTGGAAAGGGTCAACATATGGCCAGACTGAGTAGTTTTTAAAAGTATAATGGCCAAGACATGGCCTGGGTGTAGTAGGGATGCAGCCTTGTTATTCTCTTCCATTCTCTCTTGGAATTTCACCAGCTAATCACAACCAGGTGTGTGACTTCAACCAACTGTATTAGTACATGGTGCTCAAAATTTGCCTTCCGTGCTCAGAATATCAAACTGCCCATTGATGTCTCTACTAAAAGCCCTGCAGAACAGTGAGCATCAAGAATATAAAGAGAAGTGTTACTATCAATCATTAACTTTAGTTCCTCTCTGCCCAGGTTCAATAGACACCTACCTCATCACCCTAGTGGGCTTCTCTAAAATCCTCATTCAGAGTTATTAGTCTGAAACATGAGCTAATTTTTTTTCACTCCACATCTTTTAAGAAACTATCAAAAAAAGTTGGACATGATGGTGCTCACATTTAATCCCAGGAGCCAGAAAGCAGAGGCAGATGGAGCTCTGAAGGTTCAAGGGGAGCCTGGTTTACATAGTGAGTTCCAGGGCAGTAGAAAGATTCGTCAGAGAAAAGGAGGAGGAAGAAGAGGAGGTGGAGGAGGAGAAAGAGGAGGGAGAGGAGGAGGAAGGGGAGGAGGAGGAAGAGAAAACAAAGATGAAGAGGAAGAGAAGAGAAGGAGCAGGAGGAGGTAGAAGAGGAGGAACAGGAGGAAGAAGAGAAGGAAAAGACAACATAAAGACAAAGATGAAGAAGAGGAGGTAGAGGAGGAGGAGCAGGAAAAGGAAGAGGAGGAGGACAACCAGGAGGACGAAGAGAAACAAATAAACCAACAAACTACCAAAGCAAAATTGAAAGATTGTATAATATACAAGATCCTAACCAGGGTCCTGCCTGTTCCCTAGGACCCTAGCTATGTGCCCTGCATGTGACCCTTCCAGCATCACTTTGAAGAACTATAAGCACTTTCACTCAGTGTGTGCTTTTCCAGCCCAGTGCCTTTGTACCCACTACCCTGCATGTCTAGAATATTTCCCTCTGACATCTACATATCCTTAATGGTTTGACCCTAAAGGCTATCTGAAGTGCCTTGGGCCCTGAACACCCACACAAGGCTGGTGAGTCATGCAGGTTGCTAAACCTGGTTGTTCCTAAGGTGGAGGCCTGCGGGCTACCCACATAGCAAAGAGCCTGGAGCTTGCTGGGCAGGCATCGGCCATCTACCTACTGAGCAGATAAGCTCATTCAGCCACATGAACAGTTGGATCATAATATTTTACTAGAGAATTGAATTTTCACCTGAAATACTAGTGGGAACTTCATCTCTAAAAAATTAGAATATAGAGTTGTCTGAATTATATTTTTTTCTGAACACAGAAAATAGAGATGGCAGCCTAAAGAAGCCAGACGGAAAGAAAGGAATGCACAACACTTAATTTTGATGCAGTGGTCAGTTCTATTAGGGAGACACTAAGACTACTAAGTAAACCGCTCTGGGTGTCTTATTGATAGAGCATATTTTTTACCTTAGTGGTTAGGCTTTTTCTAAAATATACATAAATTTTTGTTTTATTTCTGTTTTTGAGGCAGGGCTTCACTATGGAGCCCTAGGTGGCCTGGAACTCACTATGTAGACCAGGATGACCTCTGAACTCAGGGAGATCTGTCTGCCTCTGCCTCTGCCTCCTGAGTGCTGGGATTAAAGGCACACACCATTATGTCCAGCTCATTGACCACCAGTTTTTAAGTTAACGTAGTAGTAATGTAGTGGCTGGTGATCCTTGCAACTACAATTTCAAGCAGGCTGTAAACACCAATGTGTCTGGGTCAATGAAACACAATAAATCACAGACACACAGAGAATGGGGACCTATGCCAGGACCCCATGGGATCATACCCCAGGCCCAGCAGACCCCATCCTATTAGGGTGAATTTAGATCCAGGGTTAATGGATAAACCATACTACTACTTAACATCATTTTATGTGAAAAAGCTGAATACGACAATGTCCATGTCTGTGTCTCAATCTACCTTTCTGCGTGTCAATGAACATTAAGAAGGGGTCCCAGAGATTTTCCCAGAGATCAGGGTTTTCAAACAAGCGTACTTGCTTTTATCCCATCATGTTACTATACATACATACATTAGCATACACAGTACCATCCAACTTTTTTGACAATTATATACACATATAAATGGGAAAAATAAAAGAATAGCGTATGAGTTAAGTGTGATGACTTATGTAGCTGCAATCCTTGTACTAAGGAGATGGAAACATGAAGGTTGGCGTGTGAGGCTTATCAGGGCTACACAGATTTTTAGGGCATCTTGGGCTACACTGTACGACCTTGTCACTAATCTTTAATTAAAAGTTAAAGTGAGCTCTGTTGACCAAACTTTTGCATTAAGTTAATATGATGTCAGAGAATGGTACCCAGTTTAGCTCAGCTAGTACCCAGAATCTTATATTTGAACCATCTTATTTCTGTCTATAAATATTCTCTCATAAGATATTTATCTTAGACAGAACCTCTATACTTATCAGTCAGATTTTATACTTATTGTCCTGAATATCCAACTAACTACTAGTGCCTCTCCCCACAGATCCCAATTTACAGTCACTAATACTAGAGTCTCCCTGACACTTTTCAACACCGGTGCACATTAGCATCTAGAAGCAGAGCCAATCAGAATCCAAACCAAACTGGACAGATACACACAAAAAACCTGAAATGTAGAAACATGGCCCAGTTACTAAAAACTTGTTTTAGCTGAGAAATTGCTTGTTTGAGAAACACCTTACTCAGAAGCTGAGTCTGTGAAAATTTGGACATCACACCTTCACAGGCTGTAAGGGGACACAAGAACCAGCCTAAGGCCTGAAGCCAGGCTCCTACCCAGGCTCTAGGAATCCTTCAACATATCAGTAATCTGTAAAAGGCTGTTAAACCACCAGACAAGATCCATGAAGATACCACTTTTTTACATTGTATTTATTCGCTGTGGATGTGTGGGGACATGTGGAAGTCAGAAGACAACCTTTAGGAGTTAATTCTCTGAATCCCCCATGTGGATCAAACAGAGCAGAGGTCAGGAACTGGGGCAGCAAGAGCCTTCACTGGCTGAGTCCTCTTACCAGTCTCAAGCATTACCTTTCCATTAAAAGAAACAAAGAAACAGAACAGCTATTCTTGGTTGTATGGTTCTTTTGTTCTGCCTTTGCTGCTATTCTCTGTTTCCTTTGGTATTAGGATCAAAAGCTGGGCCTCAACACTCGCTGGGCAAGCACTCTGCCCTTGAACATATCCCCAGCCCCGCAGTTAATTCTAAGTAATTCCATTAGCAAGTTTTTGATTGTTCTTTGTTTGTTGTTCATTTTCCAGGTTCTGTGGGAATCACCTCGCCACATTTTCTCCAAGATGGAAAGCCTAAGGACATGCACAACCTAAAATCAACAGATCGTGCTAATCACATAGCACAGTGTTTAAACTTCTTTCCTATAAGAGCACAGTATATCTTTTGCATATAAATCCTATATTTTGAAAACCTATTTTGATGCAATCAAATAAAAGAGAAGGTATGCAGAGATAAGTTTGACCAATCAGGTTTACAACTCAGTCCATTTAAAGAAATATAAGGCAAAAGCCAGGCAAGGTGGCAGATACCCGTTATCCTGGCACTAAGAAAATTGAGGCTGGAGTCACAAGTTAAAGCCTAGCCTGGGCTATACAATGACTTGGCAGGCATCCTTAGCTCATGTAAAACCCTGTAAAAGAGAAAAAAGGAAGGGAGGGAAGGAAAGTAGGAAGAAATACCTTAAAGGTATTTCAGAGGAAGCAATTGTTACAGAGACAAAGGTCAGGGTATTAGTCTCAGAATTATGCCTGTAATGAAAAACAATTACCAAAGCCATGTAATGGAAGGCTGGCCAATGAATTAGTTGGTAAACTATGATTATGCAGTTTGGCTAGTGCAATGGTTAAATGAGAATTGTACCCCCCCCCAAAACCCATGGATCTTCAGTGTGACAATATTAAGAGGGGACAGAACTACTCCAAGATGGAAGGAGATAGGCCATTGGGAGCTCTTGGAAACGATTGGTGCTGGTCTTGTCGAATGAGTTAGTTCTGAAAGAGTAGTCTAGTCCTCTCCTGCAACCATTCTCTAGCATTCTGTCAGTATCTCTAAGTGCCTTCTCCTTCTCACATGCAATCCAACCGTGGTACCTTACACCATGATGTGATGACGACCAAATAATGTTTACCGATCTTGGACTTTTAGGCTCCAAAACTTTCAGCTGAATAAGCCATTTTTTTCTTTACAAAGTATCCAGTCTCAGTCATTTTGTAGCAATGGAAAATTTGAGGTTCAGATCTTATATAAAAATTAGCTTAGTGAATGCCACAGAAGAGGAAACTTCATCCCACCACTGAGCAAGGCTTCCCACATGCTGAAAAGACACTGTATAACAAAAAGAATTTTTTTTTACATAAAAGAAAATTTTTACTTAATTTTTATCAGACATGTTTTAAAATACCCCCAAAAAGACATGTTTAGAAAATATCTTAGCAACTGTTTGTTTCAATAATTTTTTCTGAAGTAGAATAAAATTTTTACATGTATAGATCAGTGATCCATATATGGTTACATGGGAGTATTATAAACTCCTGATACCCTTACCTTACCTCAGAGCTCTTTAATGGGAAGATTTGGGGTGGGAACATTGATAGTTTTGCCCCTTCTGGTGATTTTAATGTATAGACAGCACTGAGAACCACTGGCATGGAGACTTGAATGGACACACGGACACAAAGGTGTTACATATCAGCCAGAACAAACAACCGACCGTGATATCAATTAATTACGCCTGTGGCTTTGAATTCCCCTATTGTAAGAACTGAATTCTGACCATTAAGACTGGACATGATAGTTGTCTACCTGAAGTTCTCTTTCTTAAAGCCATTTGGATTGCTGTGAAAGAAATTTTGCATCTTGGTGGCCTCCTCCGTGTGCCACTATATGACTGTTTTGAGATTCCAGATTTAGAGAGCTGAAATTGCTATTTCGAGAAATGCAGCTGTTTTCAATAGATAAATATGATCTCATTTCCATGGAAAGTATTTCATCAAGTGAAGTAGAGTTGCTAAAACAATACTGTTTTTTCCAGAAATAAGTAGTTGTACTCTCAGTTTGTAATATGGCAGATAATCCAGGAAATGCTAAACTGCACTCAAGAATATATTGAAGAATTACAGTGTATGAAGATTGGGGTTGTAAGTTTTAAGGGTTGGTGTAGTTCACACATTATGCTGATGTTCTGTGTCCACACTCGAATGAGGGTGTCACCACCCAGGGTTTAGAGAGAAACACACTCCTGGCTTTTATAGTGATTTATAAGTCTGAAAGACTGGGTTCAGGACTCCCATATAATTTTGAGTGCATATTTCTGTATCCTTGAGAGGTCGGTAAACAAGAAGGCCCGTGCAGATGCCAAAACATGAGCTATTCTAGGAATATACAGAGAAAGCTCAGAATCAGACACTACACAATCTCTCCACGGAAGCCATCAGACTACTAGAACTTAATAGAAAAGCTGATATGATATATTTTCAGCTTCTTATTCATTTTTTATGTAAGTGAATGTAAGTTAATTTGCCAGCCTTTGTATATGTAGTCATGAATGGTGTTCTGTGGGCAGTTGGTTAAACCAAATTCATATTTCTTGGTTCTATTTCTTTAAACAGTGAAGTGGAACCTTAAAGAAATTGTAAAAAAAAAATAAGTTTCTGAGTACAAAACCCTACATATTTTTACTCTGCTTCTCAATTATTTTATAGCTGACCACTCTATGTCTAAGTTGTAGTTTTTCATGTTGACTTGTTTAAACTTTATGATATGTCATTGTATGTACTCGTTCATGTACGTGCAGGTGCATATGTATGGGGGTGTGGAGGTCAGAAGACAATGTAGGGTGCCATTTCTCAGGTCCCATTGGATATTTTTTTTAGACAAGTCTCTCACTGGTATAAAGATTGGCTGGTCAATGAGCCCCAGTGGTCCACCTGTTTGTAACTCTCGAGCACTTGGACGGTAGGTGCATACTACCACAGGCAGAGCGATTGACATCAATTAAGGGGATTTGTGTTGTAACACATATTTGCAAACCAAGCACTTTCCCTATCAAAATATCTCCCCCACTCTTTTCTTAAATTGAGATAGAAAAAAACATAACAGAAACTCCAACTTGATCATCTTCAATTTTCGTTTTCTCATGTCACCAAGAACTGAGCCCAGAGCCTTAGTTATGTCAAGTCATGCCAAGCAAGTATTCTAACACTAAGCTGCATGTCTGATTCCAGCTTAGCCATTTTAAAGTGCTCAATCCATTAGCTTTAGTATAATCATAATCTCTGCAAACAGCTTCACCATCAAATTCAGACCCAAGGCATCATCTCAAGGAACCCTGTACCATTTCCAGTCTCTGCCAGTTCCCCCTACCTCCATTACCTGGATACTACAAACCAATTTTCAATTCACAAATGTGTTTCTGTGAACATCTGGAGTCATACACTGGATGGCCTCTTGTAACTTGCTTCTAGTGTTTTCTACAATGGTGCACTGATGCTCTGTTAGTTTGTCTGACTTTCTTGGGTCGTTCTAATCTCATTGTTGATCAGACCTACAAAGGTCTAGGAGTTAGAGGTTTGATCTCTAAAGTTCTACTAATAGAAGGTTCCAGAACAATTGACAAGTGGAGTCTTATAAGATATCTTTAAGTCTTAAAGGATATCTTTAGGTTACTAGAGATGTGTCTTGAGGAGCATTGTGAAACTCTACCCTTTCTTTGGTTTTGCTTCTATGAAGTGAACCTTTTTCTTTGCCAGCTACCATGCACACCCACATTAGGACACTCACCAATAGGTCTACTCCATTTTGGACTACCATCTCCAAAACATGTAAACCAAAATAAACCTTTCTCTTTATAAGTAAATTTTCTCAGGTAGAACATAATAACTTGAAGATGGGTAAGGCATGGGCCCATGTAGCAATCAACTTATTCATGGTAATAGTACTTTTCATTTAATACTAACATGAAATTAGTTCAGGGACTGTTTAATTCAACAGCAAATTTATAGCAATATATTATAGCCATATTATATAGCAAAAAATTGTAGCAAATCCAGTTGGCATACACAGACTAAATAGCACTCTCGGCATGCACCTGAGTGAGAAGGACCATAGCATACCAGCTTACAACAATGATACTCCAGAGCAATGTCTATGCTTCAAGCAACAACCAGTTTGTATCTCCAAATAAAACTGTTAGCCCAATGAGTCGATTCAGTGTTAGTCAATACTTCATTGCCTGGGATAGGGAAGCATGCTCAGGGTACAGAAGTGATGTGTTTGGAGTACAACCCAACACAGTACCAATTACTCTCTAAAAGACAGTCTTTATCTGTCTTCATAATGAAGCAAGTCAGTCAGGTGTGGTGGCAAACACCCTTTATTCTAGCAGTTCAGGTGGATATCTCTGAGTTCAAGGTGAGCTTTTTCTACATAGCAAATTCAAGACCAGACCAGGCTACATAGTGAAACCTTATCTCAAGACAAACAAAACAAACAAAAACCAGCAAGTGGTCTTATGCATGTTGCTACTGCCCGGTGATTCATATGTGTGACTCCCTGCTGTGTCAGAAAACACTGACTCACTATGGTCATTCACCTCCCTTGGCTCCTACCATCTTTCTGTCCCTGCTTTTGCCTTTTCTGAGACATCCCGTAGGTCTTTGGTGAAGAGGTGTAGTATAGATGTCCCATTTGGGGCTGAGTACTGCACAAGATCAAACTAACAAAATTTCGAAGTGAAAGGGAGATGTGGGTATGAAGTCCCATCTCCACTTGGGGATCTATTGTGAATTGATAGCTATCAAGAGAATGGGCTTTCTTTAACGGTGTGTCCCTAGGTAGGTTAACTACCTACCATTCCAGTGAATGGTTGCATACTCAAGACTGTATTGGCAACACAAATTGAACTCCATAGGTTAAGTGTGTGTGTGTGTGTGTGTGTGTGTGTGTGTGTACAAAGTTGGGTGGGTCTGGAATAGGGGGTGGATCTGGGAGAAGTTGGGAGAGGGGTGAATATAATCAAAAATATAATATATGAAATTGTCAAATTAACTTTTTTTTAAGTAGAAGAAAGAAAGTGGGACTAGTGGGTGGTTCAATCATTGGGTGCTGGTGCAGCAGGTAAGTCTTGGGGTTCAATCTCAGTACAACAAAAGAAAAAGGAAACAAAGCTTTTCCATGCTATTGACCTTTTGTGGAGCCACCCAGTGTGTCCACATTTCTGTTGAAGTCTTCCCCAGCCTTTAACTCCTCACAGCCTACACACAGGCTCCTCCCTTCCCATTCCCAAGTTATCTATCTGTCATGGTAGCCCGGATAAACCTTCAATGTCTTTTCTTCCAGGCCAGGCTGTAACCCACTTCAGCCTTCAGCTGTGTATTCTCTTTATAACCCCTCCTGCCACCAGCAAAATACAGTCTTTACACAAATTATTACTAAGTAATCCAATAAATATCTATTAAGTCAACATATTAGTGTGCTTATGGAATAATTGGTGATGTGCAACATTCTACCTGACTACAACAACTCACTCCTTTGGACCATCTACGATGGAGCAAATTGAAGTAAACAGAGAAAACAGTCAGGCATGGTCACACACACCTTTAATCCCTGCACTTGGGAAGCAATAGGCAGATCTCTGTGAGTTTGAGGCTATCCTGGTCTACATAGTAAGCTCCAGGCTAGCCAGGGCTACATAGTGAGGCCATGTCTAAAAAAAAGAAGGAAAAGAAAAAGAAAAAGAAAAAGAAAAAGAAAAAGAAAAAGAAAAAGAAAAAGAAAAAGAAAAAGAAAAAGAAAAAGAAAAAGAAGAGGAAGGAAGGAAGGAAGGAAGGAAGGGAAAGAAAGAAAGAAAGAAAGAAAGAAAGAAAGAAAGAAAGAAAGAAAGAAAGAAAGAAAGAAAGGAAGGAAGGAAGGAAGGAAGGAAGGAAGGAAGGAAGGAAGGAAGGAAGGAAGGAAGGAAGGAAAGAAGAGACAAACAGTGTAGCAAACACCAAAAATTGTGACCTTACCTAAGCATTTCATAAAGGCCACTTAAAATAGTGCCCTGTTAGATAATGAGATTTCCTGATAGACTTGATGTAAAGGAAATTAAAAATAGAAACAAGGGACTGGGGAGAGGGCTCAGTGGGTAAAGTCCTTACAACTAAAACATGAAGCTCCTGAGCTGGGATCCCTAACACCAAGTAAAAGCAGAATGTGACAGTACTTGTTGGTATTCCCCGTGCTAGGCAGTGGAGACAGAGAGATGCCAGGGGCTTGCTGGACAGTCAGTCTAGCCCAGAGGGCAAGCTCCAAGTCGTGGAAGAACTGCTTCAAGCAAATCAATCAATCAGTCAATCAATCAATCAGGTAAAAGAGATGCATGGGCAAGCTCACCTGTACAAACCTAAACCCGCTAAACACACACACACACACACACACACACGAAACAGAGAATCTTTTTTCGGCTCAAATCCTCCAACATATTCCACTGTGATTTGATTATTCTCACTTAAATCTTACCATAGCAATGGTGAGTTTTTAGATAGTCATGAAAGGTACTCACAAGAAAATACCTTACAGATTGTAACAAAAGAAAAAAAGAAAAACCTAAAGATTAAGTAAAGAATGCAAAAACAGCCCAAACACTGCATTTTTTTTTTTTTGGTGCGGCTCTTTATGACCAAAAACCTGTCAAGTTCATTTAGATCATTTCGATAAGTCACTATTAACAACTACAGACATGCCTGAGCTTGCAAACTGTGCTTTTTGAAGAAAATGCAGCTGAGAGAATGTTAAATCTGGAATGTGTGTAATTCAAAGAGAAAAATTACCATGGTGACAGGTTTACCAATAAGTCACATGACGGTGTAGCCCAAGTCAGTTCATGAACATCAAAGCAACTTTGAGAGCTGTTCGTTTCCCATGATTATAAAATCAGCCATTTGACTGGATCTGAAGACAGAACATTCACATTTGTTTCCCTTTTTAACATAAAACTGAAATTCCCTTCCACCTGGCTAACAGAATTCCAGGGAAGTTCTTGATTAATGAACTTCAAGTTGAGCTCTTCAGAGCCAAAGTCCTTCATTTTGTTCACGGACACCTACCCCATTCTCAAAACAGCACTGAGCATACAGTTGGCACTCAATAAATACCTATTACATCGAATTAAGTTGAAGAAGCATGCAATATGCTGCAGTGGTATTCGCTGATGTATCAGCCTACAGCTTTAAAATCTAAGCCGTGACTTCTGGTCCAGATCACCGAGTTACTCATGACGAACCTCCGGGCCACGCTTCTTGCGACAGCTCAGCATTGCAAATCACTCAGATCATGTCTTCATTACTGGGCATTTATCACCAGAAGGAGCACAGAATCCGAACTCCAGAGCCAGTAAAGGAAACTTACTCCAACTCATCCTTGCCTTTCCTGGGAGTTTATTTGGGAAGTATCCACATATGCATCTTCATATGGGAAGAATTTTAAACATCACTTAAACATGAGGCTACATCTTCGTCCCTTCCTTCCTGCTTTTTCTCCATTTGTCCCTTTTTTTTCTTCCTGTCATCCTTTCTTCCCTCCATTTCTTTTTTTTTTTTTTTTTTTTTTTTTTTTTTTTTTTTTTTTTGAGATAGAGTCTTCCTATGTAGCCTTCACTAGCCTGACAGTCACTATGTAGCTCGGGCTGACCTTGAACTCCCAAGAGTCCTCTGCCTCCGTCTCTGATGTGCTGGAATTACAGCCATGTACCCTCATCCCAGGTTTAAAGTGTTCTTAACTTTTAACACTTACACAACAAAGGCAGTTTGACTGAATCGACCTCTCATCTAGTTCAGAACTCTCTCAGGTTAAAAGCAGATGAGTAATTACAAGGATGAGAAAATTATATGCTTGGGCCGGTCTAGTCATATGGTGCCGGGTTGTTGTTAAAATGCATAGAGGCAAAATGCCCTGAACACTGACCAGGAAGACAGGGAGAAAGCCTGGATTTCAATATTGGTCCCAACTACACTTAAAGATATAACTTTTTTTTTTTTTTTTTTGGTTTTTTTAACAAACCTTGCAGACATGGCTCTGAGCTTCCCAAGCTATTCAACTGAAGGGTTTGAATCTAATAGATTCTCTAAAACTCATTTCAAGTCTAAAATCCTGTAAGTAATACGTGATTGTGTCCAGTCTCTCAGTAACTGATCCAAAGCTCACACTTTCTACAGTCATAAGCCAGGCATCACGGGTGGCTATCACACCATAAGCTGTAGTTTAGTGTGACTTTGTTGGGGTGGGGGGGGGGGGAGAAATTACACAGCCAGCAGCTGCAGATTTCAACAGCTAGTGAGCTCAAATACCTGTAGCCACAGGGTCTTCCTGAACTTGGCAAGCCCGAAGATTTTTTTCCTTCTGGGCTAGGTTTAGCAGAGACGCTGGAATGCCCACATAGCTCTCAGCAAAGCTAGGAAGAACTAACCCAGCGGCCAGACAAAATGCAAGCTAGTGGCCCAGAACGCTGAATCACCAGTTTGCACCAAACATACAAGACTGGCTGCTTTAGGGTAAGGAGCGACTGGAGAAATTAAGCTTAATTCATTCCAAACGGGAAGGCTGGTGTGTTCTGAAGAGATCACATAAGGATAATAAACGATTGGTGGATAGGAGAGGGTTAAAAAGCAAGAACACCGACAACCCAGGGGGAAAGGCGGTCTGTCTTGCCTGGGAAATGCGCATCTGGAAACCACAGGACACAGATCAAAGCCACTCTCTCCAGCCACCTGCCTGGAAACCCAGCCAGACACTCCAGAACACAGGACAAGTGGGCACGTGCTTCCATTCTAAACCCAACAAGTGGCCAGACTTAGGATCTAGACACAGCTGAGCTCCCGGATAGATGTAGAATGGAGCGCCTGCATCCTTCCCGAGGTCTAGGTCCAGCTCTGCCGCCCAACCTGGATTCCTAGCCACCTGTTCTACCGAGTTGGGAAACCTTAAGGACAGAAGCAAAGCTTTCCGCACTGGGACAGCGCCGATTCCGGCGAGCGCTCTGCTGTCCTCTGTCCGGTCTCCGCCCGCCCGCATCCCCGGACCCACGGGTGCTCACCTCGCGGGGACAGCTGCAACGCTGGCGACGGCGAGCCCACATGTCCCCTTCGCGGCGACCCCTTCCCACGGCTCTGGAGTCCGGTCCCGGCTGAGGGGCGGAGAGCGCACAGGGCGGAGGCGCCGTAGGGGCCGGGGCCCGCAGGCAGCGCCCGCTGGACACTGTCACTAGGGAGATCCCACCGCCCCGCCCCGGAGAAGCAAAGCTCTCAGTCACGGCAGCCCCGAGGGTGACTCTGCCCTGCTGGCGGACGGGCTTTGTCCCCGGATCCGCTCTGCGCTGGGGGCTTGACCACGGGTGAGGGGCGCGGGGAGGAGGGGCGCCTCCAGGTTATGTAATGCTCAGGCCCGCGAGTCCTGAGCCAGCTCGCTGGGGACTGCAGGGCTCTCTCTGTAACAGTCTTGTGTAGCTGGGACCTACACTAAAGGAGAAGGCTGGGTGTTCTCAAAAAGATATGTCCCTGCATGGTCAAAGAGTAGAAGCTGTACAAAGTCTCCTGCACGTGCATCTTGCAAGGACCGGGACCCTGGTCAGACTATTACACAGAACAGTCAATCCTAAAGACTTGAGTTCAACTCACCCCGCAAAGCCCCATGACTTTGGGCAGTCAACTTAACTCTGAGTCTCAGTTTCTCTATAAAATAAAAGAACATTTGCTTCTCTCTCTTTCTGAGAGGAGAAAATGGGTTCATTAACAGGTTCATTAACAGTGTGTGTGGGGGGGTGTAAATGGTGTTTGCCCCGCCCTCCAGGAGGCACTGTGTGCTGCAGGTTCCAGGCTAGCCATCCCCTCAGGCATCCTTCTAGGCAAAAGCAAAGTCTCTAAACTGACGAGGTCAGACTCAAGCTCATAGAAGTTATCGCAATTCAGAACAGTCCTTCGGACGGACACAAGCTAGGAACTGGTTAGAAATGCCAACCTCTAAATGTCTTCTTTTCAACAAAAGTCCTGGCTGATTATGACGAACGGCAAAGTTAGAAAAGAAATTAAGCTTTCAGGAAAAATTGAGAGGAACGGGAACCCACTGGTCAATAATAGGCAATATTGTACTTTGAGTTTGTTGTTGTTGGGCACAAAGGTTCTGTGTTTGAAGAACATGTGATACCATGTGGTCCTGAAAGATCCTGACAGAATGTAAAAGGACACAGAAGCCCTAAAATTGGCAAGATAGATGTCAGTGTTAGCAGAACTAGCTTCACTGATTTAGAAAAATAGAGGTGCACAATGCTCTGGCCACTCCTTGAACCTGTGTGTCTGCCAATGTTTTGACCGTTCCTTGAACCCATGTGTGTGCCCACTGATGAAGCCCATTGCCAGGTGTTTGTGATAGTGGTTGCTGAGAAAGAGTCAGAAAATCTCCCCAGCAACCACAGCCCGGCCAATCCTGAGTTGCTACACTTGCACCAGACTCTTTCCTTGTACCCCTCCCATACCCATTTCTTGAGAATAGACATTGTTTAGATCTGGAAATCCCCTACTCCCCCCTTCTCCTTTCTCCCCTGAGGGCCTATAAAAACTGGGACCTCTTTCCCCTCTAGGTTGACTCCTCTACCCCTGTGTGGGATATGAGTCGTCCCTAGAGCTCTGGCTTTCCCCAATAAAGCCTCATGTGGTTTGCATCAAGCTTGGTCTATTGTGAGTTCTTGGGTGTCCGTTATTGTCCTGAGGCCTGAGCAAGGGGCTCCTCTCGGAGTCTTTCAGTCCAGGCTTGCCTTTAACTCCCAGTCCTTCCAAGGTCAGTGCCCTGGTGCTGGCATTCTAAAAACAATCCAGTAGAGTGAGGGAGCAAGTGCTCTACCCTAGACTTTTAAACAGATGTTTCTGAAGCTCTGGGTTCCATCTCCAGTACTGCACAAACAAAATTCCTGCCTGGTTAAGGCCCTTCTCATCCTGCAGGCTTCTCTGTAAGTTTGTTTCCCTCTCTGTTGACCTTCCTACACATTAAGTCTAAATCTGAATTTAAGGACTATTTTCACTTGTATGAAACTAGTTTAGATCTAAGGGATTAGTAAATGTGTGTTTAAAACACATACAAGAAGGAGAATTCATTAGCATTAATCATAAGCTCATAAATGCAGGGTCAGCAGTGAGCCCTGAGCCCTTGGCTATGGAGGTCTTTAGGTCAAAGGCTTGGGAGCTCTGTCTTTGAGAAAAATCATTCTGCCAGTTAAATACTGTTCTTAGGGGCAAATCGGTCTTGTCTTCTATTTCAATAATATAGGACAACCAGTGCTTTTGAGAAGTTCTGGGGAATAAGAGGAATCTTCAGACCTCCTTCAAAGTTACCACTCACAGGGCAGCTGGGAAAGCCCAGAGCTATTTTCTTTATTGGTTTCAGAGCTATGTCTCTGTTGTTTTATCCTTGACAATATTCAGATTTTGTTTGTCTCTGAATGCTCCCTAGCAGGAGTTGTTAACCTTTAGGACTTAAGAATTGGTGATGTGTTCATGCCAATAATTGCTACACTTTGGAGGCTACGGCATGGGGATGGTGAATTTGAGTGCAGTCTGGGCTATATAAGAAGAACTTTGACTTTAAAAAAGACAAAACAAGCCGGGCGTGGTGGCGCACGCCTTTAATCCCAGCACTCGGGAGGCAGAGGCAGGCGGATTTCTGAGTTCGAGGCCAGCCTGGTCTACAAAGTGAGTTCCAGGTCAGCCAAGGCTACACAGAGAAACCCTGTCTCGAAAAACCAAAAAAAAAAAAAAAAAAAAAAAAAAAAAAGATAGCAGCAGGGAAAATTAGGTTAATTCCTAGGATGTGCATGATGAAAGGAAAGGATTGTTTACTGTTTCAAGTTATTCTCTGACTTCCACAAAGTACACATGAGATAGAAATATGTGAAAATACATGAAATACACGAAAATAATAAGCCAGGTTCTGATGTAGCTCCCTTGGCTGGATGCTATTTACCATACACAAAGTCCTGGGTTCAATCCAAGCACCAAATAAGTCAGGTGTGATGGTGCCACATGATCAAATTCCTTGTGTGTGTGAGACAGAAGCAGAAAAATCAGACATTAAAGGACATCTTCAGCCTACTGGTGGATGCTAGCCTGGACTACACAGACCTAAGCTCAAATAAACAAACAAACCAACAAACAAACTAGAGTCTTAGGAATGTCACTGATTTAATAGGCTGTTCTCAAATCAAGTTATTTAGCAGAAAAATCTACAGCATTCCTACTTAGAACCCAACCTTGTACTGTGCAGGAAGAATAAGCTTGGACCCAGGTACAGCATCTCTGACTTCATTTAGCTTATTTCTAGACTAGAAGGCAAGGCCTGTTGAAACACACAACACCATATAGAGGGTGATAAGCCCTCTGAGATAAATAAAGCAGGGTGTGAGGATGGAACACTGACAGGGTGATTATTTAGATGATGAACACAAGGTGGGTCTTAAGTAAATGTGATGTTTGACCACAAACTTAAATGATAATGTGAGTGAGCCAAGGATATCTGGATTGTGAACGCTGGCAGAAATGGGTAGTGCAAAGCCCCATCATCATGGTGCTGCCTTTGACATCATAATGTTGCATTTTACATAACAAGGCTGTATTGTGACATCACTATGCAATGCTGTGCTATCACAGTGCTCCACTATGATATCACACTGCTCTGTGTAACATAACGATGCTGTATTGTGATATTACAAGGCTGTGTGTGCATCATAATGCTCTATTGTGACATCATAGCACTCCATTGTGAGATCACAAGGCTCCACTCTGTCAGAATAGCATTACATCATGACATCCTGATGCTCCTTTGTGACATCACAGATCTCTACTTGAGATCACTGTACTCTATTTATGAGATCACAGTGACTGTCATGCCATACATACTATGACACATGATAGTATCCACTGTGACAAGACAGTGCACCCTTGTGACATCATAGTACATCGTTATCAGATTACAATGCTCCACTGTGACAGAGGAGTGTTCCATTATGTCATCACAATGTTCCATTAGGACAGCAGAGTGCTCTGTAGAGATTGCAGATCACAATAACTGTCCTGTCATACTGTGACATATGACTGTGTCCCCTGTAAAATGACAGTGCTCCGTTGTGACATCATAGTAGTCCATTATGAGATCACATGGCAACTCTCTCTTCAAGTAACACAATGCTATCTTGTAACATAGCTGCTCAATCATGACATTACAGTGTTCCATGGTAACATCACCGTGTTTCCCTGTGACATCATGCGCTCTTTTGTTGCTAGCACAGAGCTGTCCTTCACTATGACGATGCTGCACATGGACATCGCAGGGTTCCACTGTAACATCTCCATGCTCCTTGGCATTAAAATAAAGTAAAAAGTGTTGAGTAATCGTGGGTTGCTCATAAGTGTAACAGGAACAGGCAGAGCCCATATAGAAAGCCACTTCCAAGGGCTCCCCCTTCAGGCTATTGAAGCTACTACTGCTATGGCTGTAAACCATATGGAAGGGAAGGTACAAAGAGGGAAGAAATCTCCTTTCCTTTAAGTTGAAGAGTAGGGAGTTGCTGGAAGTGGGGAGGGAAACCCGTCTGTGGTGCAGATGAATCCAAGCAGAGAAGGAAGCAGCGATGTGGGGTGGAGCTTTCTGCAGTGATGGAAATGTTCTACATTCACACTGTTCAACAGCACTCCAAAATGTGGTCTGTTTACACATATATTTTAAACAAGAGACTAACTAAATTTGGGTTGGGCATACTATTTGTTTTTAGTGCTAGTCTGTTTTGTGGGCTATATTCCAAGGGCTCTAGACCAACCTGTGTCTTAGTGTTTTCTGTGATGGTCAGCAACAAAACACATCCCTCCCTCCTCACAGCAGGCTCTTTAGTCAGTAATGTTTACAGGTGAGGGTTTAGGTGAAGCGGTTAGACCAGATTTGGCACTTTTCTGAGACGGGTCACCTGTTCAAAGGCAGTGCAGAGTGTTAACAGGCCTTGTGATATTTTAAATGAGATAATACATAAAAATGTTCTTAGTGGAATAAGCATGTAAAAATTCTTTACCCATATTACACTTGTGATTGACAAAGATTCTTTGCTGAGCTAATTCTGAACCCCCTCACTCTGCCAGTCTTCAACAGGAATCCGGTAAGTTGGTTTATCTAAATTCTCCTTTATCCCTGGTGTTTTCTCTCAGTGCTTTCCAATTATCTGACCTCCATCCCATACCCTTGCCTATAAAATCTGCCTTGCCCATAGTATATTGAAATGTATATTGTATCTGTTTCTTCCATTGTGATACCCTGTCACAGTGGTCCCTCAACCTGTCAGTATTCCTGAACAAAATCTTCCTTATGATGAATGATTGGATAATGTTTTCTGTTAACAGGAGGCATGGTACTATAGTCAAGTCAGTATCAGTTAAGCAGTCTGGCACTATTGTGATCAACTGACCAGAACACTCAACTGTTCTTCCTCTTCCTCTTCCTCTCCAGCATGGAGCACTGCCTGTGCTCTTCCAACCTGGAGGCTCAGCATACCTGTCAAAAGTCCTACCACTGATATCAGTAAGTAACAAGTGTGATTATTAATGAAAATTAAACTGCATGTAGCTCAGCACAGTGGTTCTCAACCTGTGAGTCATGACCCTTGGCACCAAAAGACTCCTTCACAGGTGTTGCCTAAGACCATGGCAAAACACAGAGATTTACATTACAGTTCATAACAGTAGCAAATTACTGCTATGAAGGAGCAACAACAATAATATTATGGTTGGGGGTCATGATAACATGGAGGACTATATTAAAGGGTTGCAGCATTAGGAAGGTTGAGAGCCCCTGGCTTAGTGCAATTAATCTGCAGAGGAGATTCTGAGAAACATGACACCTCCAGTATATCCATTATGGAAAGAGTATTTGTTCCTGTTACTTAGTCAAACAGAATGTGTGGATTCAGCAGAGTCAAAAGAGAACATGGGCCCCAGACAAGGAACACGCACAGTGTCAACATCAGAAAGCCACCATAAGGCTGGCTAGGGGAGGATAACATTGAGGCTTTTGTCTGAGTAGAATTTGAAATGTTATTTTCAAGGCTAATAAATGTGTTAAGGATAGCTATAAGCATCATACATACAATGAAAAAAATATGCCATCAATTACATCGAAATGAAATTGGTAAGAGAAAAGAGTGAAAATTTTCCGTGGACTCTGTGAAATATCTTTTTGACTACTATCTTGTCAAGAGTCTATTCATCTGGCTTTTAAAATGATATCATGACCCTTGGACCTTTTCCAGATCCCATTTATTGTATTCATTAATTCCAGTTCTACGCTTCACTTCTATTCTTATGAGGCTTTTCCTAGAATTCAGCTTCTACTTTCCTGTGCTCCTGTTCTAGCACATCCCAGGCCCCCTCTCATTGCTGTGGCTAAAACCTGCTGTCAGCAGCATGACACTTACAGCCCTGACCTCCCGCTGAACTCCAGTTCTTGTCACCGAACACCCACTAGACGTTTCCACTTGCAGTGTCCCCACTCCATCACGTCAAGTTTTAAAATACTTATCACTGCAGTTGTCTCTTAGTTTCCCAACAGCTCTTGCATTTTTTCCTTCCATCACTCTGTCTTAGTCTCTGGCACTAATTTTTTTTTTAACCAGGACTAGAAACCATGGAACCACTTCAATCTATTTATCTTCTTCCTGGAGTCATGATAAAATGGAAAAACAGAAAAACATTAGGCTTGTAATAAATCTGTTTCTGCCACATTTTAGCAGTACAAACTCAAAACATCATAGTCCATATCATTCAGATTTCTCATCTATAAAATGGTATAATCAGTACCACATAAAAGAAGAAGATGAGGAAGTGGAGTAAAAAGAAGGAGAAGAAGAAGGGAAAGGAAGGAAGGAAGGAAGGAAGGAAGGAAGGAAGGAAGGAAGGAAGGAAGAGAGAAAAAGGAAGGAAGGAAGGAAGGAAGGAAGGAAGGAAGGAAGGAAGGAAGGAAGGGAGGGAGGGAGGGAGGGAGGAAGGAAGGGAGAGAGAGAGAGGGAGAGAGAGAAAGGGAGAGAGAGAGAGAGGGAGGGAGGGAGGGAAAGAAAGAAAGAAAGAAAGAAAGAAAGAAAGAAAGAAAGAAAGAAAGAAAGAAAGAAAGAAAAAGAGAGAGAGAAAGAAAGAAAGAAAGAAAGAAAGAAAGAAAGAAAGAAAGAAAGAAAGAAAGAAAGAAAGAAAGAAAGAAAGAAAGAAAGAAAGAAAGAAAGAAAGGAGAAATAAATTTACCCTCCTCTGTATTAACTGAGTAAGACTCTAACTCTTCGCACTGTGAATGTTTGGTCCTAATCTATAAAGACACCCTGTGCCTTATAGAATGTTCATCAGTATCTCTGGCCTTTGACCATTAGATGCCAATAGAAATCCTTCTATTCATGTCAAAAACTGTCTTCAATACTGCCAGACAACCCCATGAGGTCAGAGGAGAAAGCTAGGAGGAACTATGGTAGCTTACTGTCTAGATGCTTCACACATTACTTGAGGTGATTAATGGACAGCCGCTGGTGCAGTCCTTGATCAGGGCCACCATCTGCAGAATATGGGTGTCTACTCATCTATGAAGCTCCATCAAGGTAAGGTGTTCTCAAAAAAATTATAAGCAGACACCTTGTAAACATCTTTAAAGGAGAAAATTAAATTGTGTTGACCTGAACTACACATTAGTAAATATTTTGTTGGAATTCAAGGAACACTAAAAGAAATTCCTCATATTCTCTTGCTATGACCTGAATGTCAAGTGTCCCTCAGTCAGGCTTTACTGGAACACTTGGTCTCCACTGGTGGTGCTAGTGGAGAAAGTTCTGAAACAGTTAGGAGGTGCAACTTTGCTGGAAGAAATGGATCAGTACAGATGGATCAGTACAGATGGGCCTTAACGTTTTATAGGTCAGCCCCACTTCCTGTTCACCCTCAGCTGCCAGAGTGTTGACCCAACACTACCACTAGCTTCCTGCTCCTGCTTCGGTTCCTTCCCCTGCTTGCTGCCGTGCCTTCTCAGGCATGATGGACTGTGACACCCCAGGAACCGTAAGCTAAAATAAACCCTGTCTTCTTTAAGTTACTTTTGTCAGAGCACTTTCCTCACCACAACAGGAGTTGAGATGAAGCCCTCTCTGGATGGTTCTATATTCGTGTCTGCTGTCCCTGCACTTTGAGGGTCACTGGAGCTGTTTTCTTTCCTTTGCTTCAGTCTTCTCTCACTGCTTAACTTGTACAACCAACTGGTGTCCAACATCCTTTCTACCACAAACTGTTTCCCCATGTGCCCCATCTCATTCCCTTCCTTCCCTCTCTCTGCCTCTGTCTCTGTCTCTGCCTCTGCCTCTGCTTCTGTCTCTGTCTCTGTCTCTCTTTTGCTTTTGCCTTTAGACAGGATAGCACAATAAAGCTAGCCTTGAACTCACAATCCTCCTGCCCCAACCTCCTGAGTGCTAGGAGTATAGGCACATGTCATCTCACTGACCCTATTTTCTGTATCCAGATGACCCTCATTTGCTAGGTAGCAAAGTGTCTTCCACTCACCCTTCAAGACTGTGCTCCTGAAATGTCACCCTTTGTCAAAACTTGAGCCTCCCCTCTGAACCTAGGGCCTTCCATACTCCAACACTGTGCTTCCTCCTCAATCTTATCACAACATTCTTGTCCTATGAGATCTCTTTTGTTTCCCCATCTCAATGTTCTTGAAAATGTCTAGGGGCTGAACTTTCCTCCCCCTTTCTTTGTCCTACAGAGATCTGACAGCACTCTTCACAGTGCAGTTAGAATCTCAACTTCTGTTGATGCTTGCAACTTCTTTTGAAAGCCATCAGTATGGGAAAAAAAGGATGGCTAATAGAGAGAACTGATAGACAGATATAAAACAAATCACATTCAGTAAAGTACTAATTTAGAATCTACATACTAACCTATAAACACTCACAGTGTAATATTTTCTTTTTTTTGTTTGTTTCAAGCTGTCAAAATAGTCAAATAATAAATAAATAACAAGAATAAACTGAAATTAAAAATAAGCATCTCAATTTTTCCACCAAGCCTCCACCACCCCAAATCTAGTATAGTCATTTAGAAACCAAGTGTAGATATCAGACAGATCTGAGTTCAAGGGCCAGGTCCACTGTTTGTCTGTTGGGTGACCTTGGGCAAGGGATATGCCAACTTTGAACTTTGGTTGCTTCATTAATTTATCTTCCTCATAAGACTGTTGTGAAGGTTAACTGGCAAATATAACTGTGAAGTACTTGGCACAGTAACTGAAGCTAGGACTAAATACATTTTATCTAAAATTACACACAAACATTTTTCCTGTGAACGCCGACAGCATATGGTGCTTGATGGGAAACAGTTCCTTGGCCTATGGACTATTCCTCGCACGCCTACAGAGTGTGTTTTGTTTTATTATTATTATTATTATTATTATTATTATTATTACTATTATTATTATTCACCCACACAGTATATCCCACTGCAGTTTCCCCTCCCTCTACTCCTCCCAGTTCCTCCCCACATATCTCCCCTCTTCCCCAGACCCACCCCACCCCCTGCTTCCCTTCAAAAAAGAGGAAACCTCCCAGGGAAATGGCCTAATGAATTACAATAAGACCAGGCACAAACCCTCACATCAGGACTAGGAAAAGCACCCCAGTAGGAGAAAAGGGGTCCCAAGAACAGGCAAAAGAGTCAGAGATATGCCCACTCCTACTATTAGGAGTCTCACAAAGCACCAAGCTAGCAACTATAGTATATTTGAGAGGACCTAGCACCTTTGTGGCATCTATGAGGCCCTGGGAGCCTTCCTTAGTTGATTTCATAGGCCTCACTCTCCTGATGTCCTCAATCTCTCTGGCTTCTACAATTCTTCCTCACCCTCTTCCTAG
Organism: Mus caroli; assembly: GCF_978045245.1. Classification (NCBI taxonomy): domain Eukaryota; kingdom Metazoa; phylum Chordata; class Mammalia; order Rodentia; family Muridae; genus Mus; species Mus caroli. The sequence goes on along the minus strand of NW_028227275.1, from coordinate 26,641,777 downwards.
ATTTCCCCAAGCTACAAGGGCAGGGGCCTGATGAAGATCTCCAATTTAGGTTCCTTCTCTGTCTAGTGCTTGGCTGTGGGTAACCGAGTACAGAATTTAATTAATCTCTACAGAGTGAGTTGTGCAACAAGTGAATACTAGTTATGAATCATTTCTCCTGATGACCTCTGACACTGCTCTGGCAGATCCATTCCACTAGGATTTATTAAGCCACCACTATGCACACTGACAACCCTATGCAAAGCTCTGAAAGGCCTACTCCTAGCCTAATTATTTTTTAGAAATTAGAAACTTCCAAGCTGGGTGCCTCTACATAGTTTCAGTATTCTCTGACAAGGATAAACCCCTTTTGATGGTAATTCTAGACTGAAAATATGTTTATCTGTAGCTTTGTCCCAAAATCAAATATGGAAATAATGAAGCCAATTCCCCAAGGCCTGAACCATAGACTTTCAGATCGATTTTTATTTATCTCACTAGATCCACACTTGGGCTTTGTATCAATGCAAGAGTCAATGACATTGGGCTTAGCTTTCCCATTACTACGCTCAAAATATGCCATTTTGTCTTTTCTCCAAGTATGTGTTTTATTTTAGTATTTTGTTTCTCACACTTTATTTAAATAAAGTTATTTAAATTCTTTAGTGTCAAGAACACCCCTTTAAAGGTAGACTTGTGAAGTATTTATTAATATTAATGTTGAGTGCCTGTGATGTCCCATGCTTTGTGTATATGTTATTTTATTCAATGTTCACAATAACTGTTTGCTATTGATAAAAGTAACTCCAAGTAGTTAGAGAAATCATACAAGATTGGGTGGCAGGTAACAGTGCTAGTCTGTGAAATGAGTCTAACTCTGAGGTAATCAATTGCAAAGACAACTGAGTTCTCTCTACTGTCTTTGCTTCCATACCATTTGCAGTGTATGCATACCCTTTGTAGCTCCTCCAAACAAGAGCTGGTACCTATTTTTCTGACCCTTACATACTGGTTAAACTTGTTATTGTATTAGCAAATAAGGATGAGATATGACAATGGAGCTGACCTATTGGACTATTAGCTATCACATGGGGGCTAGCTTGAGTCAGCCCACTTGTTCATTACAAGGCCCAGACACTGAGTCCAGCCAAGAAGAGCATAGCTGTTCTGTAGCAGACAGCAGGTCCATGAGTGAGTCCACCAAGATCTGATCAGATCTACAGACTTGCCCAGCCGACTAACTATTCATGTGCACAATCAGTAACCACCAAGATATGGCTGTTTGTTGTACAACACTATTGATTTATGAAGTGGAAAACATACATCACACAGCTTCAGGCAGTAAATATATCTTAGAACAGTACTAAGAAAAAAACTTTGAAAACACATCTATCAGATTTTCTTTCATGTTTCCTTTTCCATGTCTTTATTATTCTCATTTATTTATTCAGAGACATGTCAGGGGACAGATAGGGAGGTCATAGGACATCTTGCATAAGTCAGTCTCTCCTTTCACTGTGTGGGTCCTGAAAACTGAATTCTGGTTGTCAAGACTGGAAGCAAGGGTCTTCACTCACTGAGCCATCTTGTCGGACCCTCTTCCATCTGTCAATCATGCTCTTATATTCTTCTCAATTACTCTAGTGTGAAATAAAGCATCCTATGAGTGACATATTAGAAGAGAAGGGATTTGTTTGTCTCTAATGAGCCATTTAATGTGTGACTAACTTACAAACAGAACTACAGCATGTGGCACTCCATTGCTACCATTGGGTGAACCCTAAACAAACAAACCAGCCAATATTCTGGAGCGTATAGTCTCTCCAGCACCCACACATAATACAATGGCGTTTTAAGACATGGTTCCTTCCTCAAGGAATTTATCATCTTTTTGGAAATCTCAACAGTTGTGCAAATAAGAGAAGCTAAATGATAATAAAATATTTTTTAAAGAAATTGCTTTAAATAAAAAAGGGAATATGATCATTTTGTTTCAGAAGAAAAGCTATTTGATCATTTTGGTACAGCAATGCAACTCTTGATAGGAGAATTCAGAGAAATACCATGAATTGAGAACTAAGTCTGTAAGATGGATGCTGGCTTGTTTAAATACTTCAATAAAGTGGGCAAGAAAGCAGTCTTGAAATTGGGGGTGATGATACTTGCAGTGGCAAGGTGCATGGTATATTTGAGAGTGAGTAAACAGCTCATTTGATGCGGACAGAAAAAGTCAATAGAACCAAGTGATGGAAATAGATACAGAGTGGACAAGCCAGGAGACGCCAGCAGGAGTGTATTGATCATTAACAGCCTGTGAACTGTTTAATATTGAACAAGTGGAGTTTAAGGTAGGAGTTAGCAGTTGGGAATTCAGGCCAGCGTCCAGGGGAGAAAGTCCAGGTTTCAGGTATGGTTGAAAAATCTTCAGTATCTGAGAGGTGAGATGAAGCTAAAGCAGAGGGGAGAGGCTGGCCGTGGGAATGCCAACAATGTCTAGTGGAGGAGATAAGGAAAGTGTACAGCTGACAGCTAAGCAGGATGGAGCCAGTCGGCGCCATGTGAGTTCCATAGTGTGGTGACCTCGCAAAGAAGGAAGAGGCATGTGCCAGCAGAGAGGAAACATGCTCTTTCAAGAGAAGAGTAGATGATAAAGAGCAAGACCTGCTTCCAGCAATGCCAGACGCCTTTTCTAAGTCTTTGGATGGTTCCCACGGGACGACTCACGAAAGAAACAGTGGAGACTGATTGGACCTGTTTGGAAAATGGACACAGCCATCTTTGTCTGGGACTAATTTAGCCTTCCAGATTCTCTGTGGAGATTTTAATGAATTAATTCCCCTTTCTTCATTTCATACATTTTGAAAGTACACATTAAAGGAAACAAAGTCTTGGAAGCTGGGGATATAGATCAGAAGTGTTGATCACAAACCCCAGGGGTCAACACCCAGCACCACGAGAGTATCCAGTTAAATGAACAATGGCCAAATCTCCTGTTAGCTTCTGTGACATTAGTACATCTTTTTATAAAGATTTGTTTATTTTTAGTTTTGTTTACTACATGTGAGGTCCACAGAGACCAAGAGAGGATGTTGGATCCCCTGGAACTAGAGCTAACAGACAGTTGTGAGGAACATCCAGAGGTGATTAAGAGGAACTGAATTCTAGAAAGACAATGAATGCTCTTAACCACTGAGCCATCTCTCCAAGCCCCTATAAATATCTTAAGTCATCCAAATGATACAGTCAGGGCATTGTATTTTAATAATAATGATTATTATTATTATTATTATTATTATTATTATTATTATTGACTTTCATTATTTTAAAACAGCAAATTACTGTTCCCTATTATGTTGGATTCCTACTACGGAATATATTATTATACATAATAATACACAGAATTAATTCTTATGACTTTTAATAATATTATGTAAATAGAATAGCCACTCAGAGTGTTTCTACACACACACACACATTTCTACTGGTGTGTGTGAGTGTGTGTGTGTGTATGTGTGTGTGTATACATATGTGTGTGTGATAACTGCTGTTTATATTTTGGTTTCAGTGAAACATGACTAATGAAAGACAACATGAAAATATGCTCCTATGTTCTCAGTTCCTTCTGATACCTAACACAGCCATGTTGACCATTCTGGTCCTGTGTGGTTCAATACTCCACTCCAGGATCATTACATCATGAACCTGCATCTTACAAACTTTCCCAGTGATTCATGTGGCACAACACATTCTGAAGCAGTGTCCTAGGTGTTCTGCAGGGAGACATGGACCTTTGGAAGGGAAAGAGTGTTCTAGTAGACCCACGTTTCCCCCTTTCCCATCGTCTCTTTAAGAGTCAAGCCTGACTTCACACATGAAACCCATCAGCCAGTCAGGCCAATTATCTCATGAAGGTAAACCTCACAATCAGCCTTCCTTTCAGTTAGCTCTCTTGCCCACCTTCAATCCACTTGCCGTGTACTCTGCCCCAGCACTGCTGACCCCTCCTACTGGATCCACTTGCTTCGGTACTTAGTTTCTGTTATCCTTAGGATGTTCTCAAAACTCCACTTGGATGACCTTGCCTACCTGGGATGACAGCTGAACACTACTCTGGTTCTCAGCACACTGTGACAGTCTGCACAGCCCTGTGCTGATGTGCTAGCAGTTGGCTTTCTACATTCTCTATTCATCAGATGCCAGGATTCTTGTCTTGCCACATGGCATTTCACTCAACACCAGGTAAGGCGTGCGGGGGACAGGAAGGACTGCTCCACTTGCCCAAGACAGCCTTCATCCTTGCTACCAAAGCCTCATTACCAATGTCTCTTTCCCAGAGGATTATTTAACCCCATTCTTTTATGCTTAGCCCTCTTCTCTCCATTCTCCCACACACATCAGAGCCCTTTTTATTTCCTTCATAATGTTAATCACAATGGAACTAAAAGAAAGAACCATGTACTTATTTGGTTGGGAGCTACATATGTGTGCCATGTTCTGCGTGTGGCATTCAAAGGACAGCCTTTGGGAGGGTTCTCACCTTCCGTCATGCAGGTTCCAGATATCAAACTTGTCAGCCTCGGCTTGTCCTAGAATTTTTTTCCTTTTGTTTACCCTCAGACACACCCAACCTTTTGACATTGAGACAGGAAGTTATCCATCTACAATATTCACACACAATAACAACAATATGGAACGATCAAAAGACATTATCACCCAGTTGGAGAGATGGCTCAGTGTCTAGGGACCACAGCTGTGTTCTCAGAACCCACTTTGCACAAGTCACAAGTACCTTTGTAGCTCTACCTCCAGGAGATCCAATGCTCTGTTCTGGCTTCTGAGGGCTTCTCCATACATAGATTATTCACTCATACAGCCATAGATAGATAGATAGATAGATAGATAGATAGATAGATAGAAGTAAATAAATATATAAATACGCATAAATAAAATAATACAAAACTTTAAAATGTTGAAATCACCATAAAGATCATGACATTTTAAGTAAACTTATGATTTTGTGCTTGGCATCATTCATATCTATCCTGATGCCCATGTCAGCTTCCGGTCACAGGATGGACCTGCAAGTAAGACCTCAAAAAGAACAGGAGTAGTGCCCATTGTGGTCTTCACTGTGTTCTCGGAGCCTAGGATGATGCCCAGCATCCTTACGGACTGAATGATTAAATGAATGAATGAAAGAACCATATATTCTCACAGTGATGAAGTCTCTGAAATGGGCAAGGTAGAAACTTCCTCTCAGCATGATAAGTTTATGCACTGTAGAATTAAATGGCACTCCAGGGCTACAGGTAGTGACTGGGGAACTAACCTAGAGTCCACTGTTCTACTGATCCAGTAGAGATGGATCGCAGTGCTTTTGGGAAGTTTCTATGGTGATCAGAGTTTGCTTTGAGTTTGCTTTGTCTTATTTGGAAAAGATATATCAATGCTCTTCTCTATGTGGGAAAATATCACAGCAAGGAAGAAGGGTTTTATGTGGAAGACTGCCAACTGACTATATAAAGCAAATGTTATTACTTATTGTGGTTTTATGAAAACATTGTTCAGTGAATCCATGTAGCCTCATTTTCAAAATATAGACTTATGGCCTTAAATACTCTGGCAATCTATTTTGAAGTTAATAAAGAAACCACAACATTTCTCCCCCAAGTATAAAGATGGAGATGAGGACAATCAAAGCACAAGGGAATTCCCTGTTCATCTGGAAGCCAGACAGAGTTGCAAAGGCTAGATAGAGAGCTCTGCTCATGCCCAAACATCGAGTGTAAGTGCTTCCCAAGGCTTACTCATCAGCCAAGAGACAGCAGCACCAACTGCATGTGTGAGCAAACATCATCCTTGTGACAGTTCTACCTCTAGACTAGACCCTAAAATGAGTTTTAATTTTTCCCATTGCTTCTTTAAAACATACTGTGGTCTATTGAACTGCAACTGAATCCAGGACTCCAACTACCCCACTGCTATGGATTGCTTTACCCCTATTGTATGATTACTGTAAATTTTTATAAGCCTGACTCTCTCACTCCTGCCAGTCCAGGATGGTCTTGAACTCCTGAATAGTAGGATTATAGATAGGTACCACTCCACTCCACCTGGCTTGTGGTTCTTCTTTCTTGTGACTCTATATTTCATTTTAGGAATCTGTGACAGTTATAAACTAATGATGTTGAGGGAAATTACATCTGCCTCCTCTTCAGAATTATCTGCAAACAGTCTAGAGTAGTGGGGTTGAGTTAGATCTGGCTACTCTCCAACTGTGGCAGAGAGCATATTGAAGTAGAGAAGGGAGGGGTATCAAATTAGGGAGAGCAGAGGCGGGTAGATGATGAAAACTAGCTTTCAGGACCCTTTCAATTGTTTCTGATAATTCAATTCCATCCAAGTCAAGACAACCCAACTACACAGTTATCGGAAACTTTCCGAGAGTCAGGAAGTAAGCTGAAAACATGCCAGTGAGCAAGCTGGGCATTAACTCCACTCTAATAAAATCAAAAGCCAGCAAAATGAAGAGGAGCCAAGATTAAGCTAGATTAGATGGTAACGTCTTCATGTGGCTTTCCTACCTCACCACCAGCCTGACATAAGAATTAGCCATGTAGTCAACATAAGTAAAGGAGATTCAAAGAGATGTGGCTTTTTAAAAATGTTACCTACTCTTCTACCCATAAAATAACCATCAAATGTATTTTAATAAGCTCTCACATCCACAGCCTTTCATCTGCTCATTCACATCTACATGTTTATTGAATTTCCTATGTGATATTGCACTGGTTTTTTTTCTTAATTTAATAGTAAGGTTCATATGCACTCCTTTTATTAGATTTACGAAACAGAATTTTTGGCTTGCCCAGTACTTCTTGCGACGTCATCTGATAGCTGTTCTCCAGTTGATTATCATGTTTGGAGTTGTAAGTGTTTGACAGAACCATCACAGTGTCTGCGTAAGATCCAGTTACTGTGGCACGTCTTTTGCCTTCTAATTAGCTCCTCTAAGATAATCATCATTTTCCACATTGAGTACCACTGTACACACAGCGTTTGTGAAAATGACATCCTTTCAAATAATTACCCAGTTGCGTGGAAATCCTTGTCCATCTTCAGTTGGTTGCGGTTAACAGTAGTGGTCACCATATTTGTCAGACACATTCCTGTGTTTTGCAGAGATTGTGTGACTAAGTGGGAAAAGTAGATTTTTATAATAATGTAGAGTAAGGTCATCAAATTTCTTGAGTCTGGGACTAAATGTTAACAATGATAATTTTGTGGACAGAGGCAGAGGCAGATCTCTGTGAGTTCTAGAGGCTAGCCAGCTAGGGCTACACAGTGGAAACTTGTCTCAAACAATGATTATTAAAAAATAATCTCATCCACTCATAGCTCTGCTACCTTTTATTTTTTTAATCAAGTAAGTGTCCCTAAAACTCCAGATTTCTTTTGAAAGGTAAAAATTCCAGTACTCTGAGTAAACTTGACATTTTTCTCGTTCTCCTTGTACCTCCTCTTCTTTCCCCCTCTATTCTTTCTTTCTCAATTTTCCTTCTGATATGCTTTTCCAAGGAACACAGGCTGGCCTGGTTTACCAGATCTCTGTCTCAGCCTTGAGAATTTCATACATGCATACAATGTATTTGAGCTTGCTTGCGCACACACACACACACACACACACACACACACACACACACACACACTTTTCCCTCCAATCCATGAGGTCCTACTAACCCATCTCCCCCGAGTTCTATGCTTTCCTTTTTTATTATTAATTTTTATTATTTATTCTTATAGCTCCCCTCAGTCCAATTTGCACCCATGCTTGTGGGGCCATCAGCTGTGGCATGGGCACCCTATCAGAGGCTAGGTCTGCAAGGAAGAGTGACTCTTCCTCCCTTAACAGCCATGCTCAGGATCCTCCTCTCTACCCATGCAGGAATTTTGACCATCTTGGTCTTGTACAGGTCTTTACTTCTCTATTTTCATTTAGTTAAAACTACTTCCTCTCCTCTCCACTCGCCTCCCTTTGCCCTTTCTGCTTCTTTTGTGCCTGTAGTTTCTTTTCTCCACCAAGCCAGTACTCACCAATAGTCATATTGTGATTCTTTTTTTACTTTCTACATGTACTCAGTCTTCTTTCTGCAAACAATTGGCACTGAAGAAGTGGGTGTTTTTATTTAACTATGACTATATGTCATACTAGGCCTATGTGTTGACAATGATAATTTTACAGACAATATTCTACACTTGAAGGAGTATCACATATTGAGACTAGAGCCAAAACAGCAGTCTAGTAGAGGAAAATTATGTCTCAACTCTACTATAGACCATTCTCTTCTGAATGTTGCTCTTTCCTGGAGTCATGAGGGTGAATTTAAAAAAAAAAAACTAACCAATTACTAATCCTAGATATTCAAAAATCAGTGCAAAAACACAAGAAACATAAAAAACCAAAGCAATGTGATTCCTCTAAATATTAAAAAAAAATCATGATAAGGGTCTTCAATGAGAGGGAATTAAATGTAATTCCAGAAAATGAATTCAAAAAAATACTTTTTTTTGGCTGTTCAAAGAAGTCTAAGAAGCTATGTATAAACTCATGAACGAATTCCAAGAGAACACAAATAGCAAAATGAAATAAAAGAACTAAATATAGTATATGAATGTGAAATTCAATAAAGAAAAACAAATACTAAAAGTACTTTGGAAATTAAAAAATTCAATAAGTCAAATGAAAGCTTCACAAAAATCCTCACTAACAGAATGGATCAAGGGAGAGACAAATTACCAGGCCTTAATGAAAAGTTAAAGGAATTGGACCATTCAGACAATGATAAAGATATATTAACAAAGACAGACCAAAGATTCACTGTCCATGGAACACTGTGAAAAGAACAATGACATAGAAAGATCAGACTTTCTCGATAAAAGCCTAAGATCTAGTATATATCTACTATACCAAGCAAAGCTATCTGTCATAGTTAATACAGAACTGCTTTCTAACATTAAAAAAAAAATCACAACCCCCAAGCCAGCTTTTCTAGAGACATATGAAAGAGGCTTTCATTCACAGCAAGATAAACACATCCAGGAAGCTGCAGGAAAGAATAAACTAGAACAGAGTGTGAGTTAAGCAAACAAGGAATAGAAAGAAATTACAAAATGCTGAAAGTTACTATACACCTCTAAATAATAATTATAAATGATAATATCTTCAGTTTTCCTCACCAAAAGACACAGGTTACTCGATTGCATTGAAAAATGACCCATTTGTTATCTCCACGAAGTGCACCTGAACACCAAAGACAAAGGAAACCTTAAGATTAAAGGATGGAAACGGTATTCTAGGCAAACAACCTGGAAAAGAGCCAGGTGTCACTGTCCTAATATGGTACGAAATAGACTTTAAACCAAAACAGGAGAGATAAAGAAAATCAATTCATAACTTGTTAAGGGGAGGATAATGAAGAAGATACTATAATTTTAAACATATGCACCAAATGGAGGTGCATCTGATTTCATAAATCAACATAGTAATGTCTTGTATGGCATGCAGGTGGCCAATACTACATACTAAAAAGAACTCAAAGGATTTTACCTAAAATTGGGAACAGGACAAGGTGTCCAATTTCTGCCATTTATACAATATAGTGCCTGAAACGTTTGCTAGAGAAATAAAACAAGAGGAAAGAATTAAAAGGAATAAAAACAGAAAGGAAAGTCAGAGAAACTTTTTAGCAGATGATAAGGATCAAATGCATGAGACTCTCAAGACTGACATGAAACTACTAGAGCTGATATTCTCAGCAAAATTGCAGGATACAAAATTAGCACAAAATTAGTAGTTTTCTTATCTACTAATGACAAAATTGCATTAATTTATATCTTGTAACATATATTGTTAAAAAGCTACATTAATTTATGTATGTGTTAATATACCAATAACAAAAAATACATCAAACAATTGCACTAACAGTTGCCTCAAAAATATTTTGGAATAAATCTTACCAAGAAAATAAAAGACAAAAAAAGAAAAAATGTAAAAGACTTCTATACTGAAGATAAGTAAACACTGAAGAAAGAAATTGAAGAAGACACAGAATGAGGAAACCCTCCCATGGTCAGGGATTGCTGATCTAATATTATAAACATGAGTTTACTACCAAAAGCAATCTACAGACTCAATGTAGTTACTACAAAATTCCAATGCTATTCTTTACTGATAGAAGGAAAACTATCTTAAAATTTATATGGATGTGGAAAAGACCCCAGACAAAGACACTGACATGGGCAAAGACGGCTGAATAGGACTTCAGTCACTGAAGCAATAATATCAATGACTGAAAGTAAAAGGCTTCCACTGGGCTAGGGAGATGGATATACAGATAAAAGCACTTGCCACTGCAAACTTCCCTAGGAGTTCCCTCCTTGCAATTCACATGGCAGAAGGAATAACTGACTCCTACAAATCATCCTCTGACAAACACATGTGTAACCAATATGTGTTGTTTTGATACACAACAAAGAAACATGTGTAATTTTTTTTGAAAACGGAAAGCTCTACATCAAAGGAAACAGCTAACTAAAGAAAGATACAATTGGATGAAATCAATATTTCAGAGATGCTTACACATCGATGCTTATTGTATTTCTTGAAACAGGGTTTTATGTATGCCACAAACACTCTCACTCTGTAGACAAAGATGACCCTAGACCCCTGATCCTCCTGTCTCCACCTCCCAAATCTCCTGTCTCTACCTGACAAGTCCTGGTATTACAGGCATGCGCCTTGTTTTGGGGGTGCTGAGATCGTGGCCCAGGTTTCCTGAACGTCAAATGAGCATTTTTCCCATGAGCTACATCCTATCTCACTCCAGTACTTACTGGAGCATTAATCAGAATTGCTATGTTATGGGACTAACCTAAGGTGCTCTAAAAAAGAATAATGGGAAAAGAAAGCATGATATATATACACACTGGATTGTTTTGCCAGCCATAGAAAACAAAGCCAAGGCATTTTCAGGAAAATAGATGCAGCCAGAGATGATTACACTCAGTGAGTTAAAGCCATTTTTCCTACATTCTGTACTGATTACACAGAATTGTGTACATGGGATTTGAGAGCAGAGGCAGAGCTATCTAGAGGAATCAATGGAGTAACATTGGGACATGAGGAAAGGTAAACAAAGGGAACATGGCAACGGAGAGAGTGTGGTCATCATAGGATACATACTTGGATGAAAACACAGCACAATATACAATTAATGTACAGAATGAGACTCGGAAAGAAAGGAAGACAAACAAGAGAAATCGAGCTGCTAAATGGAGCCGGTTGGAAATGGTAAATGCTGCTTCATGTGTTCATGGTTAAAACTTTTGTCCCCATCATATACGTGACCTGTACGTTTTCAGCACTTAACCTTTCACTAAGCGTAGGGTGGGAGTAGAGGGGTCAACAAAGCAAAACACGGACATCTTGGCTACAAACACATGGTGGAGAGATAGATAGATAGATAGATAGATAGATAGATAGATAGATAGATAGATAGATAGATAGATAGATAGATAGATATAGATAGGTAGATAGATAGACAGACAGATATATATATATATATATATATATTATATATATATTAGCAAGAGATATGGCTCTGTGACAGAGATCTTTCATGCTTGTGACCCTGCCTTCCTTACTCAACAGAGCAAAGAAAAGACAAAATGAAAAATAAATATCAGTGGTCCCCTAGACTTTGGGTAGAAGAGGGGATATACAGGTGGAACACAGGGCATTTTTAGTAAAAAGAAGCTTTGTGTCATAGTACAATAATACCTAGATTTTTTTCATTTGTTAAAGTGCATAGAATGCACAATAGAAAGGGGCCCCTAAGGTAAACCATAGTCTTTGGAGGATAATAATGTGTCTCTGTAAGTTCATAGAGAAATGTACCACTCTGATATAGAGTGATCACAGTGAGAGACTGCTTTCTGGTCAACTCTGCTGTGCACCTCCAATTGCACTGAAAGACTACTCATTCATTATGTCCACGAAAAAAAACCCAGCAGAAGGCATCCCATGAATTCCTGCACATGTTTGTACTACTGGTCGTCTTGGGAACATTCATAATAATATCCATAATAATAAAGTTCAGATGAGAGCAAGAATCAAAGTGCTGGAGAAAAGCACACAGTAGGATGCTACGTATCTCAGCTGCCTCACTTGACTGCAGACTTCAGAACAGACTGGGAGCCAGTGCCAATCACCTTGCTGAGGGAAACAGAGGTCAAAGATTGGAGGCCTTTCCTGTTACTACAAAAGCCCACCAAACAAGTAAGGGCATGGCAGTCACTGGACTGAAGATAGTAAATATAATCATGGGAATTAAGAAGGGGATTCCATACTCTCTTCACTTCAGATAATCTCAATTGTGTTTAAATATCACAATTCTCTACAAGACCACATACATGGGGAGCATTGTACAAAGGACCCTCTTCCTTTCAAAGCCTCACACATGAAATCCAACCCTCAAGACTGTCAAAGGTTTGATGTGCACAGTCTTGTCCTGTCCGTGATTGAGAATGACTCTATTTGTGTAACGATAGTAGCTCATGATGAAATACATACATTTGTCATCACTGTTCTGAATTGCACTTGCATTCCCTTATCAGGACCCACTGAGGGGAATGCTAGTAACAGCTCCCGTACAGGCAGAGAACCAATGCCCAGGGAGATATAATAATTTTCTCATTAAAATCAGGTCATGTGGTAGGAAGTCGTCCAATGAAATAATGCCATTTAGTTTATATATTTTGTGTGTGCTCATGTGCACGTACACACGCACAAAAGCTTTTTGTTAATTGCCTCATTTTATCCTGCCTGTTCAATTCTCAAAATCACACTGCTTTCTAAAAGAGTGTGTTGCTTTCTGGGGCAAATTTAGGCCACTTGAGCCATTTGTAACCAGCTATGCACAATACTTGTCAAATAATTACTACTTCTTGGGTGACTTTAACTGAGCAATTGCATCAGCTCGAAGAAAATACATAGCTTTAAAATAGGCCAGTAATAATTTCAGAATATAGTTTAGACTTTTTAAAACTCAATACTATGTATTTTAATAGGATGATACCTGTCACTTCTTTGTTTCTTTGGGGTTCACGAAGGAAAAGTAGACAAACAATGACAATTTGTATAACGTCACTTGAAGAAAATGATATCTCCTATGAGTTTATGTATGTGCTCCTTTAAAATTCTTCCAGTGTCAAATTCTGAATCAACCCTAAGTGTACAGAGAGGCTATGAACTGTGATCATCAAACAAGACAAATGTTTCTATATCCAAACCTATTTTCAGAGTTGACGAGGCAGTCAGAGATGGTGACTTGAGTTCACCCTCTGGACCCATAAAAATATGGAAGTAAATGGAAGGAGAAAACCAACTTCTTTCATCAAGTCATCCTATGGTCTCCATACATGGACCACGGCATACAAACACATGCACCTGCATGCATATTTGTATATGAGTATTTAGAAGGTAGTTTGGCAAAATGACAGTAGTAGCCCTCCCACTCCACTCCTATCAGGACCTGTGGCTTTTGACCAAGTTTTTCATACCAGGCATGAATTCTCTCCAGTGAACTGGGCGTCTAATCCAACATGAAAGAAGTTGGTTGTCTCCATAAGATGTAAACCACTATTGCAACAGTGGACACATCTTTGCCTGGCATGATGGTGGTATAGGAAGCAGTGTTCACAGCTTGAATGAGACTGTTGATGGCTGTTCTCTTCCAGCAAGCTGCCTAACACCTTCCAGCACTATGGGAACTATCCAATTGGAGAAACTTGTAGCTTTATTCAGGGTTGACAAGGCAGTCAGAGATGGTGACTTGAGTTCACCTTCTGGACCCATAAAAATATGGAAGTAAATAGAAGGAGAAAACCAACTTCTTTCATCAAGTCACCCTATGGTCTCCATACATGGACCACGGCATACAAACACATGCACCTGCATGCATGCACACAATAATTTAATAATAATAATAATAGTAACAAGTGCTTTTTAAATTTACTTGCAGAGTCAGCAAGATTACTCAGTGGGTTCAGATTTCTCCATGTCTTGTAACTTAAGTGTATGATGTCTTCAACAACAATAGGGCCTTACTACCAAGTTCTTGTTGGCAACCAAGAGCAGTGGCAGTGGCTTCTTTGGGGGCCTCCTGACTCACAGGGAGCTACCCTTCATTTGACTCTGTGGTTTCTGTTTATAACCTATGGCGTCTATATTTATAACAGGCAGGATGTCTCCATTCAGACTGTTTTTAAATTATGCTTTTAATAAACTTATGAAATAATGGGTTTCTATATGACTTTTTCACAATGTTTAAGGTTGGTTATCTGTCCTCCACACTCTCCTCCCTCCTTCTCTCCCATGCCCCTCCACAAAATGTTTGCACACCCAGAGATGTCCCTTTCCACATTCATGTCATTTACAAACTGCCCTCTCCAATGATGGTCTGAGAAGATGCTCAAAATGTCATTTTGTTTCAGGTCATAAAATGTAGGGTACGTCTACATATCATATCATTTGTGATATGACTTAATTATGCTGAGTACACTAAACTAATATACTAATACCAACACGAATGTGAGTTATTAAATCCCTGGGGAGCAGGGCTTCCCACATTACAGTGCCTTTAGATGCTCATAAAACCCCAGAAAGAAGCTGTTGCCTATTTTCAGCCCTTTGTAGAGACTTAAGAAAGTCTAGTGAGGGACTGGAGAGATGTCTCAGTGGTTAAGAGCACTTGCTGCTCTTACATGAGACCTTAGTTCAGTTCCCAGTATACTTATAGTTCATAACTGTCTGCAACCCAAGTTATAACGTGTCTCCTGGCACCTGTGGGCACCAGGCATGCACACAGTTCATGTGCATATAGGCAAATATCCATATACATAAAATAAGAATAATACATATTTTTAAGAAAAATAAAAGAAAGAGAGCCCAGTGAGGTTACGTTGCCTAAAGTCCTTCTGTCGATGGACAGAGCCAGGTCTTATATAGATTTCACTATGGCATGGGGAAGCATTACAAAAAACCCAATACACTGTTTATTCCAGTCTTGATAGAAGTTATTCATTGACAGGTTTCCAAAAAAATCATAATACAATAATTCTTTCAAGGTGAACGAGAGAAATATTTGAAGTATATCCCTCAAAAGTATTCGCTTTTATAGAAGACACTGTTGCCTTTAGCTCACATTTATAATAACTATATCCACAATGTGTGCTGTGTGCTAGTGTGTCAATGTACCCAGTGACTTATCTTTTAGGTAGGCCCCAGTCAGCATTGCAGTGAAAGCAGTTCTTGAGTCAACAAAACTTTACTTTTGTTTGTGGTGGTTTCACTAACTAGCCTGAGGGAAAACAGAGAATTCCTAGGAAAGTGATGCCATCTAGTGGTACAACTAGGCAGAGGGTCACATCCCTGCAACATAAAATGCAACTATTCCGCCTTCTCAGGGAGTGAAATACTAGATTCTAGTGAGATATAAACTGTTGCCTTCACGAATCACCATAAAGCCACACCTTCGTACCTTCCCTGTCGTGATGAACTGTATCCCTTAAATCATAAGTCAACATAAATGTCTCCTCCTTTGAAAAGTGAGGAAAAAAAAAAAATAACAGGGAGGAACAAAATACCAAGCCGTGCTTTAAATGTGCAAGAACCTTGAAAACACTGTACTAATGGGAAAAGCTAAATATAAAAGTTATATGGGACATGATTTCACTTAGGAGTGATGTCTGGAATGGGTAAATGCATGGAGACAGATGCGGGTTTGGCAGGGGCTGAGAGTGGAGATTCTCAGGAGTATGACTCTCTTTTTCTGATGAAGATGTCCTAGAACTAGATCCTCTACAATGTCCTAGCTACTGTTCAATGTTGCATTCTAGGTGTTAGAAAAACATGAAGGTGTAAAAGCCAGTTTCTGTGCTTAAAAGTTAAGCTTCAGGGGCAAAGATAACAACAGTAGAAGACAGGATGGGATCCTGGCACAGGGATACAAAGAATAACTTCTCTGGACAACTGGGACAGGGAATTGGCACTTCTCAGTAGTATCCAGGCAAAGCGTTGTGCAGAAAATCTTCTGGAGAATGGATCCTAAGGGAACCAACACTCTGCAGAACCTCAACTCGTTTCAGAAGCCCCCATACGTCCCTCAGTTCACTCCTTCCTGCCTGTTGGTGCAGTTGGGGAAGTATTGCAGAAGGCTCTTACCTCGCTGCCATCATGTCTAAGCCAGGGTCGTAGGAACTGGAAGTCCCAAGGAGTTGGAAAGCTGCCAAAGCTCTTCTTTGGGGTGCTGAGCTTCAAGGGGATTGATGAGTCTCATGAGCCATTTTAAGCAATGGTGAACCCTCAACAACTGTGTGGTAGTCAGAGATTCCAAACATCAAGTGATGCAGGGGCTTTGGGTTTGTTGTGTAAGCCATTGTGGAGGAAGTGGATGCATTTTTTAATTTAAGAGTCACACAAGGTCAGTGGAAGAGTAGAGGAACCAAAGAGAGCTACACCAAGAGAAGATTCTCCAAGGCCAGATGTTGCCCTATGCCTGAAAAGATCTTAGTTAGAGGTATTAGAGAAGACACCCAAGAACATCACAGAATGGAGAAACTGAAGTGATTAAAATCATGACTGACAAAGTGGAAAAAAGAAAGACTTTTCTTTTGTTCCCTTTGATGGCCATAACGCCGTGGGTAAGATTTTCATTCAGAAACACCATACTGTGTTGGCCACAACTATGAAGCAAACAAAAGCCTCGTGGAAGCAAGAGTTGTCTAGTGTTTCATCCAGCCAAAGAATCCAGATGTTTCCAGAAACTTTGGTGGTGGTCCTGGAGATGGTTTGGGTGGTAATAGCCATTAATGTTGAGGGAACCTCAGCGTTCATGATGGCTTTGGTGACAGCCAGGTGGTTGTGTATGTGACAGCAGTGAGGATGTCTAGAATGGAGGTGATAGTGATGGTGGTTATAGAGGAGGTGACCTTGGTTACTTGAGAGGCAGCAGAGGCTATGGAAGTGGTGAGCAGGGTTATGGAAACCAGGATAGTGGCTATGTCAAGAATGGCAGCCATGACAGTAATGGAGGAGGTGGAGGACTTTGACTGAGGTGGTGGAGATGGTGGAAGCTCCAATGATTTTTGGCAATAACAACATGCAGTCTTCAATTTTTGGACCAATGAACAGGGTGGAGATGGATTGTTAGGGGCAGAAACTCCAGTCCTGATGGTGGGGAAGGATGGTACTTTGTTAAACCACAAAACCAAGGTGGATGTCGTAGTTCCAGCAGCATCGGTAGCTATGGTAATGGCATGAGTTCTAATCATTGCCCGGAACCAAAGCTCAGCAAGAGACAGGGAAGCCACAGGTTACAGATGATTTGTGAACTCAGCCAAGCACAGGTGGCAGGGCTTAGCTTACAAAGAAGACATGTTTTAGTCAACATTCATTTAATTGGGGGGAAATCCTGCAGGAATGTATTTGTGACTAATTATACAGCAAGTTATTTTTGCTCCTGTTCTGGTCAAAGGCATAAAGCTTTCTCACAAAGGGTTTTAATGTAGAACTTTTTTCCACCCATGACGTTAATTGCTAAACATATAATCTTATGTGATGCCAAATACAGGTGTCTTTAAAAAATTAAAAAAAAAAAAAAGGTTTAAAAACCCCACAGAGTAGTAATGTGCACCTATGTTGGTCTTTCAGCAGCGATATCCAAGTACCAATAGTCTGCTCCTACCTTGAAGACACATGGACTTGCTTCAGTTAACAATGAGAAATAATTTGTGGAGTCCTTCCATACAGTCATCCAAAGAGTATGGGCTGAAAAGAGGAAACGGAAAGGAAAAGGTTGCAGTAGAGAAACCAGACAATGATTTTGTCCACCAGGGTATCAGAGGCAATATTATTGCTGTGAATCAGGTTGGGAGTTTATACCTTGACACAGTATGGGAAAGATGATGTTCTGTCTCTGGGGTTTCCCTCCCCCAGTCCCATAACCCCAGCCTACTCAGGAAGCAACAGTCAATCCCAGTTGAGAGACAGGCTACAAAACACTTAGCAAATATTTCCCTAGTTTTCTCAGTCTTTGAAAACAGGGAACCTCTGAACCTGTCACAGCTCAGCTTCATCTAAGAAACAATGACTAACCACAACATGGCAGGATCCTGAAATGTAAAAAGAAGAGTATGTTAAAAGGGTGCAAATATGAATAATGTATGAACCTTATGCAGAATATACTGATAATGGCTTGATAATTGTGACAAACATGTTAGCCTAACAGAGGATAGTAATGGAGGAAACCTATGTCAGGCATGAGGGATCTTCACCATCTTCACCCTTTATCTAAATTGAAGACTGTTATAAAAATAAATATATTTAATGTATACTAACATAAAGCATAGTAATTTCACCTCATATCTAAGTCTAAGAACAAAAAAAGAAAAAAGAAACGCATCCTTTCTCATCAACTATCCTCAGTATAGTGACATCATCTTTAAACCCTGTGTGGCAGTCCCTGACACACTTCCATGATACTCCTGAAACTTACTTCCATGATATACTTCCATGATACTTATACTTATACTTATACTTATACTTATACTTATACTTATACTTATACTTATATTTATACTTATACTTATACTTATACTTCCATGATACTCAGGGTGACCTGGAAGTCCAAGTACTTACTTAAAGTCACACAACTTCAGAGCGATTAGCCAAAATGCACTTGTGGGGTAGACTATGTAGTGTCCCAGCAGATGCCACAGACCTGCATGCCCCATAGTAGGATAGTTATGGTGCCACTAAGCAGGAATGCTAGGATGCCCAAGGTCATCCATCACATCTCAAATACGGTGTTTTGTCTGCAGGTTCGTTGCCTGACTGCTGCCTGCCTGGGTGGAAGATTCTATCCTAGCAGATGCCAGTGTGTACTGGCTTTGACTGTAGAAACTCGGAACATCTTCCCACTTGCTGAAAAGGTCAAATCCTTCTCTATTGATCCATCCCTGTAGCAGTCATCTTTGAGTCTGCTGCCAACACAGCTGCTCCTGTGCCCTCAGCCAAAACTAGAGTCAAGGACTCATCTGAGGATTCAGATGAGGATATGGGATTCATTCTCTGATTAATCTTCCACAATCAACCACTCAGCCAGCTTTATTTGGGAAACAGAGAAACAAAGGTCTACTTCTCTTTCAAAAAGTAGATGATGGGTGCTGGAGAGGTGGCTCAGTGGCTAAGGATACAAGATCCCCTGGAGACCCAATGTCCACTTCTAGACTCCTAAAGCACTTGTGTTCACATGCACAAACATACACACAAGCACATGCATAGACTCATAATTATTAAAATAATAATAAATCTTAAAAACAAATGAAATAAAAATATTTGTCTACCCCAAATTGATTTTACTTCTTACGATTCTTTTTCAGTATTAGAAATTGAACCCAGGACTTGGACATGCTAAGCCAAACACTACCACTTAGCTAGGTCACCATAACTCGTTTTATCTTTTGTCTTGAGACAAGGTCTTGAAGTGAAAATTTCAGATTTCTTTGGAGACTCAGTTGTGTCATATGATGTTTTTCTGGAAACTGACCTTTGAGAGGATGTTTTGCTGAAGCAGACACACAGGAGAATGTTTTGCTGAGAACAAAAATCAAAAACATGGTGTTTTTCTGGAAGCTGCCTGGAAAAAAGGCATGGGATGTTTTGCTACAGTGGATACACACACACACACACACACACACACACACACACACACACACACATATAAACAGACAGTGGACAACACTATGCCATTGGGTCACCTTGCCTTCTTCACTGATCATTTATTGTGACTTTGTAGAGAGAAATGCACCAAAGAACTTCTTGTGATATTCCAGTGGCTTTGTTCTGCAGACTGAAGCTGATTGGAAGAGCCTCGCTGTTTCTTCTGGATTGAACTGCTGTTGCTGATTCACGACAACAAAGATTGGAGTCACTGCAAAGAACTATTTGGAAACAGTTCCACATTCACCTTTGCCCTATTAACTTTTCCTGTCCACTACCTCTGGTAGGTGGAGGGATAGAAGGGAGCTTTAAATGTTTAACAACTCTTATTAAAGTAGATTTTGAAAAATTTAAGCCTACAGGGTCTTATCACAGTGCCCAAGCTAGCCTTGATCTCACTGTGTAGCGTAGGCCTGTCTTGAACTTGCAATCTTCCTGCCTCGACTTCAAGAACAATAGGATCCCAGGATAGCAACAAGCACAGCTTAAATTCTCAATATTTGCCGCCACCTTCCTTTCATCTTCTAAGCCTTTTTCTTCCTTTCATAGGCTTCTCTTTCATGTCTTGATTACAATTTCACACTTTACTTACATTTCTAATAAATGTGGGTATTTGCAATCAATTTATGGTGTAAAAATTTTGTATTTCCATAAATATTTGTAAACTCAAGTACACAGGGAGAGAAAAAGAAAAAGAAAAGGAATTGGATTAACCCTAGGGTTTACCTCAGGAAGGAAAAAGAGATGGGGAAAGAGAGACTAGAATAAGCAGAAAGCAGAATCCTCATCTGGCATGTTACTGTGATTACAAGGCAATTGTGTTACTTTCATAACTAAAATTAAGTGAAAATGAGGAAATACTATTTTGGTCACATCATCTTTCTACTCAGAAAAAGAAAACATAATTGACATTCCTCACCTCCCCCATACCCTGCAGCCAGTAGCTCTCATTGAACCTTTATCAGTGCCAAAATCTTAGGCATGCTAGTCCTTAGCGTTCCTTCCTGCCTATTAATTAAGTGGTTTCATGCTGGACCACACATTAGAATCACTTAGTGAGACTGTTAAGTGCTGAACACTCACAATAAATTCATTGGATCTTCTTGGAGATGGAGGCAAAAAACAAAAGCAAAAAAAAAAAAAAACCCACAAACAAACAAACAAATAAAAAAACCCAAACAACAACAACACACCAAAGCACTGTATTTTCTTTGCTCATTAACATCTACATCATACACCAAAAGTTTAGATAGACTTGTCACATGACAGAAGGCATCTGAATAGCCTTGGCTTCCTTAGGAAAGCGAATATTCTGGGCTGTGAAAAAGCTACTGGTTGTCAATTAGAAAATGATAATAGGACCGAGGCAGGGGTTCCAGTGGTGGGACTGGGTTGTACTGAATTGATATGTTGGCCAAGGGGGTCCCATGGAAATCCCCAAAGAACCTATGCTGATACTAAGACAAAGGTTCTCTTCCCGAAAACTGACATGGGTGGGTGACGGTTTCCAAGGGCAACATCATTTCAACTCAGTGAACATGGAGAAGTTGATCTAATGCCTAGATGGAGCTTTCACCCCATGTTCTAGTGTCTTTGCTGTAGGAAAGTACTCTGGAAGCTACCAAAAAAAAATGTGGATACCAAGCCAGCCAGAAAACCTTTAATCTGTCCTGCCTGCAAAATATGCTAGGGCAATGATGGGAGAGACCTTGTTGGATTAACCAACCCATGTCTTATTTGACTTAAAGCCGATGCCACAAGAGGGTCTGACACTGCTTGGGTAACAACCAAAGACTAGATAGCCCAGAGACTAGATATTATAAAACCAAAAACCTCAGGAAATCCTGAGAAAGAGAAGGGGATGGAACACCAGGAGAACACAGAGCTCTGAAGCAACTAAGCAAGGTACATTTGAGCTCACACAGACTGAAGAAGCAAGCACAGGGTCTACATGGTCTACACCAGGTCCTCTGTGTATACATTATAAGTATTGGCTTAATGTTTTTATGGGACTCGCGATTGTGAGAACAAGTGGGGCTCTGACTCTGGTGCCTGTTCTTCAGCCTCTGCTCCTCTTGTTAGGTTGCCGTGTCCAACTTTGATATGAAAGTTCTTTTTGTCTCATTATATTTTATTTTGTCATGTTTGGTTGCTATCTCTTAGAAGCCTGTTCTTTCTAATGAAAGATATTAAGGGAGTGAATCCAGAAGGGAGGGCAGGTTAGGAGGAACAGAGAGGAGTTGGGGGAAGGGAAACTGTAATGGGAATATATTGTATGAGAAAAGAATCTATTTTCAATTTTTAAAAAATGAAAAGAGAATTATGATTAGAAATTTTCATGTTTATGTTTTTAACTTTATTAGTTTCTATGTCTGGTGAGGGTGCCCACAATCCACATGTGGACGTTAGAAGGGAAATTTGGGGAGTTAGTTTTGGCTTTTCACCTTTTGTGAGATTGGATCTCTCTTGTGTCTGCCTTTGTGCTGTGTGCAGAGCCAAGCTGTAAGCTTTAAGTCATTCTCCTGTCCTCACATCTCATCCCTCTGTAAGAGCACTGGGATTGTAGGTGCACTGAAATCAGGCTTTTCCCCCTCATAATGTGAGGTCCATGGATCTGAACCCACATTGTAAGGCTTTCTTAGCACTTTCATTTACCAAACCATATTCCTGGGCCAGAAAAAAAATGTGACTATTTTTATGATACAGATCTGTGCATAAATGGCATCACATCCTTATAATCCCAGCTCAGGAGGTGAAGACAGGAGGGCCTAGAGTTCCAGGCAAGCCTGGGCTACACAGTTAGATACTGTCTCAAAAGCAAAGCAAAATAATAATAGCACGGAAAGGAAAGGAAGGAAGGAAGGAAGGAAGGAAGGAAGGAAGGAAGGAAGGGAGGGAGGGAGGGAGTGAGGGAGGGAGGGAGGGAGAAAGTGGAGTAGAAAAGAGACATTTCCTTCACAAGTTAAAGGCTAGTATTCAGATAAACAGAAAGCAGGATCATGAAGACAATTCTGCTGGTCACACCACACACGTTTGTGTTTAAGGGATGTGAAGTGGTTGAAACAGACAGGCTGAAAAAGATTGGCAAAAAGAAAGTATTCTGCTTTCCATGAGTGAACAAAATAGGAAAACAATTGACCTTTCCATTCTATTCTGCTTCAAAAAGTCTCCTGCACCAGGCGTACCCATACAACCTCAACAATCCAGAGGCTGAAGCAGGAGCATTGTCATTAGTTTGAAGCCAAACAAAAAGGTTTTCTACTCTTAAAACAAAACAAAACTTTACACTTAGGTTACATATTGGATTTGGAAATAATATGGCTTTAAAACATGCTATTAACCAAATTTCATTTTGTCATCTGGTTCAAATATTTCTTGAAGAATATGTAGTTACAGCACTCATACTTTAACCCAGATGACCGGCTATACTGATATTGTATGAATGCCAAAAGTAGTCTTTAAATTGTTATACAAAGTTGTTACTTAAAAGCTTGAAGAACTTCAGTGTAATTTCCCTTATTTGACCCTTTTCTTAGGAGCATGCAGTTTTATATTGCTGACTTAGCAGTAAGGACTCCAAACATGCACACAGCTGGTCTGGAGAGAGAGTAAGCTGCCAAGTAGCCCTGGGCTGAAGATCTGAGACATACTAAACATAGTAAAGGTAATATGTAGCAAGGATCAACTTCAATGGAGAGAAACTCAAAGCAATTCACTAAAATCAGGAATAAGGCAAGGCTGGCCATTTGATACAGTACTTGAAGTCTTAGCTAAAGCAGTAAGATAACTGAAGGAGATCAGCAGAATACAAAACTTATGTTATGATAATATACATAAGTGACCCTAAAAATTCCCCCCCACACACCCGAGAATTCCCACAGTTGATAAATACTTTCAGCAAAGTAACTGAATGCAAGATTAACTACAATGGCAGACTGAGAAAGAAATCAGGGAAATAACATCTTTCACAATAGCCTCAAATAATATAAAATATCTTGGGGTAACTTTAACCAAGCAAGTGAAAGACCTGTAGGACAAAACACACACACACACACAAAACATTGTGTTTTTAAAAAAGTAATTGACAAAGGTAGCAGAAGATGGAAAGATCTTCCATGCTCATGGGTCTGTAGGATTAACATAATAAGAATAACCATCTTACTAAAAACAATCTACAGGTTCAGTGCAATTCCAATCAAATTCCAAAGCAATTCTTTATAACCTTAAAAGAAAAATTAAAACCAAAAAAACCTGAAGAGTTAAAACAATCTTGAACAATAAAAGAACTACCGGAGGTCTTGCTGTTCCTGCTTTCAAGTTGTACCACAGAGCTGCAGTCATAAAAATCACATGGTATTGGCAGAACAGACTCATTGACCAATGGAATAGAATAAGAGACATGAACATAAATCCACACACATATGGACACCTGATATTTTATAAAGAAGCCAGAAGTCACACTGGAAAAAAAAGACAGTATATTTAACAAATGGTCAAGCTAAATCTCTGCATGTAGAAGAATGCAAAGTGACCCATACTTATCTCCCTGCACGAATCTCAAGTCCAAGTGGATCAAAGACCTCAATATAAAGCCAGATACATTGAGCCTGATAGAAGAGAAAATGGGGAATAGCCTTGAACTCACTGACAAAGAATATTTTCTTTTTTTTTTAAGAATATTTTCTTAAGAGAACACCGTGAACCCAGTCAATAAGATCAACAATTAATAAATGGGATCTCATGAAACTAAAAAACTTCTGTAAGGCAAGGGACTCCATCATTCAGAAGATGCAGCCTATGGAATAGGAAAGGATTTTTACCAACTCCACATTCGATAGAGGACTAATATCCAAAATATAGGAACTCAAAAAATTAGATATCAAAACCCAAATAATCTAATTTAAAATGGGGTATAGATCTAAACAAAAAAAAATTTCAATAAAGAAAACTTAAATGGCTTAGAAATACTCAAAGAAATGTTCAACATCCTTAGCTATCAGAGAAATGCAAATCAAAACTACTTTAAGATTTCATCTTTCACCTGTCAGAATAGCGAAGACCATTAACACAAGTGACAATTCATGTTGGCAAAGATGTGGAAAAGAGGGAACACTCCTCCATTGCTCGTTGAAGTGCAAACTTGTACAACCACTTTGAAAATCAAGATGGCAGTTCCTCAGAAGGTTGGGAGTTGATCTACCTCAAGATCCAGCTAT
Source organism: Mus caroli (assembly GCF_978045245.1). Classification (NCBI taxonomy): domain Eukaryota; kingdom Metazoa; phylum Chordata; class Mammalia; order Rodentia; family Muridae; genus Mus; species Mus caroli. Next base: position 26,616,742 of record NW_028227275.1, on the reverse strand, counting down.
ACCACTCTTGGCATATGCCCAAAGGATGTTTTATCCTACCACAAGGACATTTGCTCAACCATGTTCATTGTGGTTTTACTCATAACAGGCAGAAACTGGAAACAAGCTAGATGGTCCTCACTAGAAGAATGGATAAAGATTTCCAGTGGCAGGACTACATTGCATTCAATTGTGTTGTTGGCCAGGAGGGTCCCATGGAAATTCCTAAACAACCCAGGTTGTTGTTAAGACAAAGTTTTGTACTCCACAAAACAACAGTGTGACCCCATTTGCTAACAACACCCACACAACTCATTGAACATAGATAAGTTGAGTTGATATATTCATGGTCTCCACACCCATATGTTCTAGTTTCTCTGGTGTGGGAAGGTACTCTCTGGGCTACTGAAAGTGAAACATGGGCATCAGCCCAGCCACAAAACCTTTGACCTACAATCTGTCCTGCCTGCAAAATATGCTAGCACAATGGTGGCACAGAATGTGTAAGAGTTGCCAACCAATGTTTGATTTGACTTAAAGCTCACTCCATGAGAAAGAACCCATACCTGACACTGCTTAGGCAACCAAGAACCAGAGGGGAAAAGACCTCTGATGATATTCTGCTGGACTCCTAAATTAATCAGTTCCTCATGCAGTCACCATCAGAGACGCTGTAGATAGGAACAGATGCAGAGACCCACAGCTAGACATTACCTGAAAGGGAGTCTGAATGGTAGGTCTCCATCAAATTCCTCCTCTCAGAACTCAAAGAATCCAGAAGAAAAGGAGGCAAGAAAGATTGTTAAGAGCCAGAGAGGATAGAGGACACAAGGTCAACATGGCTCTCTGAATAAACTAAGCAAAGCACATGTGAATTCACAGAGACTGAAGCAGAAGCACAGGGCCTATCTGGAACAGCACATATACTATAGCCATCAGTTTAGTATGTTTATGGGACTCCTGACTATGAGGATAAGTGGGTGGCTCTCTGTCTCCTGTTCCTACTCTTGGGACCCTTGTCTTCCTGTTAGATTGCAGTCAATAGGATAGTTTTTGCTTCATCTTATTATATATTTATTTTGTTGTACTTGGTAGTTATCTCTTTAAAGTTGTCTCTCTAATGAGAGACAGAAAGTGAGTGGATCTGGAAGGGTGGAAGGTGGGAAGGAACTGGAAGGAGTAGAGGAAGGGGAAATTATACTTGTGACATTATATGCTAGAAGAAGCCATTTTCAATGAAATAAAAAAATAATAAAGACCCTCAAACCCCCCTTCCTGCCTCTCTTCCCTCCCTTTCTTTCTTCCTTCATTTTCTCTTTCTTTCTTCCTTCATTTTCTCTTTCTCTTTTGGAATATGTGAACCATGATCTCACTCTCGTCCTGTGGCCTAGAACTTTATGTAGATGAGGCTAGGTTGAAAAAAAATTTAGGGTTTTTTCCCCGATTCTTTATGTCCTTGTTATATGCAGGGGGTGGAGGTGGGCTTTCATTCTGGATAAAAGAAATTACCCTAGAGAAAATACTTAGCAATTAGCTAATAAAAGCTAAGGACAATATGTTTGTATGATTTTGTTTTGCTTGTTGTTTGGTTTATTTATTTATTTATTTATTTATTTATTTATTTATTTATGTTAGTATGTGGGTATGTATGGGTGTTTTGCCTGCATATATGTCTGTGCACCATTTGTGTGCCTTGTGCCTGAGGAGGTCAGAAGAGGGTGTCCATCTTTCAGAAACTGGAGCTACAAATGGCTGTAGACTGCCATGTGGCACTGGGGATCAGACTGGTGAGGTCCTCTGGAAGAGAGCCAGGGCTCTTAACTGTTGAGTCATCCCTCTAAACCCCTGATATGTTTATTTTTAAAGTCTTACCCAAGTGTGGTTCAGGTCTTCTCAAGATAACATGGTTTCAGGATTCACCTGCTGTGCTTTGGTGGAGCTCTCTAAAGCTCATCTGGATATGTAAATGAATATGTGACATTCAGTCACCTGGGGATTTTGATATACCAGAGCCTGGAAATTTAAGGCACAACCACCCTCTCTACTATGCATGGGGAACACTACTTAGTTTTTCAAATATGTCATGACTTCTTTTTTTTTATTAGATATTTTCTTCATTTACATTTCAAATGCTATCCCAAAAGTCCCCTATACCCTTCCCCCACCCTGCTCCCCTACCCACTCACTCCCCACTTCTTGGCCCTGGCTTTCCCCTGTTCTGGGGCACATAAAGTTTGCTAGACAAAGAAGCCTCTCTTCCCAATGATAGCCAACTAGGCCATCTTCTGCTACATATGCAGCTAGAGACATGAGCTCTGGGGGTGCTGATTAGTTCATATTTTGGTTCCACCTATAGGGCTGCAGACCCCTTCAGCTCTTGGGTACTTTCTCTAGCTCCTACATTGGGGGCCCTGTGTTCCATCCTATAGATGACTATGAGCATCCACTTCTGTATTTGCCAGGCACTGGCAAAGCCTCACAAGAGACAGGTACATCAGGGTCCCTTCAGCAAAATCTTGCTGGTGTATGCAATAGTGTCTGCATTTGGTGGCTGATTATGGGATGGACCCCCGGGTGGGGCAGTCTCTGGATGATCCATCCTTTCATCTTAGCTACAAACTTTGTCTCTGCATCTCCTTCCATGGATATTCATTCTCCACTGTGTTCATAGCATCCCTATTTATAATAGCCAGAAGCTGGAAAGAACCCAGATGTCCCTCAACAGAAGAATGGACACAGAAAATGTGGTACATTTACACAATGGAATACTACTCAGCTATTAAAAACAATGAATTTATGAAATTCTTGGGCAAATGGATGTATCTCGAGGATATCATCCTGAGTAAGGTAACCCAATCACAAAAGAAGTCACTTGATATGCACTCACTGATAAGTGGATATTAGCCCAGAAAGCTAGAATACCCAAGATACATCTTCCAAAACACAAGAAAATCAAGAAGGAAGACCAACTTGTGGTACTTCATTCCTCCCTAGAATAGGGAATGTCATAACTTCTTAAGTTAATTCTATGATTCAATTTTGGGGAGAACATAAAGAGGTCTTGAGATAACCAGGAGGATTTGGGGGTAGTCAGCTTTGGAAACTAAACACAGAGTCTGGCTCCTAACAGACAATTATAAATACTTGTTAGCAGCCCTTTCATGAAATGCAGGTGAACAGACAAGGGGTCCATCCTAACTCCTGTCAGAGACCTTTAGAAACATGTTCTGCAGCTGTTAGAAAGCTGAGGGTTTGTCACACATTTTTGTTTTCTATTGTTGAAAGAGTATGGGAACCCCTAGGTGAAAAGGACTGTGTGATTCAAGATGTGCCCTCTGTTTTACTATAACCTCAAATATCCCTAAGAAAACACTCCCCCTGCAGTTCAGCATAACAGTCTGTTTGCAAGAAAAGAAATCTTAAAATCACTTTGCAAATTGTCCTTCAAGTTTTTAATGTGCTGGAAGGGCATGTCCATAATGCAGTGTGTTTACTTCTCCCGTCTCTGGAGATGGCAGCTGCAGTAGGGCAGGCTGATCTGGTGTGACCGTCTTCTGTCACTTCTGAACGTGAAGGAAAATGGCTCACCTGAGATGAACTCTGGATCATCTTGAGCAGAGTAAGTACCCACTAAGCAATCCTTCCCCCCTGCAAACTTAACTCAGAACATCGCCTTCCTAGCACCACAGGAGACATTAGAAAAATGAAGACAAACCCCAAACCAAAAATCACATCAAAAAGTTATATTCACAAAATCATTTTCAGTAAGATATAGAGGAAACAATTCATCTCTCTTATATTAAGAGGCACTAGTCTCACTAGCCTCCATTCAGTGGATGTGGTTGTTTGGCAATGACATGCTGGAATCAGCTGAACACAGAAACCAAGTTGGGCTAGGATGTGTAGCTAGTAGCTAGCCATCAGTAGAATCTGCTTGCCTACACCTAGATATAACTTGTCACAGAAACAAGGAGTATTTTGTAGATATGGCTAAAGATTTTCGGGATGGGTTCTAGGGTACTCAGAGACTATTGCAAGCTAAGAGTATAAATTCTACTGCTGAGCTATCCGTATAGCACCCTAGATATGGCTTTTAATTTAAAAGAAGAGATCCAACACAGTGTTTAAGAATCAACCATCTATGGAAGCTTTTAAAGATACTGTCTGGAGCCCCACTCCTAGAGATTCAGACTCAGTAAGTAACATTTTGTATAAATTTGTAGGTTTTGCTAAGATGCAAGTGTAAAGCACACTTTACTCACAGTTACCAGCCTTCATCCCTTCAATAAAATTGACTTGACATAGAAGGAATGCTCGCTTTAGCTGTGGCATTGGGCTAAGATGTTGGGAACACAAAATTCAATTTTAAAATGAAAAGTAGGGTTGGTGAGAGGGCTCGGTGGATAACCGCAATGGCTGCCAAGCATGGAAATCAGAGTTTGTTCTCTGGCATGGATGTGGTATACGAAGCTATCCTGCTGTGATACACACAAATAAAACCATGCTTAAAACTTAGCAATAACTGTCTTCAGTTTACATCATTCTTAGGGACCATGAATAAAAACAATTTCTGTTTAAACTATTTTTGAAAGATTGTAATGAATTCAGGAGATACATTTCTCACAATACAAATTGTATTCCAGACCATTTTAAAAATTAATTAGGGTACCAGAGAGATGTCAGTAGTGAAAAGTATGTACTATTCTTCCAAAGGACCAGAATTTGGTTTCCAGCACCTGTCAGGTTGCTCAAAATTGCCTGTAATTCCAAATCCTAGGGATCTGACACCTCTGGCTTTCATGAGCACCCATACTCACAAGCATACACACACACACACACAGACACACACACACAAACACACACTTCAAAATATGTATAATATAAAGTAAAATGTAATGAAATTTTATTTTATATTGATAAATATAATGAGATTCATATGATTAAAATACATCGTATAGACCTGGACCAGCAGGTCACTCTTTAGTGACAGAATCCTGATCAGAAGATCAAATGATGATCAGAGATCAGAAGATGAGAAAATAGATAAATCTGAGATCAGGAGGCCCTGAATAAGCTATGTTGTATGCCAAGCAAGCTTACCAAGAAGTATAGTATTTTATGTGTTATTTCTAGCAGCAAAATATGATGAAGTCAGCAAGAACTACCATACAATGGAATTAAGTCAATATGATATATATTATGTATGTATGTATTTATACATAAATACATACATACATAGAGTTAAGCATTGTGATCTGCCTCTGTAATCCTAGTACTGGGGGAGGTGGAAGCAGAAGGATCAGAAGTTCACTCTCTTTGTCAGATACATAGCAAGTCTGTGGCCCACCTGGGCTATGGGATACTGTCTTCTCCTTCTTCTCCTTCTCCTCCTCCTCCTCCTCCTCCTCCATCTCCTTCTCCTTTTCCGCCTCCTCTTTCTTCTAAGTTAATTAATCCTTTAAAGGAATTGCTGAAACCAAAAATCACATCACACCCTGTCTCAACCTCCTGAGTATTAGGATGCACTCTGAAGATCTGAACCTGAGTTCTCCTTCTTACATGTTAAGTACTTTCCTTATTGAGCCATCTCCCCAGATCCACCTTCAACTCTTCAAAAAGAATTCTGGTGTAGGTCTTTAAAGTGATGCAAGTATTTCTTCCTGGACAAAACAAAACACACATTAACTTAATCCAACAGCAACTTAGTAGGTTCACTTTGCTGTTGTTTTACTTTTTTTCTTTTTTCTTTTCTTTCTTTCTTTCTTTCTTTCTTTCTTTCTTTCTTTCTTTCTTTCTTTTTCTTTTTTTTTTTTTTTTTTTTTTTGAGACAGGGTTTGTCTGTATAGCCCTGGCTGCCCTGGAACTCACTTTGTAGACTATGCTGGCCTCGAACTCAGAAATCCGCCTGCCTCTCCCTCCCGAGTGCTGGGATTAAAGGTGTGTGCCACCACGCCCGGCTTGCTGTTGTTTTTTCTTATGTACACCTTGTTAGGTTCTCATCTATCACCAACATTTAGAGTGTCAGAAGTCTGAAGAGGGAAAGAAGAGGGGTGATATTAATGTCAGCTACAGTGCAAGAGGAGGAAGGAACTTAATCCAGGACCCTGGCACTGATCCTCAGGGCAAAATGTTAGCCTGAGTATGCCAGACATTTTGATCTGGTAAAAACATCAAGTGTGTCATACCTTGTGGAGGTCACACCTCGATCCTGAAGGTCATTGTCTTTATGAGGCTTATCCACTGCACTTGGGAGTTACTGCCTCTGTGATTTATCCAAACACTGTGAGCTCAACTACACAATCCCTGATCAATCTCGGAGGATTGCGCTCTCACTCACTCTCCCCTGATAAACAATAAAAAGAAGTTACGGAAGTGACATGTACATGTTGAGAAATGGTTTCTGTATGTATTCCTCCCTTCTGGAGGATCGAAGATGATCTCTAGAAATTTTAATTTTCTTTTTAAAATTTTTTAAAGATTATGTTTACTTATTTTGGATAGTAGGAGCTTGTGTGCCTCAACACCCGTGTGGAGGTCAGAGGAAAACTTATAGAACTCATTTCTCCCATTCTATCACGTGGCTCCCAGGGATTGATCATCTGTGTGGCAGCAAGCACTTTACCCACTGAGCCATGTCACCTTCCCAAAACCTAACTTATTCCAGAAGGCTGCTTGAGGTCTCTTGATTACTTATTAACATATATGAATTATGCACAACAATGGGTTTCATTATGACATTTTCATGGGTATATAAAACGTATTTTGATTATATTTACACCTGACTATGCTCTATTGTCCCCTTCAGACTCTTCTTGTTCCATTTCTTCTTCCAAAGCTACCCCTTCTCCTTTCATGCCACTCAGGAGGAGGTGGACATGGAGGGGGAGAATTTTACAGACACATGGATAACATCAGTGGCCACGCCACTGAAGAAAATCTCTCCCTCTTCATCAGTAATCATGAAGAGCCAAATGCTTAAGGTGGCAAGTGGGAAGAACAGCTAAAGAACCCCTTCTCTCTGGCAACAATTCAGTGCATATCATTTCTCAGAGAGCAGTACAGCTTTGTGAGCCCCTGCCCATCCATGACCAACTACTGAAGAGTCTGATTCTGTGAAGATTTTATGCGTCACAGTTGCTATGAGTTCAAAGTTAGATGTCCATAGCCTGTCACGTCTTAAAGACAGCCTTCCACATGATACCTCTCTTTCCTAGGTCTTCTCAATTTTTTCTATTCCCTCTTCTGCAATATCCTCAGTTCCCTTAGCCTTGGAAGAGGGTGATAGTGTCTGTCCTAAGCATTCAACAGTCACTTATTCTCAGGACTTGGAGCAGTTGTGAATCTCTGCTGTGGCTTAGCTCCCACTGGAAAAAGACTCTCCTCTAATCAAAGCTGACAGCGACATTCGTCTGTGGGCATAAATATAAATATTTAAGGCACTTTGACAAGCACATAATTTCCTAGAGTGGAACAGACATTGAAGGTCGTATCTGATCCAAGCTGGACCACTCCATCCAGTGCTAGGTCAGAACCCATAAGAGTTGAATGCAGAAACCTTCTTCCCTTGCTGACACTCTCTGCAGGGCTGTTCAACTTTTACTTTATTTTTTTATGGGGATGGCTGAGACACTCAGAGCTGAGCATTCAGAGCTGAGCACTTGCCAGGTTCCCAGTGTGAAGACAACTCTTGTTAGATTACTCAGATCATATCATGTAAGCTAATGATTTTCTTATTGATGTACATTCATTCTTTTTTTTTCTTTTATTGGATAGTTTCTTTATTTACATTTCAAATGTTTTCCCCTTTCCAGGTCTCCCCTCGAGGACCTCCCATCCCATTCCCACTATGAGGGTACTCCTCCACCCACCCACCCACTTCCCACCCTGACATTCCCCTACAATGGGGTATCGAACCCCCTAAGGACCAAGGGCTACTCCTCCCACTGATATCCAACAAGGCCATCCTCTGCCACATACACAGCCAGAGCCATGGGTCCCTCTCCATGTGTACTCTTTGCTTAGTGGTCCAGTCCCCAGGAGCTCCTGGGGTGGAGAGTGGGTTGACATTGTTGCTCCCCCATTCCATGGGGCTGCAAACCTCCTCAGCACCTTCAGTACCTTCTCCAACTCCTCCATCGGGGACCCTGCGTTCAGTCCAATGGTTGACTGCAAACATCTGCCTCAACTTTTATTTACAAAATTTGAACATTAGAAAACTCGGATGAACATAGTTTCCCTACTCTTACTTGACAGCTCTTCTTTGGCAGAAGCCATTAGCATGGTTTTGCAACTTACCCCTTGGTGATAAAAATCTGCTTCTCCTAAGTTGAAGTGTGAAACATTTATCATTTCCAATATGTCTAGCAAGACTGGGCCAATCAGCAAACACTGACACTTATATACATATAGCGGTTATTTGATGATTAACACTATAGAGGGATTGGTAAACTATATCTTCGAGTTTGCATGGCAACATATTTAGGATTTCTGTGCCATTCCCAAACTATACAAAAGTCTGGAACTTTTAACAAGACAGATATTGGTTAAGGAGTTGGCTCAGTCCATAAAATGTTTGTCACATAAGCATGAAGACCTGAGTTTGAGTCCCCATCACACACATGAAAAGCAGGATGAGGTACTATGCCACTATAATCCCAGAGCTGGAGAGTGTGTGAGTGAGTGTGTGTATGTGTGGTGTGTGTGTGTGTGTGTGTGTGTGTGTGTGTGTGTGTGTGTGTGTGTGTGTGCAGAAATAGAAAGATCCTTAAGATGTTCTGGCTAGCCTTCCTAAGCTAATTAGGCAAGTTCCAGCCCAAAAGGAGACCCTGTCTCAAAAGGTATGGTAAAGAACAATTGAGGAAGATGCCTGATGTCTGTCTCACTCCTTACTGACCACCCCGATCTTGTGCATGCACATCTGTGTACACATGAGCACACATACAAATCTGGGGGACTGGCTGTGTAACTTGATGGTACAGCTGTTCTTAATATACTCTGAGCCTCATCCAAGCCCTGGGAACATGCATCCCCCTCCCAGTTTCAAATCTTAATGCCATGTTCCCTTTTAAAAAGATTAATTTCAATGTTTATGTAAAGTCATATTATTATGATGTCTCTACTGATGATCAATAAATAACCACAGACAAAATTATCCTTAAAATCATCTGAGCTCAAGCTTGACGATGGATGCGGATTCTCACAGCTGGACTTGGCCAAGACAATCCTCATGTTTATTTCATGAGCACAAAGGACTGTTTGGAGCCAATGTAGTCAAATGTGAAGTTCAAAACACAGGCTAAAGTACACAAAGGACTGCGCAATTACTTACACATTCTGGGCAGAGGAAACAGAACTTAGCTGTTGTAGACAACCAGCTATTTGCTCTGCTGTTTTCAAAAGCGCTCTCTCTCTCTCTCTCTCTCTGTGTGTGTGTCTCTGTGTGTGTGTGTGTGTGTGTGTGCAGGCGTGGGGGGCAGGGAGCTATAGATAGATAATTGCCTCACTTCCCCATTTCCTTCTGCCTGTCTAAACATTTCGAACTTAGCTGCTTGCTGTCAGCACTCAAGCTGACAGTCAGGAGAATGACTGCTCATTTTAGAATTTAGAATCTAATATAAATGTAATCGAACCCCAAAGGAGGATGTCTAAGAGTGCTGAACTTAAAATTCATGAGGGTGTTGACTTATCTAATTTCAGCCCATGAACTTACAGAATTTAATACAAAACCACTCCCATCTTATAGTCAAAATAATGTGGTGATTAAGTAACTATTCAGGTATTACATTTGAAAACATGCCCTTCATCAGGTGTGGTGGTGTACACCTTTAATCTCAGCCCAAGGGAGGCAGAGACAGGCACAACTCTAAACTCAAAGCCAGTGAAGAACCAGCCTGCCTCCAACTTAGGCTTAAAAGTCATCTTACAGTAAAGACAAACTAGGTTTATTCCTATTTATGCATAAACTTATGATTTTGAAGAATTGGGCTAAGCCTGTAACCATAACTACAAATGATTCTATACTTCATGTTTCAGGAATGGCAAGCATGTCTTTGTTTCAAAAAGTTGTAATCATAGGTGGTCATACAATGTTTTAAACCAAAGTAGGGTTGCAAGATGGTTATAAACAACTTTTGAAACAAAGACATGATTGCCATTCCTAGAACAGGCAGTACAGAACCACCTATATAGATGTGTGTGTGTGTGTGTGTGTGTGTGTGTGTGTGTGTGTGTGTGTACATGCTTTGAGTAAAATAGTTCTAGTATAAATTATACATCTGACTCTTCTCCTGTTTGTTCTTTCTTGCCAGCACGTCTGGTGGAACCTACTTCTTCAGAATTAAAGCTTATACACATGAAATGCCTAGCCTCATGGGACTGAGCAACTACTACATCCTTGGATTTCCCATTCACAGCTGCCTATTGTTGGGTTAGTTGGGCTGCAGACTCCTCCTTCTGGCCTGGGCCAGTGGCCTGAGCAGATCTTAGTTGTGAACTCCTTAGCCAGTCCCACAACACCCAGAGGAAGATCCACTCCCAGGTGGTCTAACACTCCCAGGATCATAGGATCAGAGGTGAGAAGGACACACATCTGCCCCAACACTGGAAGTAATTGGGACCAGCAGGACCCAGGCACCCAGGAATTCCCCCTGACCAGTGGTACAGGTTCCTTCTGGTCTGAGAAGATCTTAGGTGTGAACTCTGCAGCCAGTCCCACAACTCCCAGGAAAAGCTCCACTCCCAGGCACTCTAACAAGCCCAGGATCCCAGGAGCTTGGTCACACCAGGATCTCAGGGTCCAGGGGCAAACTGACTCCCAGGAGCTCTGAAACACCCAAGATCTCAGGATCACAGGATCCCAGAATCACAGGATCACAGAGACAGCTGAACTCTGAAGAGTTCTGACACAACCAGGATCACAGGAAGGACAGACTCCAGTCAGATATACCAAGGGCAGGTAGCACTAGAGATAATCAGATGGCAGGGGGCAAGCATAAGAACATAAGCAACAGAAACCTAGGTTACTTGGCATCATCAGAACCCAATTCTCCTACCATAGCAAGTCCTGGATACACCATCACACCGGAATAGCAATATTCAGATCTAAAATCACTTCTCATAATGGTGATAGAGGACTTTAAGAAGGACATAAATAACTCCCTTAAAGAAATACAGGAAAACACAGGTAAACAGATAGAAGCCCTTAAAGAGGAAACACAAAAATCTCGTAAAGAATTACAGGAAAACACAATCAGTCAGGAGAAGGAAATGAGCAAACCATCCAAGATCTAAAAATGGAAATATAAACAATAAAGAAATCACAAAGGGAGAAAATCCTAGAGTTAGAAAACCTAGGAAAGAAATCAGGAGTCATAGACGCAAGCATCACCAACAGAATACAAGAAATAGAAGAGAGAACCTCAGGCACAGAAGATACCATAGAAAACATTGACATAACAGTCAAAGAAAATGCAAAAAGCAAAAATCTCCTAACCCAAAATATCCAGGAAATCCAGGACACAAAACACCAAATGCACTAAACAAATAAAGAATATTAAAAGCAGTAAGGCAAAAAGGTCAAGTAAGATAAAGACTTCTCACCAGAGACTATGAAAGCTAGATCAAGGACAGATGTCATATTGACGCTAAGAGAACACAAATGCCAGGCCTGGCTACTACCACAAAACTCTCAATTACCATAGATGGAGAAATCAAGATATTTCATGACAAAACCAAATGTACACAATATGTTTTCATAAATCCAGCCCTACAAAGGATAATAGAAGATAAACTCCAACACAAGAAGGGAAACTACACCTAAAAAAAGCAAGAAAGTAATCTATCAACAAACCCAAAAGAAGATAGCACATAAATATAATTCTACCTCTAACAACAAAGATAACAGGAAGTAACAGTCACTTTTCCTTAATATCTCTTAACATCAATAGGCCCAATTCCCCAAAAAAGACATAGACTAACAGACTGGATACGTAAACAGGACCCAGCAATTTTCTGCATACAGCAAACGCACCTCAGTGACAAAGACAGACACTACCCCAAAGTAAAAGGTTGGAAAGCAATTTTCCAAGCAAATGGTCCCAAGAAACAAGCTGGAGTAACCATTCTAATAGCAAATAAAATCAACTCTCAACCAAAAGTTATGAAAAAAAGATAAGGAAGGACATTTCATACTGGTCAAAGGAAAAATATACCAAGATGAACTCTCAATTCTGAACATCTATGCTCCAAATGCAATGTCACCCACATTCATAAGAGAAACTTTACTAACGCTCAAAGCACACATCACACCCCCCACAATAATAGTGGGAGACTGCAACACCCCACCATGCCTTTTGCACAAATATTACAGCTTTCAGTTTAGTATTTTTGTGGGGACTCCTGAGTGTGTGAATGGGTGGGTCTCTGATTCTTGTATCTTCTCTTGGGGCTCTTTTACTTCTTTTGGCTTGCCTTGTCCAACTTTGATGTGATGTTTGTTGTTTTATCTTATTTTGTTATGGTTTGTTGTTATCTCTTAGAAGCCTGTTCTTTTCTAGTGAGAATCAGAAAGGGAGTGGATCAGGATGGGAGAGGAAGTGGGGAGGAACTGGGAGTGATAGAGGGAGGTGAAACTGTATCAGGGTATAGTATATGAGAAAATAATTTACTTTAATAAAAGTGGGGGTGGGGATCACTAATTGATAACTTCAAGATCTGTTTTAGCCAAGCCTGGTTGCAGTATGTGATTTCTCGGACTTCTGCTTCCTTCCTGTTTCTGGGAAGGTCTTGCAATCTTTTAAAAGCTACCCAGGAAGAACTGAGTAATAGAGACAGAGATAAAGATCCTGTAGTGTGAAGTATTATGCCAATTTGGCTAGGACTTGACCTGTGTTTACCTCCACCCTACAAAGTCTCCATGGCTTATTCACTACAGTTACAGAATGTTTTGGGTCTCCTGGAAACTAGTTAACCATGGAGAGTAAAGGAGAGAGTGTTCTCCCTTTTAATCCATTTGACCAGGTTAGTATAGCCTCCAAGTACAGTTGTGTAACAAGCCCCAGACCTTAGCACACTGGACACCATATTCATGCTACCATTCTGATCTTAAAACCCAGAACATAGGTTCCAGCAACTGCCAACATAGGAACAAAGACCTACTCCATCAAAGATATAGTCCGTATTCCAGGGAATGTACTAACCTTGCTTTCTGATTTCTGCAGTTCTGCTCCTTGCTAACTGAAGAGTGACAACCAGGATGTGAGTTTTGTGCATGAAGAACAAAGGGCCCATAAGGCTCAGGGTTGCATGATTTTTGAGCGAATTTCCCATGCAGCCACTGGCCAGCAATACTTTCCTTTTGGCTTTAAGAATGTCTGAGTGGTAGCGTCTGGTGGGCTTACATCACCCCAGTTGCTGACCATGAAGGTCAGCATTTTTTTTTTTTTTGGTTTTTTCGAGACAGGGTTTCTCTTTATAGCTCTGGCTGTCCTGGAGCTCACTTTGTAGACCAGGCTGGCCTCGAACTCAGAAATCCGCCTGCCTCTGCCTCCCGTAAGGTCAGCATTTTTAAGTATTGCCTTCCAGAGCATCCTCTGGAGATGTAGTCATTTTTTTTTTTTTACTGATGTGGATGTAGGTACCAGTTTGGATTACTTGGTCTAACTGACCTGACTCTTTAATACCCTGTGATCTTAATAAATTCCTAATCTTATAAGATCCATCATTAAAGCAAAGCAAAACAAAATAAAACACCTGGAGTAATATTCCTATTAATCCTTTTTTTTAACTCAAATTTACAATCTCTAAGCAAGCATGGTAAACACTCAAGGGGCAAGCCTTTCAAAGATGAGTTCCAGCCCTCTCTCACACACATTGGCTGTGGAATGCTCAGCATGGCCAGTTCTGGGCCCAACATCCACCAGCCTCAGTTCTTCGTCATGTCCCACTTCTGTGCTTACCTGGATAAGAAGCACAGCACCTTTGGATGAGTTGTTAAGACTTTGGACATGCTAGCAGGTATGGAGAATGTAGAAAGTGATCCTCCAGACTAATTTCCCCCAATAAATGTGCATCTGTACAACCAGTGTAGATTCCTGAGGTGACTGATGCCCAAATACCCCAGGAGCAGAAGACACAGCATCAGGAGCTTGCAGGAGCCAAGGTCAAAGTGGGTCAGTCCAGCCTAGTTTCTAGTAAGGTCCCTCAGATGTACTTCCAGGGGTTAGGCAAACACTTCCACTCAGAAGCAAAAGAGACATCGACTAGCACAACTGTCCACGTGGCCAAGAGAAAGCCGGGCCAAGTTTGAGGGACTTTAGCACTTGGTCCTGATTCCTCCTGTTTCTAGGGTGTTTTCTGTTTTCGGCAGGAGCAACTGTTGATATCCTTCCTTCCTGGCATGGCAGCTACATAGCAGGTAGGTGAAAAGCCACAGGGAGGGTCCGCCTTTAACGGCCACTAAGCTGTGGAAGGTCAACCTGGAAAACTCCCGACTTTCCCCTTTCCATCTCCTATCTCTACTAAAATCCTAACAAAGGCAGGGGTGCTGAGGATTTTTTTAGTCAGAGCTTAGAAATGAAGCCTCCTGGCAGAGTACTCAGTACTAGTACTTCTAGAAGAGTACTGAGGCCTAGTAACACAGAGGCTGTGTGAGTCTCTGAGTGGTGACAGTGGCACAGGATAGCTGCACCTCAGCTCTCTTGTCTGGCAAAATCAGCAGGGCCCACACAAACCAGCAAATTGCTGGACATGAGCTGTGCATATAGAAGAATACCAGAGACCTGACCTATGGCTGAGCACCAGGCTTCAGCTTTACCTTACAACATTTTTGGCAAGAAACGGATCTCTTTGCCCCAGGCTCTGATCTTGGCTTAGTGCTATTCTTTCCTCTTTAAAAGTTTGCTGAAAGGACCCTGATATAGCTGTCTCTTGTGAGACTAGGCCGGGGCCTAGCAAACACAGGAGTGGATGCTCACAGTCAGCTATTGGATGTATCACAGGGCTCCCAATGGAGAAGCTAGAGAATGTACCCAAGGAGCTAAAGGGATCTGCAACCCTGTAGGTGGAACAACATTATGAACTAACCAGTACCCCGGAGCTCTTGACTCTAGCTGCATATGTATCAAAAGATGGCCTAGTCGGCCATCACTGGAAAGAGGCCCATTGGAAACTTTATATGCCCCAGTACAGGGGAACGCCAGGGCCAAAAAGTGGGAATGGGTGGGTAGGGGAGTGGAGGGGAGGGTATGGGGGACTTTTGGGATAGCATTGGAAATGTAATTGAGGAAAATAAGTAAAAAAAAAAATTAAAAAAAAAGGTAAACCCATTTAAAAGCCCTTTCCTCCCCATGTATTCTGTTTGGGAAGGAATTCTATGCAGTTTGTTACCAATTGTGGATAACAAATGCTTAGCTATTTTCATCTAGTAAGCTGTGATAGTCACATCTTTGAGCAGTTGCGCACTAGATTATTTTTTTAAAAGAGTTTTAGAGACAGTAATAAATTAGAATCTAGAATATTGGAGACATTTTGGATGGTGAAGAGAGTGTCACAAGTTAGTAGAATGGGTATGAGAATGTGTTCAGAAAGTGAGTTTATTATGTGAACAAAATTAAAGAGAGATTCTTTCCTTACACCATGAAAGACAAAGACAAATCTTAAATAAATGAAAGCTCTAAACAAAATGTAGGTAAGTTAGGCCAGTGAGCACCCAAAGATAGGCTCAGTGAGTGTAGACCCAGCATGATGGAAGTCACGTTCTTAGAGTCCTATGCCCCCCCCCAATGAAAACAAATTATGCCTCAGCAACAAGTCTTTGTGTCTCTCTCTTCTTATCCTCTCCTATCAAAATGACATGAGAGTAGGGCCTGGAGATTCAAACATGAAGATTACCATTTGAAAGAAACCAGACTGCAGAGTCTTGAAGCCCTACCTCTATTGGGCATGATGTATAAGCTTGGTTGCCAACTGAACTACACCTAGAATCAACTAAAATCCAAGCAACTGGGCACATCCAGGAGGGATTTTCTTGACTAGATTATTTGAAGTGGGAAGACGCACTCTAAAATCTGAGTCACACCTTCTGCTGGCAACACAATACACACACACACACAAGAGAGAGAGAGAGAGAGAGAGAGAGAGAGAGAGAGAGAGAGAGAGAGAGAGAGATAAGGAGGGGAGGGGAGGAGAGGGGAGGGGAGGGGAGGGGAGGGGAGGGGAGGGGAGGGGAGGAGAGGGGAGGGGAGGGGAGGGGAGGGGAGGGGAGGGGAGGGGAGGGGAGGGGAGGGGAGGGGAGGGGAGGGGAGGGGAGGGGAGGGGAGGGGAGGGGAGAGGAGAGGAGAGGAGAGGAGAGGAGAGGAGAGGAGAGGAGAGGAGAGGAGAGGAGAGGAGAGGAGAGGAGAGGAGAGGAGAGGAGAGGAGAGGAGAGGAGAGGAGAGGAGAGGAGAGGAGAGGAGAGGAGTAAACTTTTGCTTTTTTGCCTGCTTATCTTCACACTCAACAAGAGCATCTATCCTGGTGCTTCAGGTTTGGACACAGGCTGAAGACCAGCCGCTCTTTAGGAATGCCCTGGGACTCCATTATCAAACTGAAACTGCAGAGACATCCAGTCTCATGATTTGAACAACTATCAGAATCTTGGCGTTTCTGTCAAACAATAGCCACTGTTGGACTTCTCAGACCCCAGCCTGTAAGCCACTTTAATAAATCACGCATGCGCATACACACACACACAATCAATCATCACTGCCCCTTTGCCTTTTCCTGGTAAGGCACTATGTTGAAAATGATTAAATAAAACAAACAAAAACAGCAAGAAAGGAATACTTGGCTCCTCATATTTTTCATATTTAGTGCATCTATTCCCTATTAAACTACATGCATATAAAATTGTGTTGTTTTTTTTAAAAAAAATGCTTAAAACTAAAAAGAAGAAGAATCCTTGGCAACTGGCTGAACAGCTTGGTGAAAACGCTGAGTCATTCAGCTAATTCTGGATGGGAAGATTCTTTATTTATCTGAGAAGACCCAGTAAAGAAAGAGTCAAACACTTTTAATGCAAAGTTTATGTTTATTTTTTTCATATTGCAATTGACGAATCCTTGAAAAGCAGCCTTCCAGGGTTGCCTTGGAAGGGCTCTACATAAATCGTTACACCGGATCGCTGGCAGAGACCTTTCAGAAACTGTAGTAACTGAGTTCATTATGAGTGTAAGTGCTTGTGGGACGGTTGAGGAAGAAAAGATCAACATATCATATATAAATCCACAAAGTGCTGAAGTTATACATGGGAAACTCCGAAGTGACTCTGAAAGTAAAAGCATCAACAGTGAAGATTCAAGTGAACAATTCAAACACAACCGTCCCATGAAAGGATTCATTTAAAAAGGAAACCAAGGAGAGCATGCTATTCCCCCCAAAGACCAGACCGTGACTCCATCATATCTGCACATCAGGGCCATCTGACCAAGCGGGTCCCTCTCCTCCCCCATCATTTCAGTTCCTTCCCCTTTTCAGGGCATCAAATGCTCTGAAAGTTTCCTGTGTCTTGTCTTATACACATAATATCTACCTCCCTACCAGAAGGAAAGCCCAAGAAAGCAGGAGTCTGCAGTCTTGTTCTTGGCTGAGGTTACCCTGAGTGTTGCACGGTGCACCCCGAGTCATGAGCTTCCAGTAAAATTTAAAGCATGGGAAAGCGAATGAAAGAGCACCTAGTTAGCCCAGTGAACACAGGACGGTATACAAATCTTTCTCAGAAATTGCAGTCATCTGCTGGTCACTGGGAGAAAATTTCTTTCCATACAACAATCCTTGCAAGTGATTAAGAGTTTAGGGTGAACCCCTGGTGCCAGAACCTTCTTGTTTATTCACTGACCTGGTTCATGGTAGAGTTGTAGCCCTTTCAGTAACTACAGTGAGAACAATGTGGTCCATCATGCAGATTTTGCTTGAGACTTGCATAATAGGAACAGTGAGCCAGATAATGGGATGGTGGTGTGTGTCTGTTCAGTAACTGGCTTATAGATTTCCCTCCGGAGGACAATTTGCTCTGTTACTTCGAAGGCAGGCTACTTCTAGCTTCCCTTGACTTGAAATGCTTCAATAGCCTCATGCTGACTACAGAGAAGTCTAAAATCTTTAGCACGGGATAAAAGCCCTTTCATAAGCAGATGGCTGCCTCTCTCCTAGCACCCAGTTTCTTGTCTGTAAACCAGGCAGGCAGGCTATTTTTTCCCTCATTTAGCTTCCTTTAGCTGAGACTCCCTCCCCTCCTGATCCACACTTGGTTAAAATTTCACAAAACCTCTCTCAGCACTATTACTGAGGAGAAACCTCCAGCCCCATTTCTCCCAGTGTAGCCCTGTCTGTTTTCTTGTAAGTCCTACTCTGAGGAGGACGTGGTCCAGGGATGCTCCCGAAACTGAGTTTCCCAGCCCTCTGGCAATGATTTACCCTTTATGACAAAGCCTCTTACAGATCCCCTAAACACCCACTCCTATTTACCTGGAGTGGGAAAAATATCCCCACCCCCCTACCCAGTGGATCAGTATGGTTCCATTTTCAATTAAGTCTCTGCTCAGGCCATTTCCAATGAGAGGTTGTCTTTGATCAACTTCATCAAAGAGTCTCCTCCATTCTCTTTTCTATCATATAACTATTCTCCCCAATAAAAGGAACATCACCTTAACCTACTTTTTCCTTGTGGCAGTGATGTAACATGACATTATATATTTATTATGTATTATATAAGGACCTATTTTTTCCTTCTAGAATGTAACGTTTGTGAGCATGGGACCTCCCTTCGTTTATTGCTGCATTTGGGAAGAATGAATGTCTCTGTCTCATTACACACTTTGCCTTGCAATCTTGCTGTCTATTCTGCCGGGCAGCGGGGTTGTATCCTGTTCATCTTGGTTTCCAATCCCTCCCCAGTTCTTTTAAGTAACCTGGAGTAACTCTGTAATAATCTTCATATGATTGACCTTAACAGAAATTCTCAAGACTACCCATCCTTTATAAAATTCAGAACCATTTTATCATTTACCACGCCCAAAAGACTGCCCTGAAATCATACATTAACAGTTCTGTTACAGAGTATTGGAGACGTCTCATTGTTATAATAATGCCCAAGCAGCTCTGGCCGCCAAGTCGATCATGATGGCAAACTCTGAGAGTGTGGGATTTTAGAATTGTGGTCACGTTCCGTCATGGGGTTCTTTCTGTACCATGTCTCTCTTCACAACTGAGAAAGCACGAAATGACTTATTTAAGTCATTGATTTAAAGTATCTTTAAAAAAAAACAATAAACACAGATGACACATTTTAATGCATATTAAAACATGAATGTAAAACTATTTGCTGTATTTTACAGGTGAGCAAACTTGAGTTTAAAGAGAATTTTGGCAACTTGTTTTCAGTTAGTCATTGTCTAAGCTGTATCTGAACCGGAGCTATCTCACAATAACAAGCCACACTCCTCAGGGTCTGACTCTCCTGATTCACATAGCACAAGATTTTTATTTGTTTGTTTGTTTTTAATTCTTGTCATATTCCTTTGTGATGGTGAATCTAAGGAAAGTCATTTTAAAAGTGTGAAAAATCTTCAGGACACAAGTCCCTCATAATAAAAACAAGTTAGCTCTATATAACCAACACTCTGGGTTGATAATTTAATAGAAAATTTACTTCTTCATCTACACCAGTGGTTTTCAACCTTCCTAATGCTGTGACCCTTTCATACAGCTCCTCATGTTATGATGACCTCCTCCCCCTCATCATAAAATTTGTTGTTGCTACTTCATAGCTGTAATTTTGCGACTATTATAAATCTTAATGTAAATATCTGATATGTAGGATATCTGATACGCTACCCCAGTGACTCGTCTGACTCCCAAAGGTGTCATTTACTCCCAAAAGGTTCACAATTCATGGATTGAGAACTGTTGATTTATATCAACGGTGTGTGTGTGTGTGTGTGTGTGTGTGTGTGTGTGCGCGTCAGAAAAAAAGAGGGAGATGAAAAGAAAGGGAGGAAGAGACTGAGGAACAGAGATGGGTGGACGGAGAAAGAAATAAACTGGGTGGGATGGGAGTGGTGTGGGGTGCATATGAAGACTAGCCTGGAACTCCATATAACCCAGGCTAGCCTTGACCTCACACTGATACTCTTATCTTAGCCTCCTTTGTGCTGGGATTACAAATGTGCACCATCACACCCAGCTCCAGGCTTCTGGATGTTGGTAGGGAGAGACCAAGTGATTTCAGATGATTAATAAACATAGGCACAGTTACTTGCCCTGGTTTCCTTTGCAGGACCACGACCTTCAGGTCTCAGGTCTGCTGTCCCCTGAAAGACTAAAGAAGGGAGGAGAGACCATTAAAAGGCACTAGGGTAGATAATACAGAGATAATGTCTTTCAAGAATACTGTAGTTGAGTGAATCTTTTAAAGCTAAGCAGAGGTTGACAGTGTATTTGTAACAAGAAAAAATTGAAACTGGTTCAGAATCACCAAAAAAATCACAGTGGTATTTTGGCATTAAGCAGTCAATAATAAAAGTGCAATAAAGGACAATTTTTAGAAATCCTTCTGCTGGCCTGCAGCCATAGCTGAAGGCTGTTTGGACCACCCCACACTTGTGGGGAAGCCTCGTGTTACAGAGCTATGTAGCAGAAAGGAAAACAGCAGCAGCGATCACAACATCAACATACAGTTACTTTACATGTAAAACAGATAAATATACAGACGAGGTATAAGAAATGAAAATAACATGTACACTAAGAACATCCCAACACAAACCGGCTTTATTTAAACCAGACAAGTGAATTCTTTCATTAGCATCAGCTTCTTCAAGACTCAAGGAAATGGAAATGAAGAGCGGGGCTCCACAAGGTAGAGAGGTGAAGACTGACCAAGGAGTAGCCTTTCAAAAAGCCCTTGGAAGGGAACCCTTGATCCAAAAGATCACTAGATCTCCTGTTACAGCGTGTGTACAACATCCTCATTTGAAAGTGACTCATCTATCTTAATGAAAACCTCGCAGGATGAAATGTCCATATATGCGAGCGTATCATAAATTATATTAAAGTTTTAGAAATGAAATAAAGTACCAATCTCAGTTTAAATACTAAAACAGAAAATAGGAAAAAAAGAAAAAGAAAAAGAAACAATCGTCAACGTTATTACTTAGGATGTCTCGTTACACCCTTCCCAGGTACAAACATATATAAAACAGACCATTATTTCTAATTGATATCTCGACCCAGTACTTTTGCCCTGAGTCCAGGGTGATCAATCAGATCAGCTGTGGGAGACCCTCCAAATTTACACAGGGGTTTGCTGCCCTTCATAAGGCATATGCAAATGAGGACAAGTCATCGCAGACTATTACAGTGTAGTGTAAAGTAAATCCGATGGGACATGACAGTGGTGAGGGGTGTAAGAAGACAAAGATAAAACTGCACACAATGTTCAATATTCGCCACTTTCATTAACCCCTTTGTCTAAAGTCTTCTCACTGGGTCACATGTTTAGAACTGCAGATATGTGTTTAACTTTGTGTTGAGTTGGTCAGCACCTTGATTGACAGGAGCAATTACAATGAGGAAAGCATACAGACAGAGAAGAGAGAAATTACGAGGAACAAAAACAGAAGGGAGGGGGATCATTTTTTCTTTTCTTTTCTTCTTTTTTTTTGTCCTAAGACATTGCAACAGAAAGGATGTGAGATAGAGAGAGAGAGAGAGAGGGAGAGAGAGAGAGAACAAAGTGTTCACAGTGCAACATACCAGATTCGTAGTTTCATTTGAAACCAACAGCAAATCATGAAACGTCATGAAAAAATACAAGTAAAGGCAAAATCTCCTAGAGTAATTACTAAATGAAGTTAAAATTACCACACTGATCAGTAAACCCCAGAAGAAAAATGGACAGCGCTTTCATTTCAGGCCCCTGTGAATGAACATCATACAACTTTTCAAAGTTAATGCATGAAATTGGTTAGGTTTGGCCACGCTGCACAATTTCTTGTTCTTTTTTTTTTTTTTAAAAATACAGTATACAGAAAAAAATTCTTATATTCCCCATTTTGTATCATAAGCTTGAAAGCTAAGAGCAAAAGGTCTAGGTTATTTACAAATACAGTAGGTTCATCCACCAAAGTGGCTTGGTTTCTGCCCCACGGAGATGTCACCTTTTCTGGCAAGGCCCGTCAGTCCTCTGTCCTCACGAGGGGCTGTTCCTCTACTGTGTATCGGTCATTTTGAACAGTTCCAACAGGGCCCCAACAGCTCCAAAATAACCCTGCAAGAACACGGAGAATTCCTGTAGAGTTGTTTCTGAACCGTAACCAAAGAACAATTGAGTCCGTTAGTTCTAGGAAGGCTGCCCTGCACTTTACAGATCTATAACATTAGAAACGGAATTCATAACAGGAGATACAGGCCTGTGTTTAGCACACGCAAGTCTACACAGTTGATCTCCCTAAACACAAAACAAACACTGATCTCTTGGATAAAAAACAAAAAACAAACAAACAAAAAATCTCAAGATCGAGTAATCAAATAACTGTCATTAGTCTGAATGTATATTTATCTATATTAATATAGTAAAGTGCTTAGAACTGTATCTGGCACTGCCTTCTTATAAAATAAAAGCTCATATTTCTGATAATGAAGGTTTCTAAAACTCAGCTATTTTAGGAAATAGCGTCTTAGTCATTGGCTTGTTATATGTAACAAAATACCACACTCTGAGAGGCTTATAAAATAAATAAACACTATGACTTCATCTCATAGCTTTTTGGATGCAGCGCAGTTCAAAGTCAAGGTGTTTGTCAAAGCCAGGCTCCTGGCAGACTTGGTCGTCACTGTGAACTGGTACAGCAGAGAGTACCTCTTTTATAAAGGCGCTCATTCCTTTGTAGAACTCAGCCCTGGTGACCTAGTCTCCTCCCCAAGGTCTCACCTACTGACACTGTCATCTTGGGGATTAGGATTTTAGTGTATAAAGGGATGGCATACAAACATTGAGTCCACTAGCTACCTGGTTCCCAAAGGGCTAGAGAGACACAGCTCCTGTTTTGCCTGGCTCAGCAGTTACCGTAGAGATGGCGTGGATAAGTCAGGACCTTTAAGGCAATTTCTGAGTTCTTATCACATGTTAGAAAATTTTCCAAGCACTTTACATTTAAGTCTAAATCACTGTCAATCGCAAGGACAGCTCCTACTGACTTCACACGTGCTGGATAACTACACAGAAGTGCTGCTACTGGGTCATTGAATTCTAGCTTTGGGTTTTTCTAAGAAATTTCCCATACTGTTTCCCATAGTCATTTGTTATCATTGTTTATTATTATTGCTGTTGTTGTTGTTATTATTATTATTTCCAAATGACATTTTCTTTTCATTTCAGTAACAGTCTTCAAATCTCCACTGTTGGCTAAGAAAACTTCCATTATATACATGACATTTTGGCAGGTGGGGTGGGTAGGGTAATAAATACTAAGTTTAAAAGGCAATTTTCTTCTTGATCAATTTTAAAATACAGATCTGACTCATATGGCAGACAACCCAAAATACATGCAGGACAGTTACGTCCCCGTGAGCTTGACCTACCTCATGTTCCAGAAACAGTGCTTTCAGCTGTCCTTTAGACCAAAAGTCCATGGCATATGCTAGCAACTTCATTGAGACCATATTGATTCTGAGAAAGTTCCCAACAAACACAACTCTGTCAATATTCTGAAGGAAAAAGAAAGTTACAGGGAAACAATTAAACCATGGCTTTAAAAGAGCATTTAGTAAGGACCCAGTATTCTATATGTGGTTGTATAGGACCACACTCAGTCAATATTTGCAAATGGAACGATTTCAGCATCTCTAAAACCAATGTTCAACCAACAGAACATTCCACAGAACAGAAGGCGTAAGCTTTGGTTAACTTGACAAAAGCTTGAATCAGTTGGGAAGAGGGGAACTCAACTGAGAAGATGCTACCATCAGACTGGCCTGAGGCACGTCCGTGGGGGCAGTTTTATGATTGATATAGGATGGCTCGGTCCACTTCAGGTGGTGTCATGATCTGTATGAGGCAGAGTACCTCAGTAAGCAGCCTCCCTCTGTGGTCTCTGCTTCAGGTCTTGCCTCCAGATTCTTACTCTATTTGGGTTCCTCCCTCAGCTTCCCTCAGTGTTGGAGTTTTATTAGGAAGTATAGGTCAAGTGAACCCTTTCCACCTCAAACTGCCACCCCATGATCTTTATCACAGCAATAGAAAGCAAACCAGGACATGGGCAGTTGCTTACAACTATCATGCTAGGTTGCATTGGGTGTGATACATATTCAGTTTACAACACACACACACACACAGCCCCCAGACTCCAAGGATAAAATACTATTAGAATCAACTTATAAATGAAATGAATGGCAGTGGTGTGGTTTGTTCAGCTACTGAGTTTGGGATATAATAAAGAAAAAAAATATTCAATCTCTGCCCTCAAGAGCAAGGTAGAATATCCTGCTTGAGCAACAGAAGGGTTAAAATAAGGTAACAAAAATGCACACCACTGATGTAAAATTTCATTCTGTAGTCACACTTATGAACACTCCTCTCACCCTGTGCACGCCGGGCTCCCAAGCCCCCCAGTTCCTGCAGCTCTTCCCATTCTTCCCCTGGGGATGTCTGAAGCTAAAGACTGGGCTCAGCCCACCTGCCATGCAGATGCTGGATCATGCCCAGTTGCCATGGTCACTCAGATCAAAGGCAACAGAGCCTCTGGTGCTTATTTTCTGCTGTCTATCAGGAGTAATCAAGGTCTAGGAACACCATCTTTTGAATGTCTCAGATCTTAACAATGTGTGTTCGTGAAGACATTAGTCACTGAAAATATTCTGTAGGTAAAGGACTCAGAGGTACTTTCAGTAAATTTCCATTAGAAATAAAGTCTGTAGCTGCAAACTGACCAGACTACAGAACATACACGTTTTTTGTTTTTTGTTTTTTTTCAAAAAGCACATCAAATAGGAGTTTAACTAAATTTAGGGGGCTCAAATTTAGAATTCTCAAAGCCCTGTCTTATATTATCCTACCAGGAAAATGGAGAAGTCAGCATTAAATTTTGACAAGCCTTTCATATTTCAAATAAAGGCCAGGTGGGTCAAAATTACAAATGTTTAACAAAGAAGGAAAATGAGAGGTAACAAATGAGAATATAAGCAAACTCTTACTAAAAGTGGCTGGGGCTGGGGCTGGGGCTGGGGCTCAGCAGCCAAGAGTGCATGCTGCTCTCACAAGGCACCACACAGGGTTCCCAGCACACACATAACTGCCTGTAACTCCAGTCATTCAGTACTTCTGGCCTCTGCCATCACCTGCACTCACTGTCACATCTCCACACAGACACATACAAACACACAAACACACATCATATATATAATAAAGGAAAACTAGTGGGGGACATAGAAAAGGGATGATATATATACATATGTACACACACACACATACACACACACATATGCAGGAATAATAAAGGAAAACTAGTGGGGGACATAGAAAAGGGATGATACTCAGAATCCGTACTTGGATTTGTTTATTGAAAAGCTATCTTCGGTACACATCAGTAACGAAGCAGGAGCATCAGTCCAGAAACACAGCTGCTGAACAGTCTATTCCCAGGCTAGTCACAGGTGACCCGAAGGGGAATTACTGAGACAGACAGCAAGGGTGCTCAGTGGGAAAGGTGCTTCTGTTAAGTCTGAGGACCTGAGTCTAATGTCTAGATCCGGCACAGATAGCATAAGGAGAATATTGACTCTCACTACTTGTCCACATAGACCACCGTATGTTTGCACCGAGAGAGCGAGAGAGTGAGAGAGGGAGAGAAGTAATTTAAAAAGCTCTGAAAGGGGAAAACACTAATAATTATTAAACATATGAAAATACATAACCTCACTTAAGGTACAGTTTCTTTTCTATTAGATCAGAAAATATAAAAAAGGTTAACTGACACCTTGGAAATTTATTTATTATGCTTGGTGGGAATCTAAATTAGAGCTGCCTTTATGGAAGAAGTTTTGTAATATCACTCAAAATTATAATCAACACATCCATTGATTCAGAAATTTATCTTTTTAATTTATTTAATTACTTTGTCTGAGGCAAGGACTCACTACGTAGACCTGGAGGTCACCGTACAGATCAGGCTGGCCTCAAACTCACAGACATCTACCTGTTTCTGCCTTTTGAATTCTGGTGTTAAAAGTATGGGCCCCCATGCCCAGCCATTTATACAAAATTATATGCTATATAAATGTGTGCACATATATTGCAGATTTTTTTTAAGATTTATTTACTTTATGTATATGAGTACACTGTAGCTGTCTTCAGACACATCAGAAGAGGGCATCGGATCCCATTACAGATGGTTGTGAGCCACCAAGTGGTTGTTGGGAATTGAACTTGGGGCACTGGAAGAACACTCAGTGCTCTTAACTGATGAGCCATCTCTCCAGTCCCCTTACTGTAAGATTTTTAAGAAAGCAAAAGGCTTTCAGACAGAATCAAGTATGAGTCAGAGGTGTGACCATGGGATGGCAACCCCATCCCTCAATTGATGCCCTGTCTCCCTGCTGGAGGTGAGCTCTCCCTACTGTCCAGAGGTCCCTCCCTCCCTATGAGTCCTGAGGGTCTCTCACTTCCCAGTCCTCTAGTGCATTCTGGTGGGGTCCCCCCAACCTCCTATTTCCTGAGGTTGCCTGTATACATTCTTTCTGATGGCCCTCAGGGCTTCAGTCCTTTTCCCTCATCCAATACCAGATCAGGTTCCCCCTCTACTCCCCACCACTACACCTCCCATCCCATCCACTTTCCCTCTCAACTCTCTCCCTCCCTCCCAACTTGTGATTGCTTTCTTCTCTCTTCCAAGTGAGGCTGAGGCATCCTCACTTGGGCACTTCAGCTTGTTGAGCTTTTTGAGTTCTGTGTTCTGTATCTTGGGTATTCTGTATGGGTTTTTTTTCTTTGTCTTTTTCTTTTCTCTTTTTCTTTCTTTCTTTCTTTCTTTCTTGCTTGCTTGCTTGCTTGCTTGCTTGCTTGCTTGCTTGCTTGCTTGCTTGCTTTTGGCTAATATCCACTTATTAGTGAGTACATACTATGCATGAGGTACAGTAACAGGCCCAAAGTGGGATCCAGCTCAAGGAGAGGTCCCAAGGCCTAACACTGTTACTGAGGCTATGGAATGCTCACAAAAGGGTCTATCATGACTGCCCTCTGAAAGACCCAACAAGCAGCTGAAAGACTCAGATGCAGTTATTTGCACCCAACCAATGGACAGAAGCAGCTGACCCCTGTAGTTGAATTTGGGAAGGCTGAAAGAAGCTGAGGAGAAGGGAGATTCTGTAAGAGAACCAGCAGTCTCAATTAGTTTGGATCCCCAAGATCTTTCAAACACTGGACCACCAAACAGACAGCATACACCAGGTGATATAAGGCCCCCAACACACATACATTAGAGGACTTCCAGGTCTGTTTTCATTCAGAGATGATGCACCTAAGAGACTGGAGGCCCCAGGGAGTTTAGAAGTCAGGTCGGGTGGGGGTGGGGGCATCCACATGGAGAAGAGGTGGGGTGGGGAGGAGGTGTAGGATGTGGAGCAGTCGGAGGGTGGATGGGGAGGGTTGGGGAATAGAATATGGAGTGTAAGAAATGAACTACAAATAAAATTAAATTAAAAAACAAACAAACACAAAAGAAAGTAAAAGGCAAAAAGGAAAGAAAAGGAAAGAAAGGAAAGGGAAGGGAAGGGAAGGGAAGGGAAGGGAAGGGAAGGGAAGGGAAGGGAAGGGAAGGGAAGGGAAGGGAAGGGAAGGGAAGGGAGGGGAGGGGAAGGGAAGGAAAAGGAAAGAAAAGAAAAGAAAAGAAAAGAAAAGAAAAGAAAAGAAAAGAAAAGAAAAGAAAAGAAAAGAAAAGAAAAGAAAAGAGAAAAGAAACGAAACTATCCTAAGTATCATTAGAAAGGTGGTGGTGGCACATTTAATCCCAGCACTCGGGAGGCAGAGGCAGGCGGATTTCTGAGTTTGAGGCCAGCCTGGTCTACAAAGTGAGTGCCAGGACAGCCAGGGCTATACAGAGAAACCCTGTCTCGAAAAACCTGAAAAAAAAAAAATCAAAATCTTGCTAGTGTATGCAATGGTGTTAGCGTTTGGAAGCTGATTATGGGATGGATCCCCAGATATGGCAGTCTCTAGATGGTCCATCAAAAAAAAAAAAAAAGAAAAAAAGAAAGGTGATCAAAACACCAGCAGCATCTAGAGTGCTAAACAGCTATTATAAATGCTGAAGTACAAATATCGCAATCTTAAGACACACGGTGTAATAGTGAGAGGCAATATTTTCAGTGGTGCTTATCTGACGCACGTGTAGACCGATAATGATGGTAGATGTAAAATGTCTGACTTTTTTTTTTTTAAGCTAAAAAGAGGAGTCGAGGAAAGAGAGA
The DNA here is from genome assembly GCF_978045245.1 of Mus caroli. Lineage (NCBI taxonomy): Eukaryota > Metazoa > Chordata > Mammalia > Rodentia > Muridae > Mus > Mus caroli. Next base: position 26,588,269 of record NW_028227275.1, on the reverse strand, counting down.
AAAGAAAGGTAGACAGGCATATGTGTGGTCTTGGAAACTGATCAGAATGAACTGCCAGATGCAGGGGAGCCTTTTACTCTCTCTCCTTTATGAATGCTTAGAAATTTCCATAATAAAACCCGAGACAAACAAAGCAGGATGCAGAATGGTATGTAGTGGGTAGATTGTACAGTTTTCAATTATTCCTTAGCGGATTCTTCCAGAGGATCTATCTGGGTTTGATTCCCAGTACCCACAAGCTGGTTCACAACTGTGAGTCCAGGGCATCCAACTCCTTTTTTTCTAATCTCTGTGGGTGCTACACAAACACAGAACACAGACTGTGGGACTACACACACGCAGCACACATGTAGCACACAGACTACATGCAGTTGAGACACCCATACACATATGAAAAATTAAAAAAGAGAGGGGGGGGGACAATGTTCTGCAGAGCTTGTTGTCTTTGAAAGCATATTATTTCTCCTGTGCCATATAAAACAGAATAAAAACAACCCAAAATCTGAAAACAAGTGGACCTTCTCTAGTGGGGTTCAAGCTGAGATGAGTGTAGAAGTGGACTTACTTCTCTGACTCCTTTCTGCTATCTTCGAGTCTCTGAATTATCTGTTCAAAACTAAATAAAAGGAGCAACGCAGGTGGCTGAGAGAGAGATGACATCAACAGCCTTAGGGAGCTGTGAACCTTGAGTGTATGTAACAATATCGACTGTCCAAACAAGAACTGCCCACAGGTGCCATAGTGGAAGTTTCTTGTGGGAGCAACCTACTGCGTTCAGACTGGATTTGAGGTGCACTTCACAGGAGAAAAGTCACATCTGAAACTATACACCTGGTCAAAACGTGTGCCTAGGGAGGTCATAGGCCCTAGTTGGGAAGCTATTTTTGCTAGGTGGATATAATGTGCCTCTCAGATTATCTTCTAAACAGCTGTTTGTGCCCATGGACTAGTATTGACGTCAGCTTTAGTCAGAAGAGCTTCTTTTTGTGGATGCTTGTAACTGGTCACTGTGCTGAGAATAAATGACTGTTGAATGTTCTAGCATAAATAAGGTACTCCCCTCTAAGGCTCATGGAATATAGTGGGAGAAGGAATGGCAAGATGTAAAAGCCAGAGGAAGAGGGTGAGGGCACTGCTAAAATCCAGGCTGTTGCACTATTCCATTCATGGCAGCTTTGATACCTTGCACAAGATCGGGCCTAGCATCCTGTCATGGAGTTGGGTCCTACCTCTCCCTGAGGATTTATACAGTCAATGGCCGATGGAGAACGGACCAACATTGTCTTCATTGCTGTGGCCACTGGTTAAGAGCCCAAGCTCTTGGAAATAAACCTTCACCAATGCTTCTGTTGCCTCACCCAAAGGGATTATGATACCTGTGTTTAATAGAACTGGCTCACTCCAGCCAACTGTGGGGCAGGAGGGGACTCTGGAAAGCAGGGGAAAGGCCACAGTTGCTCAGTGGGGCAAAGATTTGTCACTCTGCAACTGACCTTTGAGAGTCATGAACACAGCCAACCTACCCACATGTTAGTCTTACAGCTTGTTTGGCTACTTGGAAAAACACCATGCAGAGGTTAATACTAGAAAAATAAACCCGGATTTCCAGTGCATCTCATGACCAAAGTGGACTTTGAGAAGACATGTCTCGGGAGCCTGATCACCAGCTTCCTATTTAAACCCAGGTGGACTAGGGACTGCCAGTAAGTGCTGACTGCTCTCCAGGTGACAGGAACATACTCTACTCAGGGTTGTGTGTGTGTGTGTGGGGGGGGTGTCTCTTTTTGTAACCACAAAGCTCAAATCCAGAACGAGCATGAAAACAGACACACAAACAAACAGAAGTGCTTTGTACCCTAACACTGCTTGGCAGCGACTCCACAGATCCCCTGGAGCTGCAGTTAAGGGCAGCCGTGAGCAACCAGTCATGGTTGGATGCTGGGAAACCAAACTCAAGTCCTCTGCAGGAGAAGCACGTGCTCTTAACTACTGACCTGTCTCTCTAGCTCTCAAAAAGGCTTTGAAGTACCTTTAAAATCTCATTTTTTGATCTAGGTAGTGACTGTGTGTGTGTGTATAATATTTATGATACTTATGATTTGAACTATCTTTTGCATGCATGTCATATTTCTATTACAAACTGCATATTGACCTACTGTGCTTCGTATACATCTTTCCTATTACCTGTTTCACTCTTTTGCTTGTCGTCCTAACATGTCTCAAGGAGAGGACGGTTCTACTTCTCAACCCTTGTTCCTTAAAGAGGGGTTGCACTTTTCCCTTTCCCAAAAGAACTTAGCAATCTTTCAAAACTTGTTAATAAACCTATGTCTGTCCTCAGTGCTACGTTCTCCTTACGCCTGGGGGCTCTGGCTGGCCTTGGCTGTCGCAAGCTCTCTGTGCTTTGATAGCCCTGTACAATGCTGCTTGAACTCCATGCCACAAGGCAACACTGTAAAGAAGCTGAAAGCAGAGAGAAAGAATATCGAGTATTGCGGGTGGAAGCATTTTCTTGTTCGGATATCTGTGCATACACCCAGGGCTTTTCTCACATCTCCATGGTCCACGGCAGTAATGGCAGTTAGAGAGAATGGAAGGTAGACTGGAATTTTAACCTGCTTCCATGCGGGTATTCATTGAAAAGTAAATTCTAATATCTCCCCTCTCACTCGCTGTACCCTTCTCATGTTTGAGAAGGTGTAACCACCTAATAAAGGGCAAGTTTCCTGAGAATGACAACAGTTCTTATATTGCCAAAGATGATGCAGGGGGGTGGCCTCTGGCCGTCTCAGGGTTCAAGCCTTACCTCATTCAGTGCACACATCCGAGCAATGGAGCCAATGTTGTTGGTGATGGTGACCAATGTGGCCCGGGCGAGGTCTTCTTTGCTGATGGACTCTCTCTTTTCTTTGCTCATCATGTTGCCAAAGCTATGTTGGGAATATCATTGAGAGTGTCAAAGTCATCCCCAGGCAGGACCCAAGCTTCCACCAAGGTACTCTGGGAAGCACTATGAATAATCCTCCGGAGAGTCAAATGAGCGGACTCCGCTCACGGCTTATAAGCAGACAGTATTACACTATGAATAGCTGGCTGCCTCCTTCTTAGCAAGGGACAGAGTAGTATGACTATTAACGGGAGAGAAACTTGTAATGCTTCTAGACTAGAATGGAATGGGAGAAACCATGGGCCTTTTCCAGAACCTTCTTTCAAAGTTGCCTTATCTTAAGCACAAGTATCCAGCGGCAAAGGTTTCAGCGCTTCACTAAGGACAGGAATCAAGTCTGAGGTCTGACATGATAGATATTTGCACCAGGCTGGTAGGCTGACATGTATGTGAAAAAGCTAGATGAATGGTCCGGGCAGAGAGCCTGTTTTGTGTGGATTCTCTACAGCTCCTAGCCACTTAGTCTCTACCTTGATGCTACAGCAGATCCTTGAAGGCCAAATCGCTCATAGTCTCCTCCGTAAATGTCCTTCACCAGCTTATCCACATTGGTGCTGTCGCCTTTAGCTGCCATGTCCAGAGCTTCTTCAAAGGTCTCACAACCAGTCAGCAAGCAACATAGGCCTAGGAATGTCCCACCTCCAAGACTGAAGGAACAATAAGGTTGATTTTTAAAATTGTCGCTTTGTGATATGCCCATCCAAGTCCCCAGCTACATCAAGACTATTAATATGGATTCATAAAAATGCAGAAAGACAAAGGGGCGCCTTGGTGAAGAGCAGCGGGGCACCTGAGTCAGGGGCCAGCGTTATAACCGAACTTAAGGGTGGACTGGATCAGAAAAGAGGGCAGCGGGTATGATTAATCATCAAGGAAAACATGCCCCTAAATTTGAGAATAAAATTGAAAAGGACTCTCACTGATTTCTGTTGTGAGACCTTCAGCCAGCTACTAGCCTAAGTGTGGTCTGCCAGCCTAAGTTCAGTGTGCTCACCTTTGAAAGGCGTCAAATCATGGCTTCTTCTGTTTGGGTAGTCTGATAGCAGCACGGTACCAGTGAAATGGATGATGTCAAACATCACATTCGACTGAATGCAAATTCACAGGGGACGCTATGTTCATACTTCCTGACTACAGAGCCAAGGCCCCGGGATGACAAAGTCGACTCGTGGCTCTGCCCCAGCCGCGAACCCAGGAGGCCTTTCCTGACCCTACTTCTCTAGAGTATTCATCTCAATCTACCTCGGAAACTTTGAGAGAAAACTACTGCCTCCCTAGTAAAATAATGTTTTCTACTAGTCTTTGGGAAAGGGCGTTGCTTATTTCTAATTACCACCCAACAGTAAAAGCAAAAAAAAAGTCACAAAACGGTTTCAAGGATGACGAATGTTCTAAAAGCTTTCCATTATTTCAAAGGCTTTGGTTCCAAAATAGTCCTTGTTGTCAAATTTAGAATTAATTATAGTAGCTGAGAATAAAATTAATTCCATATCAATATCAAAGCTACCCGGTATCATGAAAACACAATTCAGGGAACTAAACTAACACAATTCAGGGAACTAAACTACAGGTAGGAAAGTCATGGCAGGAAAGAGAGCCTCAATTCTTTGCTACTGCTAGCAAAGTGTTCTCTCTGATTTACCATGATGATAAATAGGGAAGAGTCATCTGCTCCCATCAACTGGTTCTGAAGCTTCAAAGAGCTACTAGTCCAAGGGGGAGAGGGGGAGAGAATTTGGACACCATGTTTTAATTGTAAGGGTGAGTAGGAAGATTAGCAGAAGAAAATGTATGACAAATTATACTGATTATCAATAACTGTTACCAAGAAGACACCAGACTATAGACAGGCACATAGTTTTGAAAGTTGCATTTAAAATAAAGCTGTGTCATATTCTCAGACTGTGATTCTTAGACAGAAAAAAATTCTTCAACTCCAAAAAGAGTTCTTTTTCAAGGGCCATATATGTCATTGTGTACAACCAGTAAAATCTACATGTCACGGGTCTGGCATTATGAGATCCCAAGTGAACCAAGAGGCACATACAAAGACAGTCTACCTTCATCTGCACCGCAAACCCCACAGTGGGTTTAATGAGATTGGGTGCTGCGTATGTGTGCTGCCTACATTTTTTTTTGTTTGCTCCCTAAATACATTTTTTAAAAAGTCTGTTGGAATTTTCAGCTTCGACACTTTTTGCCCCTGATAATCTCTGTTTGAACAATCAGGCATCCACCAGGACCAAGGCATTCAACCACCATGTAGGCATCTCAAGACATTGGCTGACTTAGAAAGAAGGTAACGCATTCATGGATGTGTTGGTATAACTGAGAGTGGGAAGGAGGAAGAGAAAATGGTTCCAGACAAGAAGCTGACTAGGAAAGCAGGCGTGTACCTGTACAGCTGGGGCTGCAGACAGGGGAGAGGAACGTAACGTCACAGGAGGGCCAGGCTCTCCTAGCACTTGTCCTTACTCTCGACCTTCTTATTTAGTTAAGGCACTTCCTTGCTCACAAGTTTCTTCTGGCAGACATGCAGAAAAACATCCTCAGTATATCAGAGGCAAAATATATAGATAAGAAAGGGCATTGGATACTATCACTGTCCGTCCGTGAGAAGAAATCTTGTTACTCAGTTTAGAAATTGAATTGGCAATGCCTGCTGAGCAGTGCCCATCGATGGGCATTCGAGTGTATTCCCTTAAAATAGACTCCTGAATGACCAGGAGAGATGCACTGTTCCTTCCACTGAGGTTACACAGTTATTTTCTTCTTTTTAATAGACTATATGCTGTAATGTACTCATTTTCCACTGATTTTCATACATAGAATTGGATTTGTGTTGGGGAGAAAAAATGCCTAATCTAGGAAGCAGTGAAAGTATACAAAATTGACCATTTAAAACATGTTAATGGGAAACGGATACCATGAGGTAACATGGCTTTTTACAAACACTTACTGGGGAGGTGGCCCCATTGGTGAAGTACTTGACAAGCAGGAGTGAGGACTTGTGTCCCAATCCCTAGCAACTATGTAAAGATTTGGGCATGATCATGCATGCACGCATGCACACATGTGCCTGCACGAACTCGAGCGCACGCGTACACACACACACACACACACACACACACACACACACAAATACAGGCTATGAATGGTGTGCTGTGGAAAACTCAAGGTAAGTTCTGGCTGCATAGTGAGACACTGCCTCAAAAAAAAACAAAATAAAAAATGAAATCCACCAAAATAACAACAAGAAGCTAACAAGAAAAAAAAAAGCAACATCATACAAGAAAAGGCAGAATTAACAAACACCTAGGGTTGCATCTCTCAGTTTATGAGAAGCAAAAAAAACTTTTAAAGTTCACACCATTTGCTCACATCAGTGGTCCCCAAGGGTCTAGGAAAACAGCTCAATGGGGGAGAGCTTGCTTAACACCAGTGCTCCCAATGTCTGGGGATACAGCTCAGTTGTAGTGAGCTTGCATATTAACACCAGTGGTCCCCAAAGTGTGTCTTAGATACTAATTTTTACCACTCTCCCTAACTGTGTACATCTTCTGTTTTCTAACATATCACAAGAGAAACTTCTGGGCTGGAAGTGGTGGCACACACCTGTAATGGTAGCACTTGGGAGGCTGACACAGGAGGCTCACAAAGGGCAGTCATCAATACCTTCTGCAGGTACTCCTTATGTGTGAAGAAGCCACACCCCACAATTAGCTCCTTAGCAGCTTCTCAAGGTGATACAGATTCCTGGAGCCTGCACATCTGAGGCTGGGTCTGTGATATCATTCATTAGCTACTGTGTATGCATCAACAAAAGGGTGACTATTTCTAACTGGAAAATGTGTAGCTTGTTAGTGCCTGGAGAGCAGATTTACCAACTCAATTGCTCCTAGGAGAAGTCTGTAGTTATTAGAAAACTTACACCTCGGCCAGGAGAACACTCTAAGGTAGATCTGTCTAGCTGAGTATCCCTAGTCTGACACTCCTGGTGGTCCTAGTGAGACCATGGCATCAATGTTTGTTCCTGGCCAAGCAAGTAAGCCACTATATTCTTAATAAAAAGATATATGCTGTGCCAGGAACTGTGGTGGGCATCTTTACTCCCAGGACTCAGGGGGAAGAGGCAGGTGGATCTCTGTGAGTATGAGGTCAGCCTGGCTTACATGATGAACTCCAAGGCCAGTCAGGGCTGCACAATGATAATGATAATGACAATGATATTAAATTAAATAAATAAAATCACAACTAAAAAACAAAAAGGTGTGTGTGCCTGGTAGCAGTTTCTAAACATATCAGATACTACATTCTGAACCCACACAGGCTTCAGTGTGTGTGTATGCACCAGGGTTTCTCAACTGTAGCAACCCTGGTTTAGGGGGACTTTATATATCTTCTGCTATTGGAGGATCTTCCCTAGGCATTACCAAATTTTATCAGTATCCCTGACTTCAACCTACTATGTACTGTTGGGTCCCACCTCCAACTGTAACAGCTAGAAATGTCTTAAGACGCTGGCTACCATCACCTTCCCCAGGGATAGAGAGAGACACTAACTGCTCAACCCCAGTTGACCAAAGAAAGAAACATTGAAAGGGCGGAGCTTTCCTGCTACAGGTGAAGCATGCTACAGAGTTCTCAGTGCTGGAAGCAAAACAAACCAACAAACAAATCAAGCAACACCTTTCATGGCAGAAATGAGAACCCTGGGGTCCAGACAAGTAACGAGCCATGTTCATCTGTCAGTACTGTTGGCACCAACAACGAATGGTCTCAACACCATATGCTAAGGACACACTGCATGGCACCAGTCCTTTTTAGTTCCTCTAAAGACAGGTTTTTATGGTCTAGTAAGTTGAAGGAATGCTTCTTACCAAATCAGCCTAATTTCGTTCACAGTGGGCTCTCTTAATGACTTTTGACAACAGGTCCTTCGGCCATGTTGAGCTGCCCATTGACAGGAAGCTGAGCCTGTTTGCCCTACATGGGTCTTTGAGTGCAAGAATAGATAATAAATAAAAACAAATAAAAAAGCTATGAAGTATTCTGACCACCAGGGGTCGCAGGGCTGTATTCTGATACCCTGCATCCCAACACCTCTATGAGCTGCTCTGACTCCTCGCTTACCTGAGAAGAGGAAAACCATTCCTTGTAAGCCTTCTGTTTGCTGGTTGGAATGATATGCTGTTTCGAGCCATCTTTCCTGCCTTGAGACCACAAAGGTTCCAAGAGAAAGTTTCTGTGAAGCGTCTCTGACCAATCCAAGGCTGGCTGGCAGTCTCTGCCATCCTACGGGCACTCAGTACACCTACAGGCTGGCAAACTAATGTGCGCCACCCTCCTTCACCCAACCTGAGCAGGACACCTCCAGTAGACATAGATCTTATGCTATTAACCTTACCATGAATCAACTTCTTCTCCTCTGATGTATCATCCAGTAAACTGGTTATTGGCTCATGTCTATACACCCAGCACTCAGGGGGCAGAGGCAGGATTGTGAGGCTTATACACTAAGCTTCAGGATAGCCTTAACTACAAGGGAAGACCCTGCATCTGAAACCAAACGAAAACTAACATCCAATAAACTGCTCCTTGGCAATACAGGAGCCCAACGTAGTTCTTTTTAAAAAAATGTATTCGATGATAATAACCTTTTACTAGATACTGCTCATCAAGAATTAGGCATGGTTTAAGCATGAAGAGGCTCTCCTGGTGGAGAGCATGTTTACCTGGTCCCCGTCACTCTTTTGTAGTTGTCCTTGGAGTACACTGCCAGGATGCTGACGCCTGAGCCCATGTTAACCAGCAACATAGGGTATGGGTTATCCAAACAGTATGGCTTTTTTTGACACAACTCGGGATTTGTGGGGTTTTCGAAATAGTAACATTCTGGCTTGCCATTGAAGCCAACCGAGTCAACATAAAGAAGGCCCTGAATCAAACAGTCCAGCTCATCCAGTTTATGCAGCTGCAGGTCCGCAATCTACGAGAGAACAAAACCCTGTTAGATGCTGTAGTCTAATACGTGGTTCGAGGCGACTGGGAGGTGTGTGCTCTCTATAAGATTCACTTTCAAAGCCAAGAAATGCACTCAGAACCCCCTCCAGCGTGAAAGAGTACGGACCAGCAGTCATAGCCAGAAAAATAGCTGTGCTACACAAACAAGAGCTGCCTGGTTGTCAGGAAAGCACTCATTAGCATGTAGACTGGTGGCCTGGATGTGGGCCTTTGTTTTAACTCTCAGAATCTGTGACCATGGTCTCATGATGAATCATCCCAATGGAGCCTAACTCTAATGGCAGGAGACACACACAGGAAAGGTCTGAAAGCTAGAGGAAGAAGCCTTTGAAGAAGTAGACAGATATCTTAGTGTTGCACTCTGATATCTGGGGTACAAAGAGTAAACAGACCCTCGAAAAGGCAACCAGTGTAATCTCCCCACGACCTCTACAGAACTGTGTTGATCCCAAGGCTTTAACTGAGGGCTGTCAACCTCAAGAATTTTGATGGAAGACATCTCTGTAGTCATAAGCTGCCAAACATGTTGTCACAACAGTGAAGAGTGGTCATTGCAGTAGAATATTCAGAAGCGAATGAGAATCCTACATATGTGTGACAGAATATGGGGTCAAAAGGCCTGGGAGTGGAAAAGAGTCCCCTCTGAGTCCACAAAGCCTCTTGCCACACTTGGCTCTGGAGCAGCTGGGCCTGCCTTTGAACTCCAGGTCTAAAACTTAACTTAACAGGGGTTATCTGGGGTGAGTTATTTGGCTTCTCGGTGTTGCTGTGAAGATTCCATGATACTCTCTGCATGGCACCCACCACACACAACAGGCTTACTAGCTAAGTGGCCCAGGATTGTCCTTTCAGAGGTCTATGAGGTAAGACATCCTCTTCTTGGGGACAGAAAGAGAGGTTGGTCAAATATATGTGATAAAAAAGAAGAAAGGGAGGCTATTTGGAGAGGAGGCAGGTCAGCCAGAGACAAGCGGGAGATGGGACACCATGGAGAAGAAGGTTAATATGAACAGATAAACCCTCCTCCACCACTCTAGATACAGAGAACAAAGGGCTGTTGGCTGGTCTGAGCAGCTAGTAGCCATCCTGTATCCTTAAAAGTTTAATTCCTAATACTGCTGCCTCAGGTCCAAGTTGGTGATTATTTTCCCTGACAACAAACAAACAAACAAACCAAAAAAAGGACTAGGGCTGTAGTCAGTGTAGAGTACAACATGCATGAAGCCCTTGGTTCAACTCCCAGTACTGAAAAAATAAATCTATGAAGTGATGGTTTGATTCACACACACAAACAGACACATAGACACATAGACACAAGACCCACAGACAGACAGACACACACACACACACACACACGCACACACGCACATGCACACACAACGGAAACAAAAAACCAGAAGAATCCCATGAGGCTGGACTAGTGGCATGTCTGCAGTTCCAACACTAATGATGTTGACAGGGGGACATCATTAGTTCAAGACCTGCCTTGCCTATTCAGCTGCTAAAATAATATAAAGCAAAACAAAAACAAAAATACCCCAAAACCAAAAGTTACCATCATGGACAAAAAAAAGTACAAGTAGGTTGTGTTAGCCTTACTCAATGGTCGGAATAAGACATTAGGTGAATTTCTGTAAGTGACACACTAGCAACTAGCAGACATCTCCCCGTGATTCTGTTTTCATCTTCTTTGCTACTGCTGTTCATGGGGCTTGGGGAAAAAATCAACACAAATGCTAGATAGACTTATATACTCTACTTTTAAAAAAAAGACATTTTTGTTGTTATTGTTACAAAAGGTAATAAAGAGCTACATCCTGGAAGATGGTTTGGGCCATAAAGGATTCAAGTTTGGGTTCTCCAGCACTCAAGTTTAAAAGGGTAGGCATTATGGCTTCAGACATGCAATCCTAGCTTTTGAGAGGTAAATTCATGAGGATCCCCCGAGCTCACTGGTAGGCTAGCCTTACTGAGTCTATATGCTCCAGACTCAGTAAGAGACCGGCCTCAAAAACAATAAGGTGACCAATACTAGTGTGGGCATTATGTGTTACATACTGTGGGCCCACTTGCCCACACATCCCACACACAGACATGACTATAAGGTGACATATGCATGTAAGGTGACAGCTCCAAGGAAACTTGACTTCCTGTCACTCATCTGGATTTTCTACTTAACGTTGACAGAATTCTGTAAGTGCGCTACAGAATCAGAATAGGTCACCGGCCAGGTGACAGAAGGACTATTGATACACAGAAATAAGCATTCAAAGTGGCCCAAAGCTAATGCATCCCATGAATGTTTCCAAATCTTTCATTTTTATCAAGTATTGAAATGTTTCAATGAGATACACACCATTTATATTCTAAGAGGCATCAATGACAATGCTATGGGTAGAGAAGTGTCCAGAGGCCTGAAAAACTAGAGGGGACTCCCACAGCAGGGTACATATTATATCTTCTGATCTTCTTGGTTCCTCAGCCTGAAACCTGCATCTCTGGTCACAGCCTGGCACCTCAGAGGTGCCTTGGTTCTGCACTAAAGACTGCTCTTAGTCACTGCTTAATACACACTTAGTAAATGAACAGGGAAAGTTATCACCTCAAGGGTCAGCCCCAAGCTTAAAATGGTGATTGCATAAGCCAGTCTTAGAGATATAAATTAATCTGCTTAAATGTTAATCACAGGTTCATCAACAATATTGACAGCCACACCTAGAGCCAACATCATAAATATGGACAGAGACAATGTGTCCAGCTAGATGCCCTGAAACTACCCTGGGAGGAAGAAAATCCCTTGTCAGATAGAAGAAGGAAACACATCCAGCTTTGGTCTGAAACACTGTTTCCACCTTCCAAATACGGCAAAAGCAGAAAGCACACACATTTTCAGAAGGATAGATATTTTTTTGGAGCCTAAGGTCATGAAAGTCAAAAAAAAATAGTAAACATAGGTCACAGGTCACTTTTGTAGAGACCCTGCGGATAAAGGAGGGATTCCCAGGTTCAAATAGTGAGCCATACTGATAGCAGAGATGTCCAAATAGGTAATCTGAAATTCAGGATACTTGACAGTTTGTCTGTACACCTGGATTTACTTGGAGAAGAGCTTAAAACTGGTCTTTAAGATCCCAGCTACAGAGAAATGTTTGCCTTGGGCTGGAGTCTCCAGTCACGACAAAGATGCCAAAGGGGAGGGTGCCATGGACTGGCTAAAGGTAAAAGGCGGCCCAGGACTGTATCAGCAAGACGATCTGCTCAGGTTTGTAATTCACCTTCTGCAGGTGCTGCAGTGGGTGTGTCAATGGATCCAGCACTGCCTCAGGAGCCTATGCCTCAAGACCCAGCAGCTTTTCAAGCTGCTCTGGTTTAGATGTTGGGGGTTTTTGGTTGGTTAGTTGGTTGGTTGGTTGGTTGGTTGGTTGGTTGGTTGGTTGGTTGGTTGGTTAGTTGGTTTTCCTCTAGATTCCATGCTCTGGGAGCACGGTTCCCAGGGTGGTGATGAGCAGGTGGAACTTGCCCCAACTGGCTCTCAATAAGCACATGCAGCCCTGAAGAGTGCCTTCCCTGAAAACTGGAAGCTGACTGAGTTTGTTGAGTCTCTCTTGCCAAGAGAGTCCACTCCACCACCAGGGTATCATGATGTTGGACTTTTAAAGTCTGTTATGGTAGCTTATGCTTGTACTCCAGCCCTAGGAAGGCTGAGACAAGAGATCATCCTGAACTTCAAAGACAGATCCTATTAAAAAAAAATTCAAGGTCCCAAACTGCAAATAAAACATTTTTTTTCCTTAAAGGGAGAGTGAGAGGGGGAGGGGAGAGAGAGAGAGAGAAAGAGGAACAGAGAGAATAGGGAGGGAGAGGGGGAGGGAGAAGAGAGGACACACGAGGGAAGAGAGAGATAGAGAGAAAGAGAGGAGAGAGAAGGGGAGAGAGGGAGAGAGAGGAGAGAGAGGAGAGGGAGAGAGAGAGGAGAGAGAGAGAAGGAGAGAGAGAGAGAGAGAGAGAGAGAGAGAGAGAGAGAGAGTGTGTGTGTGTCTAGAGTAGGTGACTTGAATTCCTGAGCCTCCTGCCTCTGAAGTGCTGGACCATTATGCCCAACTACACTCTTCTCTATAAAGTTACACTGCCTGAGGCATTTTATTCTAGTAACCAAAAGTTGACTAATAAAACAATCATGCATATAGCTTAATTATAAGGCTACATTCTGAGAAATGTATTGGTAGGGAATTTCATCACTGTGCAAACAGCACAGAGCAAAGTTACACAAACGAAGTCAGTATAACATTCCTAGACAATAATCTTTGGGAATCTCTGTCCGCTATGTATGTTATTGTGAATAAACACTGTTATACAGCACATGGCTGTATATGTCCTCATCCTGATCTTGAATGGGCCTTGAATGATGGCAAATTTAATTACCAGAGCCAGCAATCGTGCCATGAAGTTTCCAGGAGTTTGAACACAGCACAGTAAGCAAGGTGGAGTGCAACAGTAGGCTCTGGGAGCAATAGCGTTTACTGATTCCTATGGTGTAATTCCTTCTGACCAAGGTCAATTGCAAAACCCCAAGCCAGCTTCACTAAATGCAGATACAGAAAGAGATGTGTTCCCGGAGCCTTTAAAGCCAGTAAAAGTGGGCTCTGGTTCCCCATTACTTGCAACTCTCAGCACTGAGAGGGGCCTGAGTTATTGTGTAAATTCATGGTGGAAAAGAACCCTCCAGCAAGCTGCCCTCTGACTCCCCAGGTACCCTGTTGTACACCCTTAACATATTCCACGTAAATAAAGTAAGTCTATTTTGTATTGTTAATGTGGAATGAATTTTGGCTTGAGATTTGGGGCAGGATTTCCAGCAATTTCTCAAATCTCCCCTAAACATATTTTTGCCATTTTGAACTACATATTCATGCTAAGCAGTGGTCTCAACATTGATGGTTATACAATCAAAGTATAAATCGTATGTCTGAAAATATTTAAAGATGTGCTGTGTCCTGCAGAATCAAACATTCAGTCAAGATTTAATCCAGCATGCAACATTAATCAGCACATTCATCTCCGCATCAAATTTGCTTTCCTTTTTAGTAAAGGTAAAATTATATGTATATTAAAGAATTGGTTGAAAATGATTGGGGGAGGGGGTGAGTGGAGAGATGGCTCCGTGTTTAACAGTATGCACTCCTCTGGGGGAGAACCCAAGTATGGCTCCAGGTATTAACACCCCACAGTTCACAAGGGCTTGTAACTCCAGCTCCACGGGATTCGAAGCCCTCTTTAAACCTTCAAAAGCACTCACATGCTCATTCCCTCCCCTCCCCCGCCCCCAAACACACACACACACACACATACAAATATACATAACTAAGAATAAATATCCAAAAATATAATTAATTTCTTACCAGTAAATATTTTATTTGAATGCCTATGCTACACACCTATATACATGGGATTGCAGAACAACTCCTTAGGGTGTTGGAGAGATGTAGCAGCAGTTAAGAGGACTAGCGGCTAAAGACCCAGGTGTGATTCCCAGCATCCATATGGCAGCTCACAACCATTTGTAACTCCAGGTCCAGAAGATCCAATACCCTCTCCTAGCCTCTGTGGGCAGCAGACATTGAAGGGTTTCTAGCCAGCCTGAGCATGGCTAACACGGATCTGGCAGACCTTGCTTTACCCCCAGTTCCCTCTGCCTCACTAAAAAACCATTAGATTACATTCCTAAATCTAGTATTAGATTACATTCCTAAATCTAGTCGCCAAGGTCCATTCCCTTATTTGCCCACTCCCCCCACCCCCCAAGGCTGACTTCCAAGGTCCAGCTATCAAAGTTTTAAATACAGCAATTGAAAACTGCCTTTTGGCTACCCTAATTAACATGCCCAATCTCAATTAGACACTTTATCCTAACACAGGGATTTTCTTTATACACTACCACTTGCCTCTGGGCCACAGCTCTCTATCCAAAGGCAGTCCTTTGTCCCTCTGGGGTAAATATCACCCCACTCCCCTACTTCTACACCCTCTGTCTCCCTTCTTTGTCTCTTATTCCCTGCCCTTTGTCTCTGAGCAAACAAATTTTTGTGCTAAGAATTTGGTCTTAGGGCGTCTTGTGCCGATACGGGTCCTTTCACATATGGTACACAGACATACATATAGACAAAATATCCACACACATAAATAAATAACTATTAAAATTTTAAAATTTAAACTTCGTAGGGGAAAAGGGGAGTCGTGAGTGGAAAGGTTTAGGAGACCACGCACGGTTAACAGTGAAGGCGCTGGTGTGGAGAATGCACTTGAGAACCACAGATGAGGAAAGAGGTGCATGATCGTTGCAGCTGCAGAGTGGAGAGAGCCGTGCCCATTACTGTCCGCAGCAAACCCACCCTACCTAATTGAAAGGGCCGTTTTCAAGAGTCGCATGAGATGGCTGCACTGAAATGTTTTCAAAATTACTCGTGACTAGTAAAATAACTCATGTCGTGGCTGGGGATACAGTTCAGTGGTAAAACACTTGCTTAGCATATGTGGAACCTGCTGAAAAAAAAAAAACAAGAACGCATATAATCTCAAGTTAAAATACGTTTAGGAGGCTGAGCAGTTGTGATGCCAGCTCTTGGAAGGCAGAAGCAGGGGGATCTCTGTGAGTTTGAGGCCAGCCTGGTCTACAAAGCAAGTTCCAGGGCAGCCAGGACTGTTACACGGGGAAATCCTGTCTTGAAAAAACAAAACAAACAAACAAACAAACAAAAAACTTTTGGAAACATTTCCATATGATGATTAATTTTTAGAGGGCAGAGCAAAGGCTCCTTATGTGCTAAATACAGGTAGGCAGGCTCTATTTGCAAGAGGATTTCCTTGCGTGTTTTAGGATCATTAGTCAAAGAGGTGGATTAGAGGTCAAGAGCACTGGCTGCAGAGTTCACACGTCAGCACCCATGTAATAAACTGGTTATGGCCCTGCTGTTACGCCAGCACCAAGTGGGCAGACACAGGAGGATCACTGGGGCTCATTGGCTCCAGGTTCAGGAAAAGACCCTGCCTCAAAGGAAAAAGAAGAATTGACATAGAACACTAGAGACCCTCCTCTGGCCACCCATCCACCCACAGGAGTATACACCACTACAAAGAACAACACACACCTGCTCCCTGGGAAGATTCTATAGACCTGTCCCTAAACTACTTTATATCACTTAACCACAGCAGAGAAATGAGTGGCCAAATATTCTATATATGTATGTGTTTATTTATTATAAATATTACAAATATTTGTAATATTAAATATTAATATATTTAATTTAACACATAGTAAATATATATATATACTATAATGAGCAAAATATAAATTCATGTTTTTGTTCATTTTCTTTCCTCTTCCTCTCATTTGTGTTTTTCATTTTGCTTTGTTTTGAGACAGGGTTTTACTGTGTGGTCTAGAACTACTTACGTTTTTCAAGCTGACTTTGAATTTAAGGGACTCTTCCTGCCTCTGCCTCTCTAGTGCTGGGTGGGATTGAAGCTGGGCTCCACCATGACAGACACAAAATATGTAACACATTTTACCTCCAGCATGCTTTTCAAAAGGACACTGGCTCCAAGAGTCAAATCATGATAGAAATGGTTATTTTATCAAACCAAAAGCAATATGCACATTAACTCTGAGTGACAGGGTGTAATTGGCAGGATTCTTTTTCTTTTCACAAGACAGACCTAAGAGAGGTGAGAGAGATACCTTTCAAGCAAGCTTAATGAATGAGAATGAGAATTCTAATCCCAAAGATAGTTTTTTTTTCTTCTGTATCCAATAAAAGAGACCAATTATGAGGTGGACCATCAAACTGGAAGAGAGTGGAGAATGTCATTATTTACAATATCTTACACCTGTAATACCACAAATCCATTCCCAGGTTAATAATGAGAACCAAGCTATCAAATATGCATAAATGATCTGCTTAGATGAGAAGTCACATGTTCAAAAGAGCCAATCTTACCCTTTTCTCTGGATTTTTCCACCCAACCTTTTTTACCTTGTTCCTTTACAAGGTTTTTCTTTTTTTCTTTTTGTTTTTCCCTTTGTGTAGGAGGGAGGTATATGCATGTTGCATGTGTGTATGCCTGTGAACGTGTGTGCAGACTAGATAGAGAAGGGCCTAGGGTACCTTCTATCACTCTCCACCATTTCCTGGCTAGGCTGAGAGTCAGCAGGCCTCAGCAAGCCTCCAGTCTATGGCACTCCCTCCCACCCTGGGTAGGGGTTACAAGTGCATGTGCAGCCACGCCTGGTTTCCTTACAGAGGTGCCTAGGAGCTGAGTTCCGTGTTTCATGGTTGCACAGCGAGCACTCTGGACTGCTAGGCTCCCAGAAAGTCTTAACATTGAAACCCATATAATGAAATCATCTTTTTCCCTGATTGCATCAGCCAAAGATCACCATCATCTTGTTCAAAGCATAGATCTTACTTTAAAAAAAAAAAAAAACAATCAAAAGAATATCTTCTAGTGTCTACTAATGTTAGCCTTGAACTGAACAAAACTCACACGTATCCTGTACAGAAAACAATGTGGACTCCTTTTCCTCTATATTTTCTGTTGTTCAGAATATGTTGCATTATTAATACTCTTGTTACGAGTATTAATACCCTTGTTAAGAAAAGTATGAAACATGGCAGATAATGAGATATGATAATAGGCAGATAAAATATCCCTCTACAAAATTAAACAAAATCTACACTGTTTTGTGGTGTTATGAATAACCAGATCATGTAGAGAGTCGTGTTTCAACAGTGGAAGTGTTTGTTGGTGTATCAATGTCATTTAGTACCTAACATTAATTTTATTTATCTGTTTGTTTGTCTGTGTGTGTGTGTGTGTGTGTGTGTGTGTAATAGTGTGTCTAATAGTGTGTGTAGAGATCTAACTACAAGTCACAAGAGTTGGGTCTCTCCTTCTACCATGAGGGTACTGAAGCCTGAACTCAGGCTGTCAGGCTCATTGGCAATCATCTTTACCCACTGAGCCATCTCACCAGTCCACAGCTTACATTAGCTTAGGTATCTATGTTCCAGCTTACTACATCACTAATTTTGAAAACTAATATGCACCAATCATAAATTTAAGTCAGGACTAGTGATGCATACTTGTAATCCCAGCACCTGAGAGGCAAAGGCAGGAGGATCAGGAGTTAGGTGACACTGTAAGATCCTGTCTCAAATAAGAATTTTGGTTAGGACCATGATCTTAATATGCTCAATAGAAAATAGTTGTTTTTTTTTTTAAGGGAAGTGGGGCTGGAGAGATGGTTGAGTGGTTAAAACCACTGGCTGCTCCTCCAGACGATCTGAATTTGATTCCCAGCACCTCATAGTGGATCACAACTGTAACTCAAATCCCAGGGAATCTGACCCTCATTTCTGGCCTCTATAGACACTGGTACTCAGACCTATATGCAGGAAAAAAACCCATACTCGTAAAACAAAACCTTTTAATTAAAACTGAAGAAAGAGACTCTACAAGAAAGAAATAATAAAATTGAAATAGAGCCTACTTGACTGAAAATATTTCATAGAAGAGTCTAATTTAATGACTATCACATCAGTTATAGGCTTTTTGGGTTATTCTAAATCAGAGTAGCAATTAACACTTCCTAAAAGTTTAGGTGCACCGGGCGTGGTGGCGCACACCTTTAATCCCAGCACTCAGGAGGCAGAGACAGGCAGACTTCTGAGTTCGAGGCCAGCCTGGTCTACAGAGTGAGTTCCGGACAGCCAGGGCTACATAGAGAAACCCTGTCTCAAAAAACAAAAAACAAGCCGGGCGTGGTGGCGCACGCCTTTAGTCCCAGCACTCGGGAGGCAGAGGCAGGCGGATTTCTGAGTTCGAGGCCAGCCTGGTCTACAAAGTGAGTGCCAGGACAGCCAGGGCTACACAGAGAAACCCTGTCTCGAAAAAAACAAAACAAAACAAAACAAAAAACAAAACAAACAAACAAAACAAAACAAAAAGTTTAGGTGCATTTACTATTCTATGTACGATATAGTTGTCACAACTAACAACTGCCGAAGAGCTTTTATGTAGCCATAATAATGGAGTTCTCAAACTCCAAAAGCAGTGATTCTACAAACAACATGACTTTACAGGCATATGCTTCAAGGTTGGTCAAACCATTTAATGTGGAGAGGCATACATATATATATATATATATATTTTTGCTTTATTCCTGCCCCACCCCATGTGGGTGGGGGGTGGGGTGGGGGTGTTTATATGTGTGTATATCAGAGGGGCCAGAAGAGGATGTTGGATTTCCCAGGTGTGGAGTGACAGGTGGTTGTGTACTGCCCAGTGCGGGTGCCTGGATCCAAACTCTAGATCTCATGATTGAGCTGCAAGCATCCTTAACAGATGAGCCATCCCTGGAGCACCTAGAGCAGTGGCTCTCTCCTTCTAATACAGTTTCTCCTTATGTTGTGGTCACCCCCAGCCATAAAATTATTTCTTTGATACTTCATAACTGTAATGTTGTTGCTATTGTTATGAATTGTAATGTAGACATCTAATCTGTGACCCACTGAAAGGGGTCATGAAAGGGTTGAGAACCACTGCTTAGAGTATATCTTGACCCTTCCTAAATCTTCAACTTTCTAATCTACAACACCCAGGAGTTTGGAGTCTGGATAGCTTCATGCCTTAATAGTTACTAATGCATTTGACTAAAGGATTTATTTGACTGAAGTATTTATTACTCCTCCAGGTTTCTATTTCAGTGTTACCTCATCATACAGAGACCCTCCCAACACTTCCTATCCCTCTTACTTTGTCCCTATTTCTCCTTCATAATACAGATACACAGAGGCATAGACAAACACACAGATACACACACTCACACATACACACACAGACACATAGACACACAGGCACACATACACACACACAGACACACACATAAGAACACATAGACACACAGACACACAGACTCACACAGTAACACATACACACACAGACACATAGACACACAGGCACACATACACACACATAGACACATACACACACAGACACACAAACTCACACAGTAACACACACATACACAGAAACACACATTATAGACACACACACAGACAGACACACAGACACACACACTCACACAATGCATATTCACTTGTATATTTGATCATTGACCACAAGAGTAGTCAAGAGATTTGTTTTGTACATAATACTACTTGGCACATAGAAAGGGCATGATAAATTATTTGTTGAATAGATGAATAGCTGCACACAGAAAGAAGGCAGGAGAGCCTATCCATTCCCACAAACATTAGATACAAGCACATCATTTATTCCAACAGGACGCAGAAAGAAATCTTTCTCAATTTTGTCTTCACATTGGCCAACACCTATCATAGAAATATATTGATGGAAACAGCTTGGCCAAAGGGCTTAGCAAATACTCCAGTCTTGCCCCCTGCTCTGGTCTATTCATTAGGCTCCTCCGAGCACTGCCTGAAGGACTATATGACCTTTCTCCATGCAGAACCTTAAGAAACACACTTGCTCATGGCCAACACAGATTGAGTAACTCTTTCTCCTAGGCCATGAGTAAACCCTGCAGAGGGATGGAGGTGTGACAGAGGTTGCATAAAGCTGCCAGGTCACCTTGGTTCACTTCAGATCTCCAGTGCACAGACAGGATAGCATGTACTTGCGGGCTTGAGGAAATTACCACATTCCCACACAAAGTCAGCTCTCTTCTGAAGTTAAATGGAGTCCAAGCCCAGTTCTTACCCAGCAGGCATTACTCTACAAACACATATAAAGGGCCCGAGAGCCACAGAGCGATAATGTTATGACCAACCACTTCCAGTTTTTTTGTCCTGTATGCCTTCCCTGTCTTCTGTTCTGCAGATGATGAAATTGAGGCCCACAGGAGAAACTCAGCAAAAGACACCGAGCGGGTTAATGCAGAAACAGGACTAGAATTCGGGTTAATTCCCCTCACCCCCACTATGGACTCAAGTCTAATTCTCACATCTACGCTCCTTAACTGTTCCACGTGTATAAACTGATTGGTTGCTGAGTCTTCCTGTAGGGGAAGGGACCCCGTGTGTCAATTTAGTAAACGCTTGTATCAAATTCTATACCTGTGCAGGGGAAGGGTGACACAAAAGAAAATGGCTAAAGCCAGGGGCTATTCAATCTTACTCAGAATACTGCTGGAGGACAACTACCAGCTCCTCTGGGAGCATCCACTGAAAGTTCTGTTTGTACAGTGCGCGCACCGCAAGCCCGGGCCTGGTTTTATTACCAGCAGCACACCCACTCCATAAAATGACTCACTGAAATCAGCGAAGTGAATGGTGTTCCTTTTGGTGACATAGTTTGCATCTTACTGCTTTATTAAACACCACGGATAATGTGTTCGCTCATTATGCAAAGAGTGACAGATTTCCTACCAAGATTCAGTGACATTTGTGTGTGACAAAACACAGTGCTACAGGCTTTGAAAAAACGCATCCTACAAGACATCTCATGGGTGTTCGACTGTGAAAAGAACGCACCGTCCTGGAACCTTCCAACCTTTCCTTCACCCGTGTCCACACACTTATCCAACTGCCTATACTTTCCGAGACAGACCTACACCTGTACTTCAGTTTTATGTTCACTTTACCCCAGGAGATGAAGCTGGACAGTAGAGAGATCACTATCTTAACTGAGGAGATGGAGAGATTAGAAGACAGACGTTAAGGGATTGCAAAATAGCGAGAAGCTGGGCTGAACGTTATTTCTCCATATTTGACACTAAGCGCTCTGCACTTTAAAATGCTACTCAATAATGAAGGAATTCCCCTATGAATCACAGTGAAGTGGGTTTTGGTTTTGTCTGTTTTGAGACAGAGTGCTAGTCTTGGTCCTTTCGCCTCTGACTCCCAAGCACTAGGATCGCAGGCACAGGCCATCACGACCAACCAAGTATTTTATTTTTGCTAAGAGAAACTTCTGAATGGCGTTCACAGAACTGAGTTATGTATGAGAACATACAGGAATAAGTAACCAATCATTCTTAGTTAGATGTGTAGAAAGCCTTCCTGTGGACCTCAGTCTATGTACCCATAGAACCAGACGCAAGCTTATGTATTAAGTGTCTCGGGAAAACCCAATACTAACTGAGTTAAGTGTCTCTGAAGGTGATATATATCATCTTGTTTCTACATATGACATAGGAGTAACTGTCCAATCCCAGCACCATATAAACACTCACATGGCAGCATATGACTGTCACACCAGGTCTTGGAGAGAGAACCATTAGTTTTGGTTATCTTTAGCTACAAACGGAGTTCAGGGCCAGCCTGTGCTACAGAGTGATGATAATAACGGACGTTGAGTACTCAGTAAGAGTAGGGACATAGTTCCTCATTTAACCTTTCTTGAAACAACCCTATGAAAATGTCATATATTTATTATCACATGGAAGAGGAACCCACGGCCCAGACATGCCCAGGTCCCAAGGTTAATGGTCCAGGTCTTAGCATGAGATGAGCACACTGTGATCACATGAGAGAGAGCTGTTCTAAGATGGGCAAGCCCAACCTACCATTCTGAAGTCCTCCTCAAACTTGAAGGCCCCACCTCCCGTGGCACAGAGGGTGGTGTGGAGGCTGGAGAAGTTCTTCTCGCTGCCCATCTGGATGAACAAGTGCATGGCACAGGTGGGGAAGCGGATGAAGTGCAGGTTCCCTTTGCGCCCACACATGGTCAGGTTTTTCAGTTCCAGATGGACGTCCCGGATCCCAGTTTTGCCATAGGCAGTGTTAGAAGTTAAATACTTCCGGATGCTCTTCAGGTTCTCCACTTCTTCCTGTTCTTCTTCTGCCGTGATATCCTTCGGTTCAAAGTAAACCAACTTAACCAGGGTTCCACCAATATCCATGCCAAACCACGGGAATGCTGGGGAACAGAAGAGAGAAGGATGAGGCCACAGGATGTGACATATGAAAAGCAGGCTCGGTGTTTGAATACTCAACGAGGAAAAAATGCATTCCGCACTAAATTTCCTTTCCGTCAAGTACACAGATCTAAAGGAAGGTGCAGAGAGATGGAGGTTCCTACGGTACAGCTGTTCACGGGCACTCAGAATGAAGTGAGCCAGCGCAGCATTCTGCAGAATCCAGCCTCAGTTGTGCTTTTGAGACTCAAGTACCTCACCAGTGCTATTCCAGGGTTTAGAGACATGTGTGGCATAGATCATGCTCTACATGGTACTTTATAGAAACCTTACCCAAAGGGTGGTACACACCTCAGCACACAGGAGCTGAGGCAGAACTCTGAGTTGAAGGCCAGTCTGGGCCACGAGTGAGACTGTATCAAAGAAAAGCAGGGAGGGAGGGGGGGCGGGTAGGGGAAGAAAAGGGAGGGGAGGAGAGAGAAGAGACAAGACAGACTGGTTTGGGAAAAAAAAGGCATCTATGAAAATTTTTCTTTTGTTTCAGCACTACAGATTATTATATAAACCCTTGTTAAACTGTGTATCTTGAGATCTCGAAATTTTTTTTTCCTGGTGGCAGATCCACCTGGTTTTTTACCCTGGAGGTGGAGGGAAAAGTGTAGAAGGAAAATATGCACACAACGTCTTTCCTAAACCTTGCTGCTGCCTCATTTATGACTTAAATCACCCAGGCAACAGCTGGCAAGCAGTTATTTCCCAATTAACTCTACAAACACGGGGGTTGGGAGGCATCTTGGTTGGTAAAGTGCTTGTGTAGCATTCACAGAGCCCTGGGTTTCCTCCTAGCGTTGCAGAGTGACACAAGTCTGTAATCCCAGGGCTTGCAGAGAGGCTCGGAAGCTCTAGGTTATCTTGGGTCACATAGTGAGTGAAAGGCCATTCGGAGACAGAAACCCCATGAAGAAGGAAGAAAGACAGAGAGGGAGGGGGGAAGGAGAACAACAAATTCCACTAACAAGAGCAAATTAGCAAAGATGCTATCATCTTTACAAAAGTTCACAAAGAAAATGTCTCCAGCGCAGTGCACTAACAAGGACTGGGCAGCTTGCTTGTCCTAGCAGGTAGTAAGAAAAATACGGAAACTGTTTGCCCTTATTAGACGATTTGGTTCAAGATGACACTTGCTGGCCCCGTGTCTAAAATCCACTCCTGCGTGGTTCATAGTATAGGAGCAGCAGGATGTGATAGGAGAAGCCCAGATTAGGACTCTGAGCCACGGCTTCCTGGAGCAGCTCTCTCTTCTGCCTCTGTGGGTCTTAGCTTCCCTGTCTCTGCAGGGAATGAGCGTGTTAGAACAGTCTCCAGCTCTCTCCTGCCTTGAACATCACGAATCCTTTAAGAAACATAAAGCACAAGCCATAGATTTCCCAACTCTAAATGCTGCCAGGAGACTTTCTTGGTGAAATAGTCTGATGTGCTTGCAGGTGCCAGAGCAAGCCCCGGTGCTGCAGTTGAAGCCTGACTCATCAAAGGACAGGAGACATTTGCCAAGGGGACAGGATGGGGAGGGGGGTCTCCTGCAGTATTTTGAGGATAAGAGTTTTAGAGAACATGTGTTAAGACGACAAGTAGCCAGGTGTGCTGGCGAATGTCACCTAGCGCCAAGGAGGCGGAGGCAGGTGATCTCTGTGAGTTCAAAACCAGCCTTGTCTACATAGTGAGTTCCAGGGCACAAAGAGAAAGAAAAAGAAAGGAAGGAAGGAGGGAAGGAAGGAAGGAAGGAAGACCCTGAGCTAGACATGGGGTTCACATCTAGAAATGTCTGTAATCCTAGAACCCTGGGCAGAAAGATTTGCCTGTTTTGAGTTTCAAAAGAGCCTGTGCTACAGAATGAGAGCCTGCCTCAACAAAACAAAACAAAATATTTTACGTATTCAAGGACTACATCTAAGCCTGTTTGTTATAGTACCTATAAGAATGATCTAATTGTGGATTATCTCTTCGAGGAGTTAATTAGACCTGCCTCTATTCCTAGCAACTATGCTTGGTGGCTCACAACTATCTGTAACTCCAACTTTGGAGGAATTCAATGTCTCTGTTGGCTTCCTCAGGCACAGGAGCACATGTGTACACACAGACACACAGACACATAATAATACACATAATTTAAAGTTAATAAAAATAAATCTTAGCCGGGCAGTGGTGGCGCACGCCTTTAATCCCAGCACTCAGGAGGCAGAGGCAGGCGGATTTCTGAGTTCGAGGCCAGCCTGGTCTACAAGAGTGAGTTCCAGGACAGCCAGGGCTACACAGAGAAACCCTGTCTCAAAACAAAAACAAAAAAAGTAAATCTTGATAGAATGGTCAAATTAACACAACTAATTAAAACAAAATAAAAACTGAGGGTAAGCCATTTAACAAAGAAACTAAGAACACGACTTCCAAACTGGGGACACTAGACAGCTGTAAATATGATCTCACTGGGATTCCTTTCCTCCATTTTCCATTTACAAGAAAAGCAAAAAATGGGGCAGTGTATGCACAGACATAGTTACAATGTTTATCTCATTTCTATTTTGCTTCTTGCTTTGATGCAGGGTCTAATGTAGCCCGGACTGGCCTCAAACTCAGCATGTATCTGAGGATCACCTTGAACTTTTTGACCCCCCAGCTTCCACTTCCTGAATCCTGGGATTACAAGAATGTGCCCCACGCCCAGTTTTTGTGGTCCTGGAGATTGAACTCAGGTCCTCATGCAATCGGGGCAAGCACTCTACCAAAAGAACTACAGTCTTTTCTACTTGTTTAAAAAAACAGGGAAAGAAAAGAAGAAGGATGAGAGAAACTAACTCCTATTTTATGGATGCGAGCTTACAGAACGTTACACAAGACTCTACATCTCCTGAAGTGCCAGGGATGTCAGGATGAGTGACTGTCCAAGCAGAGGCTAGACAGAAGGAATGAGAAGACGATAACCTGGCAACTTCCTGTGCATGCAGCAGTTAAAGAATTCAGCAACAGTGGGAAACCCTGTGCGGCCAGAACAAACTACATAAAACCTAGAGTGCATTACAACTACACGGGTAATCCAGAACCAACCGAGCCAACAGATGCTAGGCTCCAGGAGGAAGAGTCCCCTCATAGTTGGTTAAATCGTGATAAGCACCAGCAACTGAAAATGCCTGACTCTTAAAAGCACAGCACAGATTCCTGAACACTCTGCAAATTAAATAGGAATCTTGTCATTTCAAAGCTTCTGTTTGCAAAGTGTCAAAACAACAGGGAAAAAAAAAGTATAGAGTTATGAAAATTCAGCACAATGTTTTATGAGCAGTTTGGGCTAAGATAAAAGAGAATAAAAATTGAAGGAGTGTATTTATTTAAACAGCAATGGAAATCCGGTTCTGGGGATGGGAGAAAAGGAGACAGGAAGGGAAGACTGAAGGTCCAGCGCAGGAGCACAGCTCGGGCCTGGGATGAACTATCCCTGGGATGATGGGAAGTGGGGGACAGAAGAGGAGGAAGGAGGGATTGGTTTTATTTACCTACATCACATCTTTTTTTTTTTTTAAAGAGGATAGGTGGTTGAAAGACAAGGTCTTGTCCTATAGCCAAGGCTAATGTGTAATTTACTATGTAGCCCAGACTGATCTGAAACTTCTGAGCCTCCTGCCTCAGATTCCTTACAGCTGAGTCTGGTCACTGTGCCTGACTTCCATTTCCTACCATCATAAAGGAACACAGCAATGCTCTTCTGCTCACACTGCAAGGCTTTTCCAGGCATGCGTATAAATTGTACTCGTCATCCTGATATCAAGATCTGCTTCAACCCAAGCTTCCCTTACAAGCTACCCTGGCAATGGAGATAGGAGAGAAAAGGAAGGAAGAAGGAAGGACATCCCATGTAGCTGCCAATGCCCCCACCCCACCACCACAGATGGATGGCCAGATATGTGGAACAAACTCAACTGTTAACTACTGTACCTACCAGAATCCGTGCCCATGCTAGACACAGAATGCTAGCATACACCCCTTCTTCTTCCTCCCCAAACTAAATGTCATAACCAAAACAAAACAAAGGGCTGGTCAAACTCAGAGCTAAGAATCCTGTGTAACTAGTGCAATGCCCTGGGTTAAACCCCCAGTGAGGGAGGAGGTTGAAAATAAATGCACTGGAGTAATCAACAATAGGAGACCATGTTCAAATTCCACAAGGACACTTCCATAAACAAGTGCTAAGTAAAAATTACAAGAGGCCACTGTTTGGACCTGGCACCTCCCCTACTCCCCAAAATTCCAGGCTGGCAACCTACTTGGAGTCATTCACACGCATCTGAAACTAAGCTATTGGTTTGACCTTCGGAAAAATCTGAATTAGAAAAAAAGAGTTGGGCCAGGTGGTGGTGGCACACGCCTTTAATCCCAGCCCTTGGGAGGCAGAGGCAGGCGGATTTCTGAGTTCGAGGCCAGCCTGGTCTACAAAGTGAGTGCCAGGACAGCCAGGGCTATACAAAGAAATCCTGTCTCAAAAAAAAAAAAAAAAGGAATTGGAACTCCACTCCACCCCACCCCAAGCAAGCCAGCTCCTCTGGCTTAATCCCTTTTTGTTTTGTTTGTTTTGTTGTTGTTGTTGTTGTTGTTGTTGTTGTTGTTGTTTTGGGACAGGGTTTCTCTATATAGCCCTGGCTGTCCTGGAACTCACTCGGTAGACCAGGCTGGCCTTAAACTCAGAAACCAACCTGCCTCTGCCTCCCAAGGGCTGGGATTAAAGGCGTGAACCCCCACTGCCGGGCTCTCTGGCCTAATCCTTACACAAGCAAGTAACCTAGCTATGAGTTGTTCATACCTACAAGCCTAGCCTTGGACACTGAGACAGGAGGACTGTTACAAGCTGTGGTCTAGCCTCACCTATTTATTGAGATCTAGGCCAGCTAGGGAATATAAGTGAGATCCTTTTCCTGGGAGAAATAAAACAAAATCAACTCGGGAAGAAATGACTTGATGTGAAGGAATGACTTAATGACGTGAAGTTGTCAACTAGATTTCTAGTCTGTTTTCCTTTCTCCGCCATGAAGGAAATGGCTTTGAAATAATAGGTTTATTTACATTCTATTATATCTGCTTTCAAGGCCCTTTCTGCCTGTAGCAAACACCTTTGGTTGGCCCCCTGGAAAAGTGCTAGACTTTAAAATCGAAAACAAAGTCAACTGAGCTCAGCAGCCTTGAGATCTCGAGAAGGCTCAGTGGGTGAAAGTGCCTGCTACTGAGCCTGAACTAGATCCCTGGAACCCACCCACACAGTGAGGGAGAACCCACCTCAGACCTCCACAGGTGCACTCTGACATGCACACAGCCACCCTGACATGAGATAAATAAATGTATGTCTTTTTAAAAAAAATTAATAATCTCATCTGTTGTGATTCTGCCCTTTGACAGCATAAGTAAATAAACTTTTGTTCTTCAAGCGTAATAACTCTGGGAGGTGAGCGAACAGGCCCCAGAGAGTGGGAGACAGACCTGGGAGATGGGCACACACCTGGTAGAACAATTATCTGTGACGATTTGAAATGCAGATAAGGAGAACACCTGAAGAAGGAGCTGGCCGACTGAGAGTTTGAAAGTCAAATGTCAGCAGCATGCGCTGGCTCACTCCAGGTACCACTGACTATATTTTTAAAGTGAAAATAATTGCCTGGTTTAAAAACAAGAAGCAAAGAGGATGTGGTCACTAGCCAATCGCAGCGGGATGCAAAGTCGGGGAAAAGAACACTCCAGGAAGTGTGAGTGGAAGTCTCTGTGGTGGCGCTCATCCGTCCCAGCACTCAGTAGGAAGCCTGTGAGGTGGCGCAGGCCTGGAGGAGTCCCAACACTCAGCGCGTGGAGATGGAGGATCAGAAACTCATGGCCACCCTCAAAACCACAAAAACAAAACAACACTTAAAAAATAATAATCAACAGGAAATATGAGCAGGACAGAGAAGGAGAGCCCAGGAGTCACTGCAAAGCAATGTCTCCTCTCTAAGCTAACCACTTTAGGTGGGTGGGCATATTCTTGAGCATGCTCAGTTTCGGGGCATACTTCAAGAAGGAAGACCGGTGGACGCACTTCAAGCCACGTTTACCTCCAGGTCTGGGAGTAACTGTCTAAAGGGTTAAAATGCTTCTGGCCATGCTCAGCCTGTGCCATAGTTTTAGCTGAAGAGGGATAGAGTGGTTTGAAGGTATACTGTTAATACTTAAGTCGGTCTGTCATGCCTAATGGCTAAGAGTCAGATACACAGAGTAGGGAGGAA
Organism: Mus caroli; assembly: GCF_978045245.1. Classification (NCBI taxonomy): domain Eukaryota; kingdom Metazoa; phylum Chordata; class Mammalia; order Rodentia; family Muridae; genus Mus; species Mus caroli. Next base: position 26,559,069 of record NW_028227275.1, on the reverse strand, counting down.
CCATCCGATGAAAACCAAGTCTGAGTGACAAGGTCCACGAGCACTTCATGCTTTCCACCTCATTCCCAATGTGAGAGCTGCTGTCTCTCACTGTTAGCTAAGACGTCCACACCAAGATGAGTTAAGGTGGGGGTGCTCAGACTTCCGAATTCGGTGACCCTTTCAGACAGTTCCTCATGTTGTGGTGACCTCCAACCATAAAATTATTTTCACTGCTACCTCATAACTGTAATTTTGCTACTGTTATGAGTCATAATATCTAATATGAATCTGATATGCAAAATATATGATTTGCAACCTCTGTAAAAAGGTCATTTGACCCCCCTCAAAGGGGTAGATACCCTCAGGTTGATAACCTCTGAGTTAAGGTGATGTTCCTTTTGTTTTGGGTTGGTTGGTTGGTTGGTTGGTTTGGTTTTGAGTTCAGCCCTTGGATAAGAACTGGGGCTAGGGTGGGGGTGGGAGAAGCTTATAATGTCAGCTCCCAGCAAAGTCAGACTGATCCAAAGAAGCAGCCATTGAGTCAATAGAAGCTTGGAGGAAGCAAAAACCACATGCAAGCAGCAAACTCAAGGCAGGGAGTGTTACCAGGCGGGGTGGCGCATGCCTTTAATCCCAGCACTCGGGAGGCAGAGGCAGGTGGTTTTCTGAGTTCGAAGCCAGCCTGGTCTACAAAGTGAGTCCCAGGACAGCCAGCCAGGGCTATACAGAGAAACCCTGTCTCGAAAAAAACAAATAAAACATTAAAACAAAACAAAACAAAAAAACAGAAGGAGGAGGAGAAGGAGAAGAAGAAGTCCGGGATTTATAGGGATGTGGAAAGGGACTGGAATCTGAGGTACGAAACTGTTGAACCGTATGAAAAGGTGTACAGCCAAGGAAAGACTGAGCCTGACCATAACCAGGAAAGTGGCTCAAGACTATAAGGAACTTGGATCCTCTAAGTCAGAGAACAACAGATATAGGTAAAGGGCAAACTCTCCAGTGTTTTGTCAAAGGACAAAATTCTCTCCCATGGGGACAAGGGGAACAATTCCAGAGCCACGGGCTTGCTTAGCCAGGCCTCTACTCTCAGCCTGACTTTATTTTTGGTTCTAATTTCAGTTGGACATTTTATTCTGCAAAACACAGTAAGCAGCCTGGTGGCCAAAGCAAAGAAAGTTGTTATTTATAAAGTCTGAAGAAACCAGAAATAAAACAGCAAAGAGTAGACTGGTGGTTCCAGGACCTGGACAGGGCCAAGGAGACAGAACAACAAAATGGCTAGCTAATAGCTCAACACGAGGTTCTTTCTGGTTGCACCTTGTGCGTAAAGATAAAGCTCTCGCTACCACCAAGGGAATCCCTGATCTGTCGGTTCAACTTGTTCGTCTCATTATTATCTTATTTGGTGTTTCAGGTATACTTGTGAGTGCAGGCGTGTGTGTGCTTCGGAGCATATGGAAGTCAGAGGTCAACTTTTAGGAGTTGGTTGTCTTCTTCTACTATGGGATCCAGGGATCAAACTTAGGGTCCCCAGGCTCGTGGGACAGGTGCTTTTTATAAAATCCAACCATTTTACTGGCCCTCAACCTGGCCTGGTTGGAAGACTAGGATATTATTTTCTGTAATCTAGATTTCGTGGTAGATAAGATAAATAGCTTAGTTTCGGGTCAGTGTTGATAACTCCAGTGTGGGTGTTAGCTTCTGATGAGGCTTCATTCAAAACAATAGCTGCCTGTAATTGTTATCTAACAGATAGGGCTAAAAAGGGTAAACACAGTGCTCAGGAGAGATGAAAAGCTCTCCCTCAGGCCCCAAAGGGACATTCTCCACTTGGGGGCAGATCTCCCAGGAAGATTTTAGAATTCTTTCTGTATTTTAGAGTGGTTCCAATCCACTCCTTTCTAAACAGCACAGCAGTGTTGTGTGTACTGACTTCTCCAATCTTCGTTTTTGCTACACTAGTATACAGTGGGAGGGGCGAGTAGAACAAATAGCTTGTCTTTTGTTCAGAAGTTTTGAAATCAATACGTAAAACACCCAAGTTTATTTAGAAATGACTTTATACCACCTAATTTAGAGCCCTGTTTAGGTGTCACCCGGATGCTGTGACTCGCCAGGACACTGTGGGACAGTCTTCCTTTGACGAAGATTAGGATTTATTTCATCTGTAAGATGAATTATCTGGTCAGCAGAAGGGGCGAGATGTGGCAGTCGCTTGGGCCTCTGATTGGATAACTCTGGACTTTTCCTTTTAGGCCCAGTGAGGTTAGATAGCAACTCCTGCCATTTGATAACTGACCTGGGCAGTGTTCCCAATCAGGCTACTGAGTTATGAATGTGCGTTCTTTCCAGGTAAAAGGGCATTCAGATGGTTGGAAACTCTGTAGGGCCCTTTGCCAAAACAGCAAGACGTAGGTTGCTCTGTCAGCTGAGTCTCAGAATGAAGACAGGACACAGTGGACTCCCTGTCACCCTTCAGTTGACTTGCCTTTTTAAAAAAAAATGTGTAATTTTAATTGTGTGTGTGAATGTCAGTGTGCGTCTGTGGAGGGCAGGAGCAACCGATCCTTTGAGGCTGAAGTCACAGGCAGTTGGGAGTCACCTGAAGTGGGTGCTGAGGAGTGAATTTGGGTCCTCTTCAAGACCAAAATACGCTCTTAACCAGAGTCACCTCTCCAGTCAAATGGCTTTTAAAAATCAAAATAAATTTAACACATTGATTTATTTGCATGTGTGTGGAGGTCAGAAGATAGCTTGTAGAGTCAGTTCTCTCCTTCCACCGTGTGCGTCCTGGCTTTCCAATTAAGTCATCCCCCAGCTGCGGCCTGAGTTTTGTTTCTGTTAAGCCATTGAGCTGGTTCTTCATTATCATAGGCCAGGCCTGCTATATTAGTCAGTACTGAATTAGTCCAACGCCATATGAGATAATCTGCTTACAGAGAGAAAAGATTGGCCCACACTCATGGTTCCAGATTAAGAACCAGGTAGCCGCTTTGCTCTGGACCTATGGCAAACTTGTACATCAACGTGTGAACATGAAGAACAGCAACGACCCCTCTATCAACCTGGGAACAAATGTCAGAGAGGCAGCAGTGACCAGGGTTCACAATAGGACATGGACCTAATGACATGAGGACTTCCACTTGTCCTCCGCTGCCAAAGTTCACTGTCTCTCCCCCATGGTTAATGACGTGAACTCTCAGGGGGTATATACGAGAATGCAGGCTTTGTTAAGAATTATTTACAGAGAAACTGGAAAGATGGCTCAATGGGTAAGAATACTGACTGCTCTTCCAGAGGACCTGGGTCTGATTCTCAGCACCCCAATGGCAGAAACCACCACCTGTTTAACATCAGTTCCAGAAGATTCGATGCTGTCTTCTGACCTCCACTGCCACTGGACACAGTTAGGGTGAACATACAGGCATGCAGGCAAAACATCCATATACATAAAATAAATAAACATAAATGATAAAGAATAAAAAAGAATTGTTACATAAAAGTGAGAAGTCAAGGAAACTGAGAAACTAAGATAATGAGACAAAGGCCTGAGATTAAGGAAATGTTTTCCAAGAGGGGAAGAGACCATTGAATTTCCTTTATTTGGTGTTGTGTGAGCAATGGCAGAAACTGGACAAAGGCAGAGGTAATGAATCTCTGTTGAAACCAGTTAATCTCTGAGCTATCATGGACTGAACCAATGGAGGACTTCCATATTCTATGTGTGTGTTATCCATATGCTACACATCCAGGTAAGGGTGGTGGCAGTTCGCCCCCAAATCCATCTTAGACCCTGGCTTAGCTATTGGCTTAGCTATCTGCTAGCTATTAGTCACTTTGCCAGCATTACTGCCTTTTGACCTTGCAGGTGTCTTACTAATTGTTAATTATTTTCAAATCTCTGGCTTCTTAGTGGTTGATCTTGACTGACGGTTGAACATCAGTTACTAGCTGGTGTTATTTCCTCTGACCTTGAAGGCATCTCAAGTGCTGGCAACTGCATGGAGCTCTCTTTGATATCATAACTACTAGGGAATAGATGGCTGCAGTGTTCTTGGTTATTTCTACCTACAGGATTTTTAGTGGTCTTTTTCCTGAAATGGAACAAGCTTGTTAGAAACCATCTTCACGTACAGCTTAGTGTAATATACCGAATTGCATTAGAACCAACATATAAAAAATCAAGAATAATTAATAGTGCGGTGCATGTGTTTCCCAGAGAAGAAAAATCTTGTAGACATTATCCAGATGACCCACCATAACTGGCCTTCTTCTTGGAGCCTGCTCTTCTCTTGGCTAGTCCATATGGCTAGCTCATACCCAGCTACAAGCTCTCTTATCCATCTTATCCGTCTTCCTCGGTGCCCCACTCTGCTGGGTTTGCCATTAGTTTTCCTTTCAGTTGGAGCCTCGGTTCTCACTGTAACATGCGTGCCTTTGCAGGTGTTCACCTTTCCTCCTCCCTACAATACCTACAGGTATCTGGCTCCTGATTCGTGAGCTTCACAGCAAAGTCTTTTTGTTCCGTTCAACACCCCTTTGTTGCTTCTTTCTTTTCTCTGAGGTCAAGTCTGTAGCCCAGGCAATCTCTAAACTGGATCTAGCCAGGGATGGCCGTAAACTCCTGATCCTCTTGCCTCTTTTGAGGGCTGGGATTTCAAGTGTGCACCACCATACTGGTCTCAAAGTTGTTCCTTAAAGTCTCTTTGAATACTAGGACCATCTGAGATGGTCTGTTTCCTGTGCTGACTTTCAAGGGTACATGGTGACCCCAACAGAACATAAAGGGTCAAGGACAAGAGGAAGAATGCAGACTACACTGGAACTACAAGAAGTTTCCTACTGGCTTCAGGGCTGATTTTAAAGATATAAAGGAGTCTAGCAAGAAAAAAAAATCTATCTCCTCTTGACTTCACAGTTCTTTAGAACTCCGGGAAAATCTGAGGCTTTCTTTAGTTGGCTACAGAGACTTGAATGTCACAGTGAGACAACACTTCCTAACACTCAGTCAGCAGCATAAATTTTTGGTCAATGATAGTGGTCCCCTAAGATTAGCACCAAAGTGACAGTACAGCTATCTTCCATTGTGTAAATTTTATCACCCTTGCACAGTGATGTAATTGCCCAATGACACTTAACACATCAGAATACACCTATGTTTAAGCAGTACTTTCTGATTGTTAATTAGACACCTGTGTGAGCAATTATGGCTCCCTTGGGCAGGTGCCTGCCTCAATGACCTTGGAAAGTAACAATTCTTTCAAAGTTGCAGGAAGTTAGAATCATGCTATGGGGTGTTGAAGTTGTTCAGCAGGTAGAGGCAATTGCTGAACACACAAGAATGGTTAGAGTTCAATCCTGAACAGGACTTGTACAGTAGAGAAAAGAAAAGAAAGAGCCAAGTGGATAATCAAATTGTATGCTGAGGTACAGTACAGTGATAAAGTTCATAGTTACCATGTATGAGGTCTTAGGTACAATTACAATACCACTCAAACAAACACAATCTCTGTAATTCTATCTTGTCTCTGAGAGCCAGCCTTCCCTTCATAATGTATAGATTTGGTTGATAGTTCATTTTAATTATTTGTTAGTATATAGAGAGAAAACTTTAAAAGACAGAAGGGACCTCAAACTCAATATTCTGTCTAATAAATGAAGGTCAATGAAGCCTGGCATAGTGGTAGATGCCTGGAATTCCAGCCATACTAAGAACCCAAACACGATGAGTTCCAGACCAGCATGAAGTAACTAATGAGACAGTGTCTCAAAAGTAAATAAAATACAAATAAAGGGATCAAGTAATTCTCCAAGATCAGCAATTAGAACAATAGATATCAGATCCCAGTTCGGTTTCAGCCACGTCAGCTATTAGAACAATAGACACAAAAACCCAGTTCAGTGCCATGAGCCAATCTTCCATTCTGCTAGGACAGTCTGAGTTGAGTTATCTGATGCTTGCAACTAAGGGTCCTGTTGGTGAAAAGTTATATGGAAATGTTTCTTAACTGAGCAACTTGCTGATGTGTATATGGAGGCAAACTGAAGGATTGCTGAAGTTCTGCCTGGTTCTTATACTCCAGCATTCCAGATGCACACACATTAAGTCCTCTAAAGCTATATGTCAACAGCATAAAACCAAGAGTTCAAAAACTCTATCTTTAAAGACCTTAAAATTTAATAAAGGGTTTCTGTAGCACTATGAAGAGACCTATAATTATTGCACACAGATGTGTTAAACTTTTCATCCTCTATACAAAGAAACCAAAGTCAGTGTTTCTCTAAAGTTAATGCATGCTGGACTGCCTGAGTTTATATTGTAGTCATGTGGTAACTGCCAATACTGTCAAGGGTACAAGTACTCACACCACAAATGGGCACCTAAACGGCAATCTTTTTCATGGGGCCATTCAGAAATCTACACCCAAAAGTCCCAGATTCTCAACCATTGATTCTTCATTCCAACCCTGAGAACATAATTATAAATGTGTCCAAAGAAATTAGCATAAAAATTTCAAACTTTGGCCAAGATGTGCCCCAGCTGTAGAATGCTTGCCTCGTGTGTATAAGGCTTTAGGTTTGATCTCTAGCAATTCAAACAAAAGACAAACAAACAAACAAACAAACCTGAAGCATCAATGTCTAAAAATGCAGGGCTGGATAAACAAATGACTGTCCATTGGCACAAAGGAACAACACATTCCGGTCTAAATAATTTGGTTTGGAGGCTGGAGATGGCTGAGAAGGTTGAGAGCACTGGCTGCTCTTCAGGAAGACCTGTGTTCTCTTCCCAGCATCCATGTGGCAGCTTACACTCTGCAACCAGAGCCTTAGGGAATCCAGTCTCCCCTTCTGACTTCCATGGGCACCAGGCATGCACATGATGCAGAGACATACATGCAAGCAAAGCACTCATACACATGATAAAATAAATTTTAAAAAAGTTGGACATAATTTAAGGACGTTAAAAGAAACTCTGGTTAAGGTTGGGGAGGGTGATTAAATGGCACATTTTGTACAATTACAGTTTTATCAACAGATAAAACTGGCCTTGAGCAATTACAAGAAATAATTCTTACTATTATCAATAGGTCACAGAATGGGGTGATCTTTTGTCCTCTGCTGAAGTTTTGACTTTTTTCGATTTTTAGAAACAACACAGCTAAACTTAATAATCCGAGTTATTTTTAAATTCCTGGTTAAAACCTCCGTAATAGTGGAAAAAAACAAGAAATTGCTATAACTTCATTTCAGGCAGCTAATAGCCAATCACTGGTTTCCCACGGAAAACAGAATGCCTGTATCCCCCAATTCAACTTTTTTCCCTCTGAGCCAAGACCTTACTCATACCTACCACCATGATAGAGCTGCTGTCACATCCACTGGATACTAGCCATCAAGCATGGCTGAGAAGTCAGGTGAGTGGGGCTTGCCTGTAATCTCAGGCCTCAGTGGGCTTGGACCATGGGACCAGGAGGTCAGAACTTCCTAACCAGTGGATCAGGAAGGAGGACCATGAACGTGGGGCCAGCCTACAACACATACAAAGTTCCTGTCCCCCCCCAAAAAAAATCAGAATGTGTGGATATTAATTAGTTCCCTTAAAATGAGAATCTCCAGGCAGAGAAGCACATATCCATAACCTCAGCATTGAGAGCTGAGTTAAGAAGACAACCATGAGTTTATGGCCAGCTTGGGGTACATAGTCCAAGGTTATCCTGGGCTACAGGGTGAGGCTCTCAAAAAAAAAACAAAGCAAGACAAAACAAAACAATAAATCTAAAGAGACCATGAACACACACCTCATCCCTTTCCCGCCTCTCTGAGACACAGTCTCACTGTGCAGCCCTGGCTGGCTGGGAACTGGCTATGCAGCTCAGGCTAGCCTCAAACTCATAGAAATCAACCTGTATCTGCCACTTGAGTGCCAGGATTAAAGACATGTGCCAACATACTCCACAAAACCATTAACTTTTAGGTTGAAGGAAACAGATAGTTAACACACAAACATAATCACAAAATACATCTTCCTTTTACTTTGTCTTTTTTCTTTTCTTTTTTTTTTTTTTTTCGAGACAGGGTTTCTCTGTGTAGCCCTGGCTGTCCCGGAACTCACTTTGTAGACCAGGCTGGCCTCGAACTCCGAAATCCACCTGCCTCTGCCTCCCGAGTGCTGGGATTAAAGGCGTGCGCCAGGCTACACAGAGAAACCGGGACAGCCAGGGCTACACAGAGAAACCCTGTCTCGAAAAAAAAAAAAAAAAAAAAAAAAAAGATGTGCGCCACCATGCCCGGCCCTTTTACTTTTTCTTGATGAAACAGACAAAGGCAGATGGGGACGGGGCCCACAAAAGCTGACCTCTTTACATTTTGCTGTATATTTAACCTCAGCAACAGAAATGACCGCCACACCAGAATCTACTGTGCACTTGGAATTTAAACTGGGTCTCTTTGGCTTATTTACAATCATATTTCTTTAAAGCAACTGCGACTCTGGTGTTCAGTACAATCAGACTTGAAAGTAAGAATTTATTATTAGTGTATGCCTGGGGATGTGATAATTTCATGTGACAGCACAGGTGTGGAGGTCAGAGGACAACTTTGGGGGAGTTGTTCTCTCTTCTCACTGTGGATTCTAAGGATCAGACACAAGTTGCCAGGGTCATGTGACAGACACCTCTGCTGGCTGAGCCATTCAGCCAGCCCTAATTACGGTTACTTTTTTAAAACTGCGGCCATGCCCACTCAATTCTACCAAATCGTAAAGCCAAAAGAAAAATAAAACCAAAAAAGAAACACGTAAGGCAGAGACTAAAAATACAGATTGCCAGACGAGGAGTAGGTCTCAGTGGAAGGGTACTTGCCCACAACACATGAGGCAAGTTCAATTCCACGCCCCCCACCCCACATACACACACCATAAGACATAAAAACAAAAACAAAGAGTGCAGAATGCCAAGCTATCACATCAAGATTTGGGTTCCACGGGACTGTAGCAGTGCTCAGGAAAGGTTTTCAACAAGGGGCCCCTTCAGTCAAACTCAGAACTGCTACACTAGCTGAATCCAGATGAACGGTATAAATAGCTGGAGCACATCTTAAGTGAGAAGCTGGCACGGGACCAAGCTGCCCCTTCTGACAACTCTTGAGAATAGAGCCCTGCAGCTGACAGCTGAGGGCAGTGCCACCGCAGTGACCCAGCGGCCACCGAAGTTCCCAGGGACACGTCTGACAGCATCTTAATAAGATTCTTCATGAGCAATTTACTTTATGAATATTGCGGGTGATTTTCAATTTTTAACTCTAGATTCTGACGTTGAAGGCATCATCCCATGCATGATTAACCCCAGGGCTGCAGCTCGGAACGCCTCTGACTTTCCCTTGATGGCTCCCCTCTCTCAGTGAAGACCATTGTCGAGATAAGCATGCATTCCTTCAGACCGAAGCCAGGTCTGGCAACAGTACTCAGTCAAATAGTTAGGAAGTTCAGGTGCCCAGTTCTTTTATTTGCAGCCCATGTGGCTGACCTTAACACAGATAACCACATGAAATCAAAACAGGCTGAAAGGTCAACATCAAAAAAAAAAAGAAGAAAAAAGTCTGTTTTGAGGCTTGGGTTTAAAAAGCAAGATGCTCTTGCAGGGGCAAAGGAGACAATAGACCGAGGCTGCCTTCTGCTAGAGCCAGTAAACAGACTCTCAGCTTAGATTTGGACCAGACAGAAACAAGATGGAGCTGGAGGTGATCCAAAATACCAAACTCAAAAGTTCCAGAAACATTTCTCAGTTGGCCATGCTGGTCTACACCTATAATTCTCACACTGCAAAGGGAATGGAGCATCGATGTATGTTCTTTGAGGTTAGCCTTGGCTACCAACTCAAACAAAACAAGCACTCAGAAAGAGCAGCTTTTACTCCTGAGGTCCTGGAGACTCTCCATGCCACCCTTATGACAGAAGTCACAGAAGAAAACAGTGACCTTATCTTCACCACAGAACCATAGATGTCTGTCAAGCTCCTCATTTTCAAATCCTGGTTATAAGGAGAGGAAATGGGGAAGTGGGGAGACTAAATGCAATTCCTATTCTACATTACCATTCCTAGGCTGTCTAGAGGGGGAATGAAGTTACAGACAGCTGCAGGCACCACTCTTATTTTGCACCAAGAAGCTAATGGTTCTGCCCAAAATAGAAAATGAATATCAACTTTCCTTTAATAATACCGTGTTGTGCAGCTCTTTCCTTCACAATGAAAATCTCCCTAGAGGGAAGAAAGGGGCTCTGAAAACTAGGAATGTTCCCAAAACTTAGAAGATTCACAAGGCCCCACACCAACGCTACAGATGCAGTGATTCGTCACGGGCATAAAGGAGACTCTCTAGGTCTGACTACAAGGTGTTCAGGGATGCAGCTCTCATGAGTCTTTGCTCTTTCCCCACAGGTCTTTTAATGAAGTAGCTGCCTTTGAGTCACCCACACACCTACAAGCAACCCCAGTAAACTCACCAGCTCACTATGCTGGAGCTGGGTCTCCTCACTGGTGGGCCTGTGGTCAATGCTCTATCTGTAGAGGATAATAATGTTTGCTCCTGTCTCCCTAGGAGAAGGCACATAATGCCTTACTTTCTTAATTAGGAATCGTTTCTGAATGAAACAAAAATCCCAATGATCTGGCCACACTTGGATGTAAAGGGACTTGTTCACCAGACACCTGTGTGACTGTCTTCGATGTGACCAGCTCCACCAACCAGAGCTGGTCAGGGTCCACCCAGGTAGAGCTCCTTCTGCTTTCTAATGCCCTGTGCTAGGGCTCAAGATGGTAATCTCATTACCTGCTTAGACAAATCCCAGTTTAAACCACCAAGGGGTTTAGCTTTCTGTCTGGACAAGCCACCAGAGCATGCTGGCTTACCCTAGGGATGCTCTGGATAATTTAATGTTACAGAGTCGCTAATTAAAGAGGCGTTGGAAAGAACAATGCTAAGTGGCATCACCAAGCACAGCAAATCCACCAAAATAAACTTCATTCATTTCAGCCTCAACTATGAAAGTCTAATAAATCTTTACAGCTTGTCTGGGGTGAAAGAGAGAAAGACCAAGAGTATACCAACTAACTGCTCTTGTGATAACGCAAGCTGAAAGACACGGTCACAAGCACCTACCCCACAGAGGTGGAGAACAGATACGTTTTTATTCATTTACCCACTGAATAGGATTTTCGCTTGTTTGTTTTCCTAGACAGAGAAAGATATTGTGGCAAACAAAGTTCATACATAGTAAATGCATATGGTCCCCTTAGTGGTTACATTCTTTCGAATCCACAAGGACTAAGCATTAATTAAGAACAATAGTCTAGAAGGAAGAAATGAAACTCAGTCTGAGACCCGAACCCTATTTAATTAAAACAGTTCGTCTGTACTTGGAAGGTCAGCCTCTTAAAGCTAGTGACCACCAAGCAGAGTGCAGCACTTTGAAGCCATGGCAGAAACATAATTTAACTAGACACAGGACTCAAATGTACAAAACTTATAAGTCATAGGCTGTTAATGTCTGAAGGGTTTAAGGAGTCTAGCCAGCAATAAGTACATAAGATGTTTAGCTCTGGGAAATGCCAGTGAAACCCAAAACAACAGCAACAGCAGCATCAGCAGCAATAGAATAACAACAACAACAACAACATAGCATTTCAAACCCAATGGGGGGGCAATTAAAAGGGAGGGGTAGCACCAAGTGTTGGTGAGGACGTGTGAGGACCTAAAAGAATGTTCATGGAGCCATTATCATCATCTCCCAAGTGGAAACAAGCCAAAGGCCTACCAATTGATAAACGTGAATAAGTAAGGTGTGATATATTCATAGAATGAAGGGCAGCAAAGGGGGCTGGGAGGAGAGGCACATGTCACTATGCCTGGCTCTTGAAAACACGTTCAAGCAGCCAAATGCTGGGAAGAAAATGACATAAGAGATGCTCACGTAGCTTACACTTGGAAGTACCTCCCTTGCCCTTAGGAGTCTCATAGTTTAGCTTTGGTTTTTCCTTTCACTATTAAGCATTGAATCCAGAGCCTTGCACCTGCCAGGTAACTCTCTACTCCACTCTTTAAAGTTGGTATTTGCTTGTCTTTGACACACGGTCTATGTGAGTGAATCTCTGTAAGTTCCAGGACAGCCACAGTGATGTAAAGACTCTGTCATAACAAGGAGGAGGAGGAGGAGGAGGAGGAAGAGGAGGAGGAGGAGGAAAGAGAAAAGGAGAAAAGGAGAAAAGCGTTTTCGGGGCTAGAAATGTGGTTCATTTGGTACAGTGATTACCCAGTTTCAAGTTACAGCAGTGAAAAAAAGAAAAGAAAAGAGAAAAGAAAAGAAAAGAGAAAACAAAAACAAAAACAAATAAAAAAACAAAAACAAAAAACAAAAAACCAACCAACACACCAGAACATGGTGGTGCATGCATGCCTACAATCCCAGAATTCTGGAGGTATAGAAGGAAGGTCAAAGTTTAAGGTCATCTTTGACTGACTATGGAGTTCAGAGCTAGCCTGAGTTATAAGAGACCCTCTGTTTAAAAGAAAAAAGGAAAGAAAGAGAGGGGGAGAGAGAGGAGAGGAGAGGAGAGGAGAGGAGAGGAGAGGAGAGGAGAGGAGAGGAGAGGAGAGGAGAGGAGAGGAGAGGAGAGGAGAGGAGAGGAGAGGAGAGGAGAGGAGAGGAGAGGAGAGGAGAGGAGAGGAGAGGAGAGGAGAGGGCTCTTTCTGCTGAGCACTACATTAGGATCAGTAATCCAAGCGCTTCAGAGGCTGCAGTGAGAGGATCCTCAACTTGAGGCCAGACTGGTGATGTGGCACACCCCACCCCAGATAAAGAAAAAACAGACAATGAAAAAGAGGCAACGTTTTCAAACTCTGGCTTTGGAATTCTTTTGTTCCGTTTTACCTCTGAAACCCACATAAGGCAGATAAAAGCAAGCCTCCTTGCATAAATTTACAAATCATACCACAACATTTAAAGATAATAATGATGGTCTGAATGAGAAATGTCTCCCATAGGCTTATGTATTTGAAACTCACTGGCTGTTGGAGAGTTGCCCACTTCCGGTCTCTGTCTGCTTTGTGAGTATGGATGAAACTGTAACCACACAGCCTGCCTGTCCTGATGGATTATATTACTCTAGAACCATAAGCCAAAATAATTTCTTTCTTCCTTAAGTTGCTTTTAGTGCTGGTATTTTACCACAGCGATAAAAGTAAATAGTACAATGATTAATAAGAATAATGATACTGTTTTGAATAAAGGCAAGAAATTTGTCTCATAGAACAGCTTCATTTTCATGAATTCCAGCACGTATTTATTTACCAGTTTGTTTATTTGAGACAAGATCTCCCTCTTCAGACCAGATTGGCCACAAACTCACTGCCATCCCTCTGCCTTGCTGTCTCACACTCCATGTAGAGGTATGAGGTCTCATGCCTGGCCAACCCATTTGTGTACTCTACTGCCTTACATAATACAGACAGAAACCCAATTTCCAGAACCAGTGCAAATCCTAAGTGTTTTTGAACAGCCATTTTCCCCACTTAGAAATTTGACTCAGAATTGATTCAGTGGCGTAGAAATGTTTATAGAAAGTCTTCCATAAAAAGCTGAATACGAAAAATATTTAACAACTCTTCACTCTGCTCATGATAAATATAAAAATCAAACGGAAGTCATCCAAGCCTTTTAGCAAGCGCTCACATAATAAGAGAGTGTTAGCCAAGGCCTGGCAGGTTATACGTTGACTTCTTAGGCAACTGCCCTAAGCCATAGTAAGAGCAGTGGCCACACAGAAATGCCCGAGCCTTGACTAAGCTTTAGCTGAGGCTGGTACATGCACAAGTGGTGTAATGGAGTGTGGGCTACTTCTTCATGTACTGCTGACATTCATCTACAGGCCACCAGGACTCCAGGACTGTTCATAACAATTCAGAAGATACTTACCACAGGTCTTGTAAAACCCATCCAACAGCAGAACTGCAATAGCCAACTAATATGACCAGCATTGCCAGAATGTTATCATTAATTAGGGGGGGCTTTGTTGTTTGTTAGATTTTGTTTGGTTAGTTGGTTTTGGTTTTGTTTTTTTGTTTGTTTGTTTGTTTTTTGAGATAGAATCTATGTATCCCTGGCTGTCCTGAAACTCATCACATGGAGTAGAACAGACTAAGCACTATCCCATCTGAGCAATAGCTCCAAACTACCACCACCACCACCATGACCACCTACCACCACCACGAGCAACAACAACAACAACAAAATAAAGGGTTTTGAATGTAATATTTGAACCCTTCAGGGTTTTAAGCTGCCATAACTCTATACAACATGCTCATTGAATGAACTAATTTAAATAACTTATTATGTTAGACTTCCCTCTATTGTAATTCAGTATAAAATTGCTATTGGTGATACTTCTAAATTGTTAAAATGTATTAAGTGATATTTATTCTATCAAGAAAGGGAGGGGTGTGTAAAATGCCTTTGAAGCATATTTTCATAAAGTTGACAAAACCAAGCCAACTCTGGCAGTTACACAGAGAAGAGACAGATAGCCTATACCTCATGTCCTTCCTGGGAATTCTTAACAACAGCAGCACTAAGCACATTCAGTTGTCTGTCTGCTTTTGTGCTTGGTTTTGAAACACCAACACAGTATCTAAAGATCAGTGTGGCAAATCCACAACTCCCAGTAACCCAGGACTCCAGACTCCAGGCCTAAGTTCAGCTCTTGGACTTAATGATTTTCTAGATAGGTCTACCTGTTTCTACTGGCCTTGTCCCAGTGACCTTGGAGAAAAAGAGGAAATGTAATTGTTTTACTACTGTCCCTGGTCTAGCACACTTCTCAAATTACAGTTCTTAGGAGACTGAAGCAGGAGAAGTTCTGGGAGTTTGAGGGCTACATAGCAGGACCTTGTCTTAAAAATTGAATATACAAATACTAAAGATTTTAAAAAGATGGTAGGTAAGATGGCTTAGTGCTCAAGCCCTCGCTTTACAAGAATAAGGACCAAAAATCTGGATCTGTAGAGCCCACAGAAAAATCCAGGCATAGTGGAACATGCTCCTATTTCCAAAGGCAGGTAGCAGACAAGCAGATCTTTGGAGCTCTCTGGCCAGTTAGACTAGCCTACCTGGGGATTCCAGGCAAATGAGAGACCCGGTCTCAAACAAAAGGTGAAATATGTTTGAATAAGAGGAATGGCACAGCTGTTCTCTGACCTCGAAAGTACACAGATGCATAGATATACCCTCACACACCAAAACATACATACACACAGGCACACTCCTACACACATACCAAAAATATATTGTTCTTTTTCTCTCTCTTTGAGGTTCCCACCCCACCCCCCACTCCTACCCTCCCCATCTGCCTCTGTGTGTGAGTGTGTGTGTGTGTGCTACAGGGCTGCTTTCTGAGACAGGGTCTTGCTATATATGTAGCCTTGGCTGGTCTAGAACCTTGGCTACGGAGATCAGGTTAGCCTTGAACTTGTGGCAATCCTCTTCCCTCTCTGCCTTGGGTGTGCTGAGATTAAGGACATGTGGAAGCACTCTGGCTTGTTTCTTCATTCTTAATCACTCTCTCAAGGCAGAAATGATAAAGAAAATATTAATCATTTCTAGTCTAGTGAGTGATTTGGGAGCTCTCCCAAAGCAGCTTTGTCACAATAGTATTTAATTCCAAGAATGCGGTTGCTGATCTCAGACCATGAACAAATGGTTAAAAATTAATCACATACAAATAACAACAGGCACTTGCAAACAAAGGGGCTCTCTGAAGGCAGCAATAAGCAGCCAGGCTTTTATTACTTGGCTTGTAATAGTTGCACAAGTTTTACTGTGATTAAATAACTTAAACTCATGTATCTAGTTACACCTTGTATAACATATCACTAATTTTAAGGTAATAACACGTTGCACTTTTAAAGAGGTTATCTTTCAGAAAAATAGACAAAAACACAGTAACTGAAATGAAAGGATCGCTGGGATTTGCCTTCCTAACATGCAGGGTGCAAAAAGAAGAAGCTGAGCTGGTAAGGGGGAAAAAAAAAAGATTTCAAGTGAGATATAGTCACAAAAGCTGAGTGTAGAGAACCTGCCAGTCCCTAACCCTCTGCTCTCGGGTTCTGAGTAAGGGTTACATTTTTCCTAAATGAGAAAAGTTTCTGAAACCCCAGCACTCCCCAAATGGCTCTCAAGACAAAGAAGTTACAACATGTCACTTCTGAGACAAACTCTGAATGGTTCTTGGCCTGGGTAGTGTCTATTTTGCCTCCTGGATTCTATTTATAGAAACAAACAGGAACATCTCCTTTGCACTTGGCTACAACACACTTCAGCTTACCTGCCACGACAATAAACATGGACTAAATAAAGATGGCGCGGCCACAGCACCCTGACACTTCGAGAGCAATTAGTCCATTTAAGTAACGGGTGACAGAGGCCTGACCACAACACTTGGAAAGCAGAGGCAAAAGAATCGTGCATGACTCTTGAGGTCAATCTGCTATATCACAAATCTGGGGCTCGCCTGTATATGACCCTGCTTCAACTAAACCAAAACTCACCTCAGAATGGTTGATGGGCCCAACGGATGCCTCCTTTACAACTATTTAAAGGCAAAAATCCCTTGCTGTTTCCTAAACCACAATGAACAAGGACCTCAAAACAATTCAAGTCATTCAAAAGCAACAACAGTAAATCGTGAAATGAGTATAAATAAATCCAAAGTTATGACTTTCCTGGGACCCACAGGCACAAGCTCTAAGAGCATGAAGAAACACATTTTCTTTTCTTTCCTATGCCTCCCACCCCGAGCGCATGCACATGAACTAGCCATACCTTCTTGACCACCTCAATCTAGCAGCTGGCCAACCCAGCTCCGAGCCTAACTATGCTTGGAATAGGAATTTAACGAGAAGAAAGGGGCTATAGTTTATATAGCTAATTATGTATAATTAAATGTATGTAATTTGTAATGATTCTGAAGCACGTCTATCCTCATGCTATAGTGGACCCTCACGTATTTTTAGACTACATTTCCCCCCAAAACAAGAGTCAAAGCCAAGGCTCTACATGCTAGGCAGGGGTCTCCCTCTGAGCTACACCCTATACTCTTCTCTTGTCTGTTCTTTAGAATTAATTACTTTTAGTTAGTTAGTTAGTTAGTTAGTTAGTTAGTTAGAGGCAAAGTCTTGCTCTGCAACCTGGCCAGCCTACATGTGCTTTATAACTGAGAGTGGGGACCCTGAATTCTTTCTGCCTTCACCTTCTGGATGCCTGCTGGGATTGCAGCCATATGCTACCTTTGGCTCCAATAATTGTCTTTCTTAAGAAATCCAGCCAGGGCACAGAGGTAGTGCCCTAAAACCCTAATACATGAGAGGTGGAAGCAAGATGATCAAGACTTGAGGTCATTTTCAGTTACATAAAGAATTCCTGGACTGCCTGGGACACAAAAGGTCCTGTCACAAAGAATAAAAGCTGAGGAAGAGGGGGCGAGGGAGGAGGAAGAAGAAAAGGAGGAGGAAAGAAAAAAAGAAAAACCCAGCTGGGTGTGGTTGTCTATACTTATAACCAACCCAAAGGGCCTAAGGCAGGAGGATTACTTTGAGTTTATTTCCTGGGTTACATAGCCAGTTTAAGGTCAGTATTAAGGATGAAACCCTGTCAGAAAGAAAGAAAGAAAGAAAGAAAGAAAGAAAGAAAGAAAGAAAGAAAGAAAGAAAGAAAGAAAGAAAGAAAGAAAGAGAGAGAGAGAGAAAGAGAGAGGGAGGGAGGGAGGGAGGGAGGGAGGGAGGGAGGGAGGGAGGGAGGAAGAAGGAGAGGAGAGGAGAGGAGAGGAGAGGAGAGGAGAGGAGAGGAGAGGAGAGGAGAGGAGAGGAGAGGAGAGGAGAGGAGAGGAGAGGAGAGGAGAGGAGAGGAGAGGAATAAGAAAGGAAGGGAGGAAGGAAGGAAGAAGGAAGGAAGGAAGGAAGAAGGAAGGAAGGAAGGAAGGAAGGAAGGAAGGAAGGAAGGAAG
Organism: Mus caroli; assembly: GCF_978045245.1. Taxonomy (NCBI): domain Eukaryota; kingdom Metazoa; phylum Chordata; class Mammalia; order Rodentia; family Muridae; genus Mus; species Mus caroli. Next base: position 26,541,032 of record NW_028227275.1, on the reverse strand, counting down.
GAAGGAAGAAGGAAGGAAGGAAGGAAGGAAGGAAGGAAGGAAGGAAGGAAGGAAGGAAGGAAGGAAGGAAGGAAAGAAGAGCAAGCCCTGGTCCATTGTCTGATTTTCATCTTCAAGAACTTCACAAAGCAGGACCTGCTGCCCTTTCCTCTAGTTCTTCACATCAATTGCTCCAGCAACTCAGCTGGTATTCCTGATAACTCCTCTCTCATTCTGTGATCTATGTCCCATTTACTGGTGTACTGCAAATGCAGAACTGGCTTGACACTTGCCAATTTTCATGGTGTAAATACAACCACCATAGCCAAAGACAACAAATGCAAAGTTACATCAACCTGTGCACATTCAAGTCCTACCTCCAGCATGCCCTGGCTTGCGCACAGCATCAGAACTCCCAGTTTGCTTGGGATAATCCCAATTTATGCCACAGTCGGGGTCTAATTTATGGCCTCACTACTACAAGTACACCTCAAAGAATAAATCTCATGTGGACTTTTCTCAGAGTAAAAACCTTCAGCAAGGGGCTTAGCATGTAGCTCAGTGGCAGCATGTTTGCCTAGGATACAAGCGGCCCTGTGTTTAATGCACAGAACTGTATACAGCCAGGGGTAGTGCATGCCTATAAGCCTAGAGTCATTACAGGGAGAGTCTGAAGCTATCTCATGAAACTCCATCTCAAAAATAAAATTAAAAAGAAAAAAAAAAAAAAACACAGTCCGCTATTGGATGGATCACAGGGCCCCTAATGGAGGAGCTAGAAAAAGTACCCAAGGATCTGAAGGGGTCTGCAACCCTATAGGTGGAACAACAACATGAACTAACCAGTATCCTCCGGAGCTCATGTCTCTAGCTACATATGTATCAGAAGATGGCCTAGTCGGCCATCACTGGAAAGAGAGGCCCATTGGTCTTGCAAACTTTATATGCCTCAGTACAGGGGAACGCCAGGGCCAAGAAGTGGGAGTGGGTGGGTAGGGGAGTGGGGGGGGGAGGGTATGTGGGACTTTGGGGATAGCATTGGAAATGTAAATGAAGAAAATACCTAATTAAAATCAAAAAAAAAAAAAAACTTTTCTATACAGGGAAAGGACACTCCCGAAGACAAAATCTGATTATCCCCTTGGCCGAACGTCTATTTATTTTTTATTTTCACTCATTTATTTATTCTGTTTAGGTCTTGTTATGTAGCCCCTGGCTGACGTGGTGCTAATGATTCTCTTGTCTCAGCTTCCTGCCAAGTGCTATAATATTACCAGCATGCCACCACCATGGTTTTCAATGTCTTCATGGCTACAGGTAGTTGGAAGACAACAGGATGATGTCCATCTATAGCTCCAGCCCCTTGATAGACTGACACTGGAGGATCTCTCGAGTTCAAAGACAGCTGGGCAACCTAACGAGACCCAGTTCCAAAAATATAAATACAGAATTTTATAGTATAGGCATTGCAGAAGCATGATAGCAAACACACAACTAATTCAGATCCTGTCATACACTCAGGAATTTGCTGACCTTGGAAACTGCTAAGCAACTACTGCAGGTTCTACCCAGCTTAGAGTCACACGAAACTGAACAATATCAGTAGTACTTGGCCAGTAGGAATAAAATCGATCTGTTCCAATGGGTCCCATTGAAATCATCAAATCTGAGTTCAAGGCCACCAAGGACAATGCCTTCTTAATCCCCTTTACATCATTCCTAAAAAGGCTTCTTTGGGTCTTGGGTCAAGACTGGCCAGTAACTCTATACAATCCACTCTGAACAACAAGAGTGGAGTTTGGCAGGTAAGAGCATAGGCCAGTCTTATTTCTTTAGGGACTAAGGATCCAGAGGAATACATTAAGCTATCTTAAAATATCTAATGGGCTGTCATATAGAAGACTGATTAGATAAGTTGTGAAGGAATACAGGGTAGAGGTCATGGGGAGAAGAGGAAGGTTTTGACATAGAACAGCTATATAATCACCAATAATAGCTAACAGATATTGAGTGCCTGCATTTTTTTTTTCAGGAAGCCTCAATATACTGCTGACTCTTGTATTGACTGAGTCTCTTTATCCCAGAGCAGTCGACCTTGGAAGATTAAAGGAGTTGTTTATACAGAGTCCCAGAGAACTTCAAATAATTGGCATTGTCCAAACTGGCTACAACCCCCGGGTTTATGCACACATGCTCTTCCTGGTTTCTAGAGTCCTTGCAGCCTCAGTCCCAGAAGAGATTCAAGGCCAGAGAACCAGATGGCCTTGCTGAAGGCGATATGCACCAAGAAAAGAGCACCTGTCACCTGTCACCTACCGAAAGACTAGAAGGCAGGTGTTTGTTTTGTTTCATTTACTGTGGAATAGGTTAAAAGGATGACCCAAGAGCTAAAGGCAGCTGTTCTAAAATCTTGTTCAATTCATGTAGCTCTTCAAAAGGAAAGTTGTGATCTTTGTAGCCCTTCTCATCTCCTTCATCTTTACCTGCCTCATTCAAAGGCTGAGAGATCAGTTAAGATCAAAGGATGCTGGGGTTCTTTAAAACAAAAACAAACAAACAAACAAAAACCAAACAACTTTGTTGGGTGGGGCCGACGAGATGGTTTAGCAGGCAAAAGCACTTGCCGCCAGGTCTGAGGGTCTGAGTTTTATCTCTGGAACCCACGTGATAGAAGGCCAGAACCGACTCTTGAGAGTTGCCCTGTCATGTGTGCTGTGATGTGCTGTGGTGTGTGCATGTAATGCAACTTAAATGCAACTTTAAAAATAGTTTAACATTAAACAAAAACCTTGTCCTGACACCAGATTAGCAGTTAAATAAAGTACTCAGTTCTCTTATGCACTAAGTTGCCAACATCACTCTTGGACAGGACATGCCTGCTTGTCGTCAGGAGTTGCAATGGGGCAATCTCTGACTGCTACCAAGACTTGTGATTGCCATATAGTCTGCTTATAAAAAGGTCAAAGGGCGCCAGGAAAATCTCCTTCGGGTGGTGATCGAAGATGGGACTGAAATCTGGTCCTCAAGTGATCCAAAGCGTCATTACGCCATTTTCCTTCTTTGGTCCAGGTGGTAGGATGGACATCTTTCTTCCCATTAATAAAAGCGCCTCAGACAAGTTTGGACCTTGCCCAAGTCTACACTGCTAGTGAGTGGGAGGATCAGAGTCTGAATCCAGAGCTGAGCTTTCCAAAGCTCTTTCCACTATAGAACACTTAGGCCCTGGGGCTCCCCAAGCCTCCTGCTCAGCAGAGTCAAAACCCTGAGTCCTCAGTTTCTTCATCTAGAGATAACTGTATCCCTCACCTCGCAGGCTGACATAAGGGGGGGGGGATCCACTTAGCATTTGGCACACAGGAAGTTGAGCACTCCTTAGTGTAGACTACTGTTGTGTCCAAGGACACGTGGTTAAACTCACTGCCAAGGCTGTTCCAGCTTCATGCACCTACCTGTTTTTAATTTAAATGGCCCCTGACAATCATCACCTACAGGCTGCTCACTTCACTGCTCTGAGCCTCTCCCTCCCCACCTGCAAAATGGGGAACATGTATGTGCTTTCCTAAAAGCAAACTTGGAACAAAAGGTGCACAGGCCTTGCTCAACAATGCAAACAGGCATCCAAAAACACATCTCTTCCCCTTCTCTCCAAATGACAGTGAAATCATAGTGACCAGGATCGTGATTTCTACAGCTATCCCTAAACAATGAGTGACATTTCCTCGCCCTTTTGAATCATCCAATATGCTCAAATACATTCCCAGGGAGAAGAACATATTCATAAATAAACATTCAACTGGAGGCACCTAAAAGATGTCAATAATTAAGTAATACTATACCAAGCTTGGCAACTGTACTATCTAGAAAACATTTTTTTTTTTAGTCAAATTCTCTGTGTCACACTGAGTACACTGAAGTTTCTATATCTGAATTAGAATATTGTCATTTCAAGGTGGGTGAATCCTGGCAGATATATATTGAAGCTAAGGCTTTATTTATGACTAAATTTGATAAGAAACAAAACAGGGCTGGAGTTGTAGCTTATGAGAGCGTGCTTGTCTAGCATGAACAAAGTGCTGGTTTCAATCTTAGGTACTGGGGACACGGGGAAAGCAGTTATTTTGTTTGTCTATTTTTTCCACCCTTTTGAGAGACTGCCATTCTCAGTAACCTAGGCTGGCCAGAAACTGACTGCACAGTCCAGGTGGCCTTGAATTCTGGGCAATTCTCCTGCTTTAGCCTCTCTATTGCTAGGTTTACTTGTGTAAATCATCATACCCAACAGATAGTTTTGTAACACACACACAATTTAACACACAAATCAGGATAGGTTGGGATAGATAGATAGATAGATAGATACATAGATAGATAGATAGATAGATAGATAGATAGATAGATAGATAGATAGATAGATAGAACAAAACCAAAACAAAAGACCTGCTAATTAAAACTAATACTTCCACTACAGACATAGCTGTTTCCAAAATTGCTATGGGTTTCATCTTACTTGTACTATGTCCCTCATGCTAAGAAATAACAGCATTATTTCCATCTCTGGTCAACACACCAATCAAATACAGACCATGCTAATGCTGAAACTCACTTACTGGTCTTTGGGGGGGAAGTTACGTTCCTGTGTTTGGTCTGTTGGGGGACAGCGTGTTTGTGTGCTTAACAGAATGCTGATCATTAACCACAGACAAAAAAATATTTAAACTTTTAGTGTGTGTGTGTGTGTGTGTGTGTGTGTGTGTGCGCGCGCACGCGCGTGCGCTTGCGCCTGCGTGTGTAAAGGCTGGAAGATAACTGGCAGAGACAGTTTTTCTCCTTCCACCATGTGGTTTCCAGAGACTGGCTGTTAGCTGTTAGGCTCAGAGGCAGCCCTGCTGAGCCATCTCATCCTAAGCCTTGAACCTTAATCTATAACTTAAATGTCTACTTAGAACATAATTGGCAAACTAAAGCTGGGCGTGGGAGTGCACACCTGTAATCCTAGCCTTTGGGAGGATAAGGCTGGAAGGTCACAAAGTCTAAGACCAGTCCATTCACCAGAGGGAATTCATGGCCAGCCTGGGCTAAGAACATTTGTCAAGGAGTAGAGGAGGGGCTGGCAACCTGACCACGTTCCAGAGGATGGCTCCTGCTTGCATTTAATATTTTGTAACTTGGTCTGCATACTTCTTGTCTGTCTGGAAAGATTGACTGTGACGAAAAGAGAAAAGAAAGGCAGACACATCTGGACTCTGAGGATACAACCAGAAAATTCTCCCCATTTCTCTTCATGCTGGCTTTTCTGATTGGCCAATTCAAAGATAAAGTCCAATCGTCCAAGGACAGAATCTCAATATTTTAAAACTCTAGGCCTTGTACTGTAACAATTTTAGCTAAAGCTGGTAACTGACTTAGTGTGATTCAACTGTGTACCCATGTTAATACATAATGGGTTTATCCATTTTCTGCTACCAGAATGTCCTCATTGAATGATACAAGAAATCAAAACCTCTTATTCAAAGGCTGGCAGCTTGCACCTCCCATAACTCCTGCTTGCTACCATGCGATAGAAGGAAAAGGGTAATGGTGTCTATCTCCCCTGCCCACTAGAAGCTGCTCGGGGGGCTGCCTTCCACACAGTACTGAGTGTCCACTTATCACCAAAGCATTCTTCTCTGTTCGCAAGTGTACTGCCTCATCCAAAAACAATATCCCGTGTAACTAAAAGCACCAGGTTTCATTTCCTTTGTTACTTTTCCCCAAATTAATTTCTCAGGGTAACCTGGAACTCCTTACATAGCATAAACTCACCTAAATCTTGAGATCTTTCTGCTCTGCCTCCTGAGTGATGGGATTATGGACAAAGTGACACCACATCTACCTAACACACACACACATCAAATACACTGATCCCAACACACACACACACACACACACACACACACACACACATATATATATATATATATATATATATATATATATATATATGTCATGATGGAAAGACCTACCTACAGACTAAAGCTATAAGACAGGGTACAAATTATGGCTCATCCATATAACAGAATATTGGGCATATAAAACAGTATTGTGTTAAGGATGATATTTAGTGAGAAGAAGATGTTTATTCTGGCTTGCCGGGATTGGGCGACGGCTTTGTGAGGAAGAGTTTGGGCTCCCCAGTGCTCATGCTCCTTGCCAGGCCTGGGACCTCAGCAACAGAGGGAGGCGCGGCAGGGGAGGCGCGGCAGAGAGATGAGTAGGCCACCTGCCTAGTTACAAAATGGCCAGCTTCAGGTTCAATGAGGGAATAAGGCAGAGAGCACTCGATAACTCAGTGTCTTGCTTTAGCCTCCACACATACACAAACCTAGATACACATGTATACAGCATGAATACACTGCACCGGGGGACAGAGAGGCAAAGAGCTAAACGCTTTGATTTCTCTTTAAGTTATCAATAGGGGGTCAAGAGGTTGTGGAGTATACAGTGGATCAGTGGATAAAGATGGCTACTCTCTTTGGCAACCTGGGTTTGGTCTCTGGAGCCCATGTAATTAGAGAGAAATCACTTCACAAAGGTCGTCTGAACTCCCATGAGTGTCATAGTACATGTGCACCCCCACCCCCACCAACACACACACACACACCTACACACACACACACACACCTACACATACACACACCTACACACACCTACACACACACACCTACACACACACACACCTACACACACACACACCTACACACACACACACACAAGCCAAAACAATATCAACAACAACAAAACCCCAAGTCCTTGTCATTATGTGTAGATGGCGCATGGTGTGTGTGTTCTGTATGCAGATTTTTACCCATCTTACTTTGTGTATGTGTGTATATGGGTATTCACATGTACCACAGTGTGGGTGTGGAAGTCAGAGGATAACTTGCAGGAGCTGGCTCTCTCCTACTATTTGGGGGCTGGGGGTCACACTCGGGTCACCAGGCTTTGCTGTAAGCCCCCTCACTTGCTAGGCCAGACGCCATATCTAAAACAGATGTTTTCTGAGGGATGGAGCCATGAGAACTTTTTCCGGCTGTTTTCCCACAGTTTTGTAGGAATGCCCAACAAGTACGGGACTAAGAGTGCTATAGCTGTAAAATCCAGTCTCTTTTATTTAGGCACTGTGTTTCTTTTTCAAAGGAAGTCAGTCGGAGGCAACGTCTTCTGCCTCAACTACTTGTCCTGAGATTCACGGTGGACAGTGTTTAGTGATGAGAGCTGGCAGGTATGGAGTAAACTCTCTCTTGTTGTCCTCACACAAGCTCTATGTGCTCTGACGACCTGCCTTTTCACTCATCCTGAAGCACAAAAGTTGAGTACTGGCTCTGACCACACACAACTGAAATTCAAACTCAAGGTGTTTGGATGGACGGACAGGTGAATTTTTACAACCCCATGTGTTCACAGCACCTTGGAACTGTGTTTACGACCAAACTTTTGTAAATGTGTTGACCACCTCAGCTGTGTTACTTCCCGGGTTCCTCGGCATCAGCATCAGCATCAGCACAGCCGGGCTGCCAGACTTGCTCCCTGGTATGAGGAGTAGCACCCCAGAAAATCTAAACCCGCTTTGGGTTTTTGAGCCAGCTTTTCCAAGTGAACTTTCTGATCCATTTATGAATATATGTAAAATAAATCATCGGGGCTATTTTAAACTTAATGTTGGAAATAAAATGGCTGACAAGTATTAACTACCTGTTAACCAAAATAAAATAGAGAGCTGTCAAGCAAAAGGTAAAATAAAATAAAATCCGCACAACGGAATAGATCAAAGGACCCTCTCTACTGATGCTTCACTGGGAACCACTGAAACTCTTGGGACCAAAATCAGCTACAGAAATAGAGACAGCTATCCATGAAGTGGTGACGCCACCTGAATCACTTTTTCTATTTCAACATCAATCACATGTGTGTGTGTGTTCCTCCATTTCAAAGTACGTGAGAAAACATCATTTCTAATCAGACTTCCAACTTAATGGGAAAGGAGGTAACAAAAGGCAGTCAGCAAAGGTGGGGGTGGGGGAAAGGTAGGGCATAGGAGCAGCTCCGTGGGAGAGTTTGCTTTGGGCAATGGGAGGCTCTAGTTTCCATAGCCAGCATGTGTGTGTGTGTGTGTGTACACGTGCGCACATGCGAGTGCACACACACACACACACACACACACCATGAAAACATAACAAAATGCTCACTCCTGTGGCAGGCTAGATAACTAGTATAAAGATCACATAGTAAGATTTGTCACATGGAGTTCTGCAGGTATCAGGAACAACACCTAGTTTAACTCTAACATTTCAAGAGCACTGATACCAGATCATGACTGCCAGGTAGTAGGGGGCGGGCAAAATAATAGAGGAAATCTGAAAAAGTTAGTCTTAGGGAAGGTCTCCAGGGAGTACTTAAGGGGAAATGACACTTAGATGGACATTAAGTCGACAACTTTCTCCTTTCCTTGCTTAGTAAAACCAACACACAACTGATTTGACTTTTGGATGGTGCTGGGAGATAAACCCAGGGAGTTTTGAAGGCTGGATGCCTCCATCTTCTTTGACTGAGCTATTTCTCCAACCTCCTGACTTGATTTCTAGATTAGAACACATTCAAACGGAGAGAGTGGGTTTAAGATTTTCATTTTAAGATTTACAGGTTGTTGTTGTTTGTTTGTTCCTTTTTAAATTTGTATATATGCATGCATGCCCCATGTGTGCAGACACCCTTGGAGACCAGAGGAGGGTTTCAGCACCAATAGGGCTGGAGTTACAGACGGTTGTGAACCTTCTGGGGTGGGTGCTGGAAACCAAACTCTGGTCTTCTGGGAAAGCAGCACATACCATAGTCTGAACTGCTAAGCCACCTCTCTTGTGCTAAACCGAGTTTTAAGTAAGAAATTTTGGTAGTGAAATATGCAGATGTATGCCTTAGGGCATGCAAACTGTATTTCAGAACTGTATGTTCGGAGTTGAAGAGATGGCTCAGTAATGAAGCACATTTGGTTCCAGCACCTAAATGGTGGCTCCCAACCATCTGTAACTCCACTATCAGGTATCTGATACCTTCTTTTTACCTCTGATGGTATCAGGCATGCATGTGATACAGAGACATACACGTTGGGCAAACACTCCTATGCATAAAAATAAAAGAAAATCAATGTGTGCTCAAATCTAAGAAAATTAAACATAATAGAATAAGGAAAATAAGTGTTGATTCAGTCTTTTAAAAGACTGTAAATACAACAGGCTGCTGACACACCCCTTTTAATCCCAGCACCCAAAAGGCAGGACCAGATGAATCTCTATAACTCCCCTATTCTTGGTCACTGAGAGTCCCTAACTCAAAAAACAAACAAACAAAAGCTGTAAATAAACCAAGTGTGATGAATTATTTTAGAGACAGAAGGATCAAAGAGCTCAAGAAGATTCTTGGCTGCACGTGGCGTTTCAGGCCAGCCTAGGCTACATACGGTCCTATCTCATGAAAACAAAATAAGTAAATAAATAATTTATAAATAACTTAATAGAATGTATAAATAAAAGAAGAATTAAAAGCTTTTATTTTTTATTTATTTTTTTGTAAGAAACACAAACCACTTAGCTTCTGACACTAAGTACACAGGCAAAAAACTACATTTCCTTGTCTTTTAAAATAATTCCTATGGCTTTGAAAGCATAGTTAAGGCTCAGATTAGTTTTGTATTCTTCAAATCATTGTTAGAGATTAAATTTTAAGCAGTGCAGAGTAAGGCATGATGATCCTAGCACTTGGGAGGCCGAGGGCGGAGGAATATCAAGAGTTTCAAGCCAGCCTGGGGTTGTATCACAAAACACTGTCTCGAAAATACCAAAAGAGGCCAGAGAGACAGCTCAGTAGGTAAGGGCCCTTGTCACCGTCAATGTGAGTTTGATGACCCGAGTGTGATCACGTGTCAGGAGAGACCAGCTCTTCCAAGTTGTCCTCTGACCTCCTGGACTGTTAAGCACGCTCGCATCCACATACCCACCACCACACAGTAAGCGTTAGAAAACAGGGGAAAAACACACACACACAAAAAGAAAGGTCTTCAAACCAGTGACTGCCTATCTACCATCCCACCCCCAATTCACCATGTAGCTCAGGCTGGTCTCAGGCTAGGGAGTCTCCTTACTCAGCCTCCCCAACTTTTCTCTTAGAGTCTAGTTACTGTTGTTGAAAACTATAATAAACTCTTTAAGATGGAGATCAGAGAAATAAATAAAATGTGGATTCAGGGAAATAAACGAAATAAGACACGGGTATCAGCCAATCTCAAATCCATAAAATAATTTTCCTAGAAACTATAAAAAAGTGTGTAAAACAAAACAAAAAAAAAAACCAAAAACAAAAACAAACAAACACCGCAGATGCTTAATAACCGTCTTACAGCCATGGCCAAATCAAATCTGCTGGGCAATTCCCAAACTCCACACACACCTTAACATTTCAAAATGTAAGCACTGGATTCACCCAGACGTGTTAAAGCGGTTCCCAATGTTTTAAAAACGAATGCATTGCAGAAAGGCTATGAAAACTATGAACAGAAAGATAAAAATTATAAGCAAAGACAGACGAAGGAGTTATGCTGTTTGCCAAACATCAACCTTTTACAGAAATTCAAGCCCAATTTAATCATTTCCCAACCTCGAACAGTTAATTGATACGCAACAGGTACGCTTTTGAATCCGATCGCTCACTACCGTGGACTCTACTTACTTTGCTTTCTGCCATTTACAAGCTTCATTAAAGACACCCACAAAGAGGTAACCAGTTGAATGGAGTTAGGCTCAGATAAGGAAAAAAAAACCAACAACAACAAAAAACCTCGTAATCTCTACCTACAAACTGACATCCCAGAATGTCAGGTGGGGAAGGTACCTTTTACAGTCTACCATTATATATACAAGTCTCAGGTTGTGAAACAACGCACTTTTCGGAGCTGTACAATTACAAACACTCAACTCGACCCACTCCAAGGGGGGGGGAAATCCACCTGCAATCCTCATTGGTCCACACAGTTCCGGCCCACATGGTGTCAGTGGGTGTTTCCCTCTACACCAGCGGTCTCACTGGCTGTGTGGAAACACTGTTTAATAGGCTGTGATTTGGGGGATTGTCAAACTCCACGCCTCCTTAAGCTTGCCAATGGGCCCAAGGTACTGGCGGTTACTCTGCGATTCAAAGGGCAAACTGGTAGCCTGAGATGCAAGCCCCAAAAGATGTGCTCGGAGAAGGGAGCAGTGAGCCCGGGGCTGTGCCAGCCCGCCCTCCTCCTAGTCCCAGACCCAAGATCAGTCGGGGTGTTTGCCCCACGGCCACCAATAACAGCGGGCAGTGCGTTCTCCCAGACACTACGGTGACCGAGGGAGCAGCTCCAGCTAGTGTCTGACCGACCCAGTAGGCGGATCGGACTAGACAGGCGCCACCGCGGGCCGCCACCTTGGGCGCCCGACGCCTCTAGGGAGGACACAGTCCAGAGCGGCACTCTGTCGCCCCCCTCGACCGCGGGCACCGGCGCTCCCCTGCCGGCAGGACTTACGCGGCCTGTTCTTCCTCCCGGAGTCCATCCTCCTCCGCAGCCGGCATTTCTTGGCCGGAGAATCATGCTGGGCGAACAGCGGCTGCGGCTGCGGTTGCAGCTCGGACGGGAGCTGGAAGCGTGGGGCCGGCGGGTCGCGGCTGCAGGCGGCCGACGGGTGGAAGCCGTTGTGCAGCAGCCCGTTCACGGCGGCCGCGGCGCCCTCGGGGGCCCCCGGGGACTGTAGGGCCGCGCGCTCGTGTTGCGCGCCGCGGTCGCCCATGCCCGGGACCGGCGGAGCGGTGCGCGGGCTCCGGCTCTGGCAGCCTCGCTGGAGGTCACGGTCGGCCGTCCCCCGATCTTCCGATCCACCTTGGGGCTTGCTCTCCCGCAGCCTCGGCGCCGCGGCCGGGGGCTGGCGGCCCCGGCGCTCCTCCCCTCCTCCCGTCGGCGTCCCCACGTCTTCGGCGAGCTGGGCCCCGCGCACCGGGCTTGCTGCTCCCGCCCGCAGCGTGTCGGCAACGCGCGCCGCTGCGGGAACCTCCGTGGACCCCGGCCGGGGAGTCCGCCTCCCCCTCATCCCAAGGCCGAGCCACTTCAAATGCGGCTTCCTCGCCTCCCAGACCTGTCCCCGCCACTGAGCATGCCCAGTCCTACCCGCCACCGCCACCGACGAGTTTCAACGTGCGGAATGAAGTTCTCGGGGTTTGCGAAGAGGAGATAGGCGGATCGGGCTTTGTGTGGCGGAGCGAGCCTAAAGGGTACTGGGTGAGGTAGGCACGAGACAGCCAGAAGCCTCGGGAGGAAAGCCGGAGGAAGCCAGATATTTACAGAGGTTTCAGGTTTGCTAATCCTATCCCCAGTGGGCTAGTACCTTCACAAGGTCACCCATGCTACATCCCCGCCCCCCGAAAGTGTGAGTGCCGGCGCGCGTGCGTTAATGTGACCAAACTACTCCCAGGTCTGAAGGGAGGGAAGAGAACAATTATTTATAGAGAGGTAGGCAGCCTTGGAGAAGGAGGGGAGTGAAATTCCTTGGTTGGCACACTCACACAAACAGCATGTGTTCTCGAGTTAGTTGTCGTTTGCAGAGAGGAAACCTAGGAAGAGAGAGTAAGGACAGTGAAGGACAAAACTAGGCAGGAATAACCGGTGCTAGAAAGAAACCAAGTAAACAGAACCGATCCCAAGCTATAAAAAGCGCATTCCTCACCCAGAAAAGACCGGCAGGGGACAATGCCCTGTTCGGTTATTTAGGAAATAAAAAGTTGTCCTGGTTATGAGAAGGGGAACCAGTACCACGATAGCCCTCAGAGTTAGCCCCCAGTTCCCAGTTCCGACTCCCACTGACACTGAGCAAAAGACACAGTACTTAACACACCTGTTATAGGCAGTGCCCAGCAAGCGGGACACATTTGGGTATTGGTGACTTCTTGAGGCCTTAGCTTTTCTGTCTGTCCAAAGGGGACTCTTGTGTGTCACAAAAGTACCTAATATAACCTTTGCACATAATAAATGCCCACAAGAGTCTAATGTAGACATTAAAGTCAGGCTGGGGATATAAGAGTCAGATGCTTCTTATCATGGGATTCTGTCCCTACAAAGGAATAGAGAGAACATAACGGCAGGCTATTGTTTCCAATGACTATGAATACAGCAGGCAGAGGCCAGGCCCCTCACTGAAGTTGCACATCACCAAGCTCAAACTAAGCTCTTTGACCCTCTGAAAACATCTGTATTAAAGAGATGAGAACTGAAGTCTCCAAAGGCCAGCTTCAACAATTTGAACTTCCCTCTACCTTAATCCTAGCAAAAGTGACCTGTGACTAGCCTACCCACCCCTTGAACTAAATCCTCCATGGGTCCAAAACTGGCATTAGCTGTGCCCAGGGTTTACATTTGGTTTGAGGATTTCTTCCAGCAGAGCCCTTCCCAAAATCAACGGGTTCAGAATCAACGAGGCCGCTCTGTCTCATCCACCTGTCATTTCAAATCAGGAAACCAAGGCACAGAGACATAACTGAGACTAAGACCAAACCTAGAACTTAATCCTTGTCTTCTCTGCTTCCTTTGGCTTATATGATTTGATGACCTTGAGAAATTGCCTTAGGTAATCCAGCCTCAGCCCATCTGATTTTAGTCCAGTTCCTCGCAACTTGCTCCTTCAGGCTTATAATCTCTCCCTACTCCTATAACCCTTTATACCTCCTTCTTCTGGCTACAGAACACACATAGCCTACCTAGTGACAGAGTCCTGCAATCCCAACTACTCAGGAGGCCAAACCTCCTGAGGAGGAAGACCTCAGATTGAAGTCCTGCCTTAACGACTTAGTTCAAGTCGGTTTTCATTGCTTAATGAAACCCTGTCTCAAAAAAAAAAAAAAATGCTGGAGATGTCTAGCATTTGGCTAGCATAAGTCTCTAGGTTCAGTCCCTAGCACTGTTAAAGTAAAATGCATGTGTTCCCTTATATCTTGATGATCATAGTATTGGGACATCAAAGATGAAATGAAATAATATAAATGTGCAGTCACATTCCACTTGGTCCCTGTGTCTCCCCACCGCTCCGTTAAGCAGTTAAGTGTGCCTTGCACACTCTGTTAAGGCAGATGGCTCGCTATCATTGTATCCTGAGGAAGCTCTGGATGCTCACCTGGAACTAAACAAGGGACAGTGATCTTGGGGCTTCTCACTTCATGTGGTAAATTTGCTAAAAAGCTCCCATTGCCACGTCTCAATAAGCAAATTCTCACAGATCTGAGCCGAGTAGATTGGCCCTGTAGTGACTTCAAGGACACCTCCTCCAGCTTGATTTCACAGGCGTGGTGAGGGAGGCCTGAGCCAAGTGGCTCAGACCCAGTCAGGGCAGAAGTCCTGGTACAGAAAGTCTCTCACCTACTTCCCTTTCAGGCACAAGCCAGGTGACATCCCACAGGTTTATTCAAGGGTATGTGTGGGTGGTGAACATGAGCCATCATGTGCTCCAGGAGAGCTAGAACAGTAAAAGGAGAGGGGAGAGCCACAATCCTCTTCTCCCCATCTCTGCCCATTCACTGTCACTCATTTATTAAGTGTGTACCATGCTGAAGACCCCAAAACAGACTCCTGGGATACGAAGACAAAATGAATGCCTTTACTGCACTCGGAAGGTTACAGTTTCCTGGAAAAACAATAGATCATTCATTGGTTTTCTTGCTCAGTGTCAGAACAATCATCCAGAGTCTTCCCACTTTTCCTTCTTCTGTTTTGGAGATTGGAACTAGGGCTTGGCTAGGGCTAAGCCAGGCAAGCACTTTATCACCGAGTTAGCACCCCAACTACCTTTTGTATTTTGAAGCAAGCACTCACTAACTTGCCAAGGCTGGTCTTGAACTCACTCTGTAGCTAAGCGGGCCTTGGATTTTGGGTTCTTTCCCTTCGGCTTTCTGAGTTGGGTTGCAGGTCTATACCAATAAATCCAGTTGAAAATTTCTACTTTTCCTGCTGTTTGCTGTTGTTGCTATTGTTGTTGTTTGAGTATCTCACTGTAGTGATGGCTCTCTGGCCTGGAATTAGATTTGTACCAGGGTGTCCTTAAACTTTTAAAGTCCTGCCTTCTGAATACCGACTGGGATTAAGGGCATGGGCTACCACACTGAGCATTTTGTTTTTTTTTTGTTGTTGTTGTTGTTAGTCCTTGAACTCACTTTGTAAACAAGGGTGGCCCGGAAATCATGATTCTGTGGACTCTCCTTCCCAATTTTCTGGTTACAGACACTACACCCAATAGAGAATTTTTATGTTTTTAATTTTCTCTTTTAAAAGAGGGCATTGGAGTTGAGAGTGGACATGGTGGCTTGTGTCTATAATGCCAGCACTCAGAAGGCTGAGACAGGAAGATTGCCAGAAGTTCAAGGTCATCAAGGGCGGGGTAGTAAGATCCTGTCTGTGAGAAAGAAGGAGATCAGGGTTTTGCCGCAGCCTCCCATGGACCATGGACTTAGCATGAACCTGCTTGACTTCATTTCAACCTTTTTTCTCTCCTTCCTTCTTTTTAGCCCTCCCCCCCCCCCCAGCCTGTTTCCCCACACCCTGGCTCCCTTTCTTCCTTCCTTTCTATGTGTGTATGTGTGCAAAATTACCTGGGGTTTGTAGTGCTAGGCATGTAATCCAGCCAGGGCAGATATCCAATCACTGAAGTATGACCTTTACCTTGTAACCTGGTCTTATTTTTGCTTATTTGTTTGCTTGATTTGAGGCTCCAACCTCTCCCTGTGTGACCCTGCCTGGCCTGGACCTCCCTATGTAGACCAGCTTCCCTATTAACTGGCAGCAACTCTCTTTTTCTCTACCTACTAACTTTATGCCCTAACACTTGGGGCAGTAATCTGATTTTTAATTTACCTATGATGCCTTTTATTGCTGTTTTCGTTGTTGTGTTTTTTTCTTTTTTCTCTCTTTTTTTTTTTTTTTTTTTGAGGCAGGCTCTCACTGTGTACCCCTGGCTAGCCTGCAACTTGATGTGTAGACCAGCTGGCTCTGGAGCGCTGGGATTAAAGGTGTAAAAGCATATGACATCACACCTACCATCATATTGGTTTTTGAGACAGAGTTTAATTAAATGATTCCATATTGGACTTATAATTTCTTCTTAGTAAATTAATTTTTAGCTTAGCATACAAGATACTAAGTTTTATATTATTACACCTCATTGCCATTTGTCCCCATTAATGTTAATTTCTGAGAAAAAAATCGGATAAAACTCATCCACTATGCCATCGTTATACTCAGTCGTTTTATAGATTTTAGTTACTTGGGAAAATAGTAATAAAGTCAAATATGGGCTTAGCCATTTAGCTCTGTGGTGGAGTACTTGCCTAGCAAGCACAAGGCCCTGGGTTTGGTCCTCAGCTCTAGAAGAAGGTTGAAGATGGACACCAAATAAAGTCAAATGTTCCCAAGCTTAAGCTAGTGAAAAAACAAAAGCAGGGTTCCTTTGCCAACTTTGCAAAACAGGAAGAAAAACAAAGAACCAAAAAAAAAAAAAAAAAAAAGAAAGAAAGAAAGAAAAAGATACAGGCCTGTGCTTTCCTGGTTTCAAAATCAACTGACTTCTGAGCTCTGAGAACGGAGACAGTCTAGTGCCATCATTGTTAAACTCTGGACACCAAGGGATCTAACAGAAAAGTGTTCACTGAGCCAATAGAAATATCAGAAGAAGGGTCAGGTCCTAAGCCTTCCTCAAGATCTACCAGCACACCGGCTAGACAGACATTTGAAAGAGTCTGTAAGGCCTGGAGTTCAGAGGTTTTTCATTTCCCTTCTGGTTTTGGTTTTGACAGAAGGTTTCACTATGTAGCCTTAAGCTTGTGACCCTCCTCCCAAATGCTAAGATTAAAGGCATGAACCCACAGGCTGGCTTAATTTAATTTTGACTTACCTATACTTAGTGTTTGAGACAGGGTTGTACTTTGTAATCTTAAGAGCATGGCACCAAATTCCTAAAACCTTTGGCATTTATTGAGGGTTACAATATCTTTTATATGAATGACAGTATCCTCACCCTCCCCTTTTGTATCATAACTAATTTTATTCTAATTAGGTAGCTCAGGGTGGGGCCAGAAACAGACACCAGATAAGGCTAAGCACCAGAAAATAAGGAAGTGATCAGAAAATTTGAGGGCTGGAACTGTCTTTCTTAGAGGGAGGGAAGGCAGAGAATGGAAAAACAGGGTCTTACTTTAACCCAGGCTGGCTGGCACTTAACTATGCAGCTTAAACCGGTCTTGAACTCTCAGCTTATCTACACTGGAATTATAGACATGAATCATCACAGAAGATTGAGGGTTAAATTTTTCAGTCCCATCCAACAACCTGTGGATAAACTAGTTTAGAGACTAAATTCTATAAAGCACGTGGATAATGGGCTCAAAAGAGACTAAAGCAGCAACCACACAGCGTGCATGGATCTGTATCAGACCCTCTGTGTATGTGTTATAGCTGATAGCTTAGTGTTTTGTGGGGCTCCTAACAGTGGGACCTGGTGTATCTTTGACTCTTGTCTGCTCTTGGAACTCTTTACCTTCTATTAGATTCCCTTGTCCAACCTCAATATAAAGACTTTTACCTTATCTTACTGTATCTCGCTTTGTTGTATTTGGCTGTCATCTCTTGGAGGCCTGCTCTTTTCTGAAGAGGAAACAGAGGGAGTGGATCTGGGGGCGGAGTGCTGAGAGGAGTGGAAGGAGGGGCAAACTGGTCTGGATATATTGCATGAGAGAGAAATCTATTTTCTTTCTTTTTTTTTTTTTTTTGGTTTTTCGAGACAGGGTTTCTCTGTGTAGCCTTGGCTGTCCTAGAACTCACTTTGTAGACCTGGCTGGCCTCGAACTCAGAAATCCGCCTGCCTCTGCCTCCCGAGTGCTGGGATTAAAGGCGTGCGCCACCACGCCCGGCTGAAATCTATTTTCAATAAAAAGAAAGAGATTTAATGAACTTCCATGGTGTTCTAATTTTTGTTCTCCTTTTGAGACAGGGTCATCTTGACTAGCCCAGGGTGTCGTTAAATTGGCTTTGTAGCTGAGGATATCCTTGAATTCCTGATGCCCCTGCTTCTGCTTCCTGAGTGTAATAAACCTGTACCACCGAGCCTAGCACTCAAGAATAGATTTTAGACATAACCCTGCCCCAAATTTTGCCAATGTATCCTTTCATCTGACTCTTCATCTGAATTCTTTATAAGTAGGTAAACCTAAGTAAAGTATCTCCCTGAGTTCTTCCCTACATCAACAACATAAAACAGCTATAACATGGAAAGGAAAAAAAAAGATACTTTGTTGTAGAGCCAAATATGGGTAACCATGGCTCATGAACACAGATTCAGGTTGCTTCAAATTCTTTCAAATTCCATGTTCCAGTGCGGTAACAATTTCATACAGTTTTTATTTGTTTTCATTTTGCTTTATTTCAAATAAGGTGACTCTATCATATAACCCTGGCTGTCCTGGAACTTGCTAGGTAGACCAGGCTGGCCTCGAACTACAGAGATCCACCTGCCTCTGCCTTCTAAGTGTTTGGAGTAAATACACAGATCACAGTGCTCAGCTTCATGAATCTTTTATAGTAAGAGAGAAAAAAAAAGAAAGCTTTAAATGAAGACAATTTAAAAATACATTGCTAGAAACATCAGGTAGGTGGGTTAAGACATAGCACTAAGATCTGTTACAGATCTCCTGCTATATAGTGATATTCTTAGATTTTAGATTGGTGGATGTGAGTGGATTGCTAAAAATACATTTCAAAAGGTTTTTATGATAGGCATAAGCAAGCTAGGTTGGTCATAGGAGTGGCTTTCAGAGGAATGAAAAATAGCCCAAGATAACTTAGTGTTGGTATAACATTTTAACTTCAAGAGTCATGAAGTTTAGTCATTGGGCCATGTAGAATTTTCATTACATATATTGCCATGGTTCCTTTTCCTCTTCCTTGGGAACCTAAATTCACGCTAGCAAATTTTGAACCCAGGAAGGAAGTTCATGGGATACCAGATCTACAGCCAGTCAGAGGCACAGGTCACATACTTAGCTGGGATTTGCATTTAGTGTCTGAGCTACAGACAGCCTTTGGGGGCTGAGTCCTTACTTAACCTGCTTTAAGTAACCTCCAGATAGAAAGTGTTTGAACTGAGTTGTAGGGCACCCACTTGCTGGACACGTGACCTGCCCCCACATCTGGACAGAGATGCCTTATGTGTTGTTTTTTTTTATTAAAGTGGGAGGACAGAACAGTTGTTTCTCTCTTCTCCCACACACTTCTTAACTCTGCTGTGGTGCCTCCTTAGACAAAGTGCTTCTTCCATTACCTGAAAACCTTAGGCCATGGCTGAGGGTGCCTGTATAACATCCACTGCCTGCACTGAGTTCGCTTCATAACTGGAATTAGATGGTTTTGCTTCTCACTGGTATTTGCTTTCTAGCATCTTAGATTCTTGTTTATAAATCAGATTTTTTTTTTCTTCTTACAAGAATTCTGAGCTGGACATGGATGGTGGCTATACCATTGGATCCAGCATTCAGGAGGCAGCGACAAGAAGACTAGGAGTTTGGGGCCAGGCTAGACTACATGGTGAGATCCTATGTCAAAAAGGCAAATAAAAGAGCTGATGAGATGGCTTATTTGGAAAAGGAATGTGGCATGCAAGCCTGGCAATGTTAGTTTTCTTGTAAAGGTCCTGACACCACCAAGTTGCCATGTGTCATGTGAGCCATGGGACTTGCACATGCACACACAACCAACAATAATAAATTGCTTAGTAAAAATGTAGAAATAGGGCATGGAGAGATGGCTCAGCGGTTAAGAGCACTGACTGTTCTACCAGAGGTCCTGAGTTCAATTCCCAGTCACCACATGTTGGCCCACAACTATCTGTATTGGAATACAATGCCCTCTTCTGGTGTATCTGAAGAGCACAACAGTGTACTCACATACATTAAATAAATAATCTTTTTTTTTTTTAAAAAAAAAGTAGAAATAAGTAAAAATTTCAAATTTTATCCCTAGCAACAACAAAAATAATCGGTCCCCAAATTCTATCCACAGTCTCTTATTTTATATGTAGATTAACACACAAAATATTTTTGAAGATCTATTTTCCTTTTAACTCTGTGTGTCTGTACTGACTGCAGGTGCTGGCAGAGGCCAGAGATGACCCCAGGGTGGCTGATTTTAGATGCGACTATAAACTACCTGACATGGGGACAAGGAACTGAATTCAGCTCCTCTGGAAGAACAAGCCAGTGATCGTACAGCCCCACTGACTTTTTAAACAAATATGTTTAACTGATGGCCACTGTTACAAGTAGTGAGTTTACAGACTGGAGAAAAAAGTCCTGTCAATGAGCTTACATTGATTGACAAGCAAGAGGAGAAAAAACAACATCCTCTTTCATTACAGAGTGTGCATTCTTCTCAGGGAGGAGGGGAGGAGAAGAAAGTAAACGAGTAGGTGAGTAAATAAAGACAGGCTGTTGAGAGACACGCCAAGTAAAATAGGATATAACACAGTAAGTGGAGCCGGGCGTGGTGGCGCATGCCTTTAGTCCCAGCACTCGGGAGGCAGAGGCAGGTGGATTTCTGAGTTCGAGGCCAGCCTGGTCTACAAAGTGAGTGCCAGGACAGCCAGGGCTACACAGAGAAACCCTGTCTCGAAAAAAACCAAAAAAAAACAAAAAAAAAAAAAACCAAAACACAGTAAGTGGAAGAGGGGTCTATTTCTAAGGGAGTAATAAAGAAATGACATTTATGTTGGTAACTGAAGGTAGAGATGTGACCTGCCATGTAAAGTATTGGAAAATCAAAGTCCCATGATTCTAAGTGTCTCAGTTACTTTTCTATTGCTGTAGCAAATCGAACCACCTCACCCAAGGCAATGTCTAGAAGAAAGCATGCAATGGGGGCTTACATGGTTTCAGAGGACGAACGAGTCCATGATCATCATGGCAGGAAAGATGGCAGCAGCCAGGCAGCCATGAGTCTGGAACGGTAGCTGAGAGTTTACATTGGATCCATAAGTACAAGGCAAAGAGAGAGCTTAACTGGGAATGCATAGGTTTTAGAAACCTCAAAGTTCACCCTAGTGATACACCTCCTCCAACAAGGCCACACCTCCCAGGTTTTCCTAAATAGACAAAAACATTCAAACACAGGAGCCTATGAGGTCATTTTCTTTAAACTACAACACTGGAGATGCTGGTGAAGAGGGTGTGTATGCATGTCCTCAAGAATAATAGAAATGAAGGAGGTTGTTATATGGTAAGCGCTTCTAGACCTTTGGATTTTTCTTCCCTGCCTTATTTTCTAGGCAAATACATACACATAGTGAAGTATATCATCTGCAACTAAAGCTACCAGGATTTCTTTTTTTTTTTTTCATATTCAACACAGCCCTCAGCATTCTAATGGCCAAGATGTATGGGAACTCCTACCCATCCCACATACACCAAGTTAATAGCCACCAGTATCCTCCACCTGCAATTTGATTCAGTTCTGCCTTTTTTTCAGATTTCACGGGTCAAGATATCAGTCTCATAAGACCTCTACTATCATCCAATGCTAAATGTAAGGGGCCAGGCTGTGACCTCTATTTCTGACTACCCAGCTACAGAATTCCCTTGAACTGCTCCTTAGGTTTGATGATCTGCCAGAGTGGCTCAAAAAGCCCCAGTGACTATCAAGGATATTGTAAGAATAAAGGCAGATAAAGAGATGCAGGGGTCAAGGTATGGGGAGGAATTGGGGAAGGGGACTTTTTATTCTGCAAGAAAGTTATGAGATGGCTTCAGGGAAATCCTAGTGAAGCTTTGAGAAGAAGGTAAATGCTTTAAACTCTTGACTATTCCCATCTCTCAACCCAGTGTAGACAATTGATACAATTGTGGTCCAACAGAGATAATGTAAACTGGTCTAGAAATATTTTAGAAGCAGTATGACATACCTATAACCCCAGCACTCAGGATGAAGGTTAGGAAGACGACCTCAAGTTCAAGGCCAGTGTCATCTATATAGTGAGTTTCAGGCCATCTGGGGCTACATAGTAAGACCCTGACTCAAGAATATTTTTCTGGTAGAAAAGATATTATGATTTTAATATAGCATGCCTTTCCATAGGCTTACATGTTAAACATTTCATCCCCAGCTGGTGATGCTATTGTGAGAGGTTCTGGAACCTTTAAAAGATGGAGCCTAGCTGTAAGAATTAAGCCACTGAGGGTGAGTCCTGTGCTTGTGTGCATATGTGTGTCTGACTGGGTGTGTGTATGTGTGTGTGTGTGTTGGAGGGGGTGCATATCTTGTTCCTGATCCCTTCCCATCTGTGTCTCTGCTTCCTTCATGTTCTCCACAATGTTAACAGGTCTCCACTACCACAGCTCCTTCCACCATGATGTTCTGCCTAGTTATATGAGGACAAACATATCTAGGCTGAATTTTTCAAAATGTGAGTAACATAATTTTTTTCTCTCTGAAGCTGCTTCTGCCGATTGTTCTAGTACAGCAACACAGAGGTAATGAATACAAAAAGAACCAACTGTAAACCAATTTGAGGTTTCTGCCAGTGGCCAACAGTGGGACAACCTGAGCAAAAATAATTTGGCAATGTATCAAAACACGTAAAATCTGTTGAGATCTGCAAGGACATTCTGTTTTTTGCTTGGTGCTAGGGATTGAACACAAGGCTGGATCGCATGAATTCATTACAAAACATTTTCACTGAGCTACAACCCTAGCCCAAAATTATTGGTTACTGTTACAGAATGTTGATGAATAGATTTTTATTTTGGAAAGTGGTAGACCACAGGATATATAAAGCATTTGTTTTTCCTTTATTGTCTGTACCTGTTAGATAGTTTAATAGTAATGGGGGAAAACTTTCTTTTTATAAAGATGATTTTTATAGCTTCTCTTTATATAAAAGATGACTTTTTTCCTTTGAGACATGGTCTCACTTTGTACCCCTGGCTAGTCTGGACTTGCTATAGAGGTCACAAAGGCCTCTCACACTTGTCATGGTCATACTGTCACCTTATAAAAATTATTCAGCTGAGATGATGGCTCCATGGTAACAATGTGTCTTGACCAGTGTCCTATTGGAGACACCATGATCACAGCAACTCATAAAAGAAAGCACTCAGTTGGGGCTAGCTCACAGTTTCAGAGGTTTAATCCATTATCATCATGGCGGAGAACATAGTGGCACACAGGCACTGATGGTGCTGGAGAGTCAGCTGAGAGTTCTACACTCTGATCCACAAGCAGCAGGGAGAAAAAGACACTGGGTCTGGCATGGGATTTTTGAAACATCAAAGACCACCTCTGGTAACACACTTCCTCCAAGAAGGCCACACCCCTAATCCTTCTTCCGTAGTGAAGAAGAAGCACTCCTTGATGAACATTCAAATATATGCCCCTATAGGGACTATTCTTATTCAAACCACAAGACCGAGAACTTGAGTTTAATCTCCAGGACCCACATTGTGGAGAGAACTGATTCCTGCAGGTTATCCTTTGACCTCCAAGTATGCACTATGGGCACGTGTGTGATGGCTTATACATGTGTGCACACATGTGAGCATGTGTACATGTGTACAGCAATTAGTAGAATTAAAAGGCCATTTTAGTTGAGTGAAATCCAGGCACTCAGAAGGCTTCAGCAGGAGGATTGATGAATAGGAAGCCCCCATCTCAATCCATTTCCCAACCCCAAAGTCTAAACTAAACCTAAAATTTTTGCGTATTTATTTGGTGTTTTATGACAGGACTAGCCTGGCAATCCCTATGTAGCCTATCTTGGCCTTAAATTCATAAACTTTCTCCCATCCTCTCCAGTGTTGGAACGATAGGCATGCCCAGTGGAGTAGTTGGGAGAGATCATCTCCTGCTTCTGTTCAGGTTCTAGTCCTTCCCTCCTTCCAATAATGAAGTAGGCAGACATGGAAGAATATTTAAAATGAAGGTGCTTTATTACCAACTTGCAATTACAGTAGATAAACAGATCGCATGCAGGATTCACAATTGAAACAGAACAGGTTTGGACTCTTGTAGCAGTAAGATGCAATCCCAGAGCCATAAGGTTCTAAGAATTGCAACAAGTTTGGGAATCTCTCTGAAGATTTTAGGGTGTCAAGCAAGAACAGTCTTTTGAAGATGCCCAAAGAAAGTAGATAATTGACAGGAGGAACTGGGGTGTGTGTTTCTCATCGATAGGAAGTCTTAAAGCCAAAACCTGAGTCTTGGAGGCTGGGGTAAGAATGAATCTCTCTGCCTGAAGCAAATGGTTTGGTCCTGGAGGCTGGCTCAACTGAGCTCTGTCCAACTGCAGAAACTCTTAAGTGTCCCTTCTCCAAGGAGGCTCCATACCTAGAACGTGGAGCTTTGGACTTCAAATGAGCTTGTTTCTAGTGCTCATCCTCATTTTCCATTGAACTTTCAGAAGTTTTAGTGTCTACAGTCCTGGAGTGTCAGAGTGTATGAAGTGTTGACTGAGCCCTGCCTGGCTGACTGTGTGTTTGCAAATAAGGTGAGAGTTGTAACCAATCAAGGAAGCGCTATCAAAACTTTCTGTCCTGTTTGCTTATTGGTGATCCTTGCATGGCTTCTGTCTGCTGCTCTCAGGCATGGTCAGACTTGAGGCTTTGGCAGTCAAGAACCAGGGTTTTTGTGCAACTGAAGGTTTTCTTTCTTTTGGAATTCCTTTGCCCTACAAATTTTATTTCTTTACCCATCAGAGATCCCTGAATGAGTTTGGAAGTTCCATATTAGGAGTCCCTCCTATGTATAGGGTGTTTTCTACCCTGTCTCTGTGTTTCCCGAAATAAGGACTCTGAGACTCAAAGATTTGGCTGATCCCTGACTAGCTCATAAATTTATCATTCTGTTTCTCTATTCTAAGTTCTTCTTAGAACTGGCTAGTTACTTTTGCTCAGCTATCATGCATCTGTCCTTCATCATGTCCTAGGGTACATTCTCCCCTGCCTGGCTCTATCCCAGAATCATTTCCAACCCTACACTCCAATCCCATTTACCAACACACTTTCTTAAGAATCTTTCAGCAGGACATAGTGGCTTATGCCTGTAACCCCAGGACTGGGAAGGCTATAGCAGGGGACATCAGCAACTTTGAGTCATAGTCTGGCATACAGTGAATTCTAGCCCAAACTACACTGTGAAAGTGAAACCTTATCTCAAAACCACAAAATTGAATGGATTTTTGCCAGGAGTGGTGTAGCATACCGTTACTCTTCTTAGGCAGAAGGCAGAAACTGGAGGTTTTCTGTGCGTTTGGGGCTAGCCAGGGCTACATAGTAAGTCCCTATCTGTGCAAGTCTGCCAGTAGAAACCAACTGCTTTTCAATATTAGAAAAGATCAAACACAGACAACATAGGAGCCAATTCATCTAGAGTAATGTCAAAGGACAAAATAATAGCAACCCTGCTTAATAAAATAACAGCAACCCTGCTTAATGGGTTTTATTGGCTTTATTTTTAATTACAGAATTGGGCAATACTTCAAAAAAATAGAAAATTTGTTCCAGCGAATTGAGCAGAAGTTGGTTTTAAGGCCAGGAAACAAAGAAAGCCAAAACAAACAAACAAACAAACAAACAAAACAAAACAACATCAACAAAACAATAAAAAAGAAAACCAAACCTTAGCTAGGTTGTTTTAAAGTAGCCCACATTGGCCTAGGACACATTGGCCTAGGTATCAGGATGGCCTCAAATTCAAGATCCTCCTGTCTGCTTGGTTTACAGACATGTGCCACCATGCCTGATTTGGTCACTTCAAGTTACTTTCCTTGTAATGCTGGGAATGGGAGATGGGACAGTAGAGAAACAACTGATGGTTTGTTTTATTAATTGTTGGGTTACTTCATGTTTGATAGTTCTGTGTAAGGATCAAGTCAGGAAGGACTTCATTATTATGCCAATTAAAATTGACCAGTTGGAGAAATTTGATGTCATCTTTCTAATCCTAGCTTTTTTATGGGTAAAATAAATAGCTTAGGCTCTCCCTTGGTGGCTTAGAAGTTCAGACTAATTTTGATTTTCAGCCTGGGGTGTTAGGGCCCAGTGTAACAACTCAGTTCAGCCAGGCAGTAGTGGCGCATGCCTTTAATCCCAGCACTTGGGAGGTAGAGGCAGGTGGATTTCTGAGTTCGAGGCCAGCCTGGTCTACAAAGTGAGTTCCAGTACAGCCAGGACTATACAGAGAAACCCTATCTTGAAAAAAACCAAAGAACCCCCCTCCCAAAAAAAAGAACTCAGTTTATCATAATGATCCTCTGTAATTTTCATTTAACAATAGTATTTGAACTTATTTTCAACAGGTGTTTCTCATTTAAATATCTTCTAGAACTCCATGGCACAAAAAAAAATGTATTTTTCAACTTCCTATTTTTGTGGCATTCAGCAATATTTATTGTGCTATTTTTGTGAGGTCTGGAATTTGAAAAGGACTCAGCAGGAACAGCTCAGGCTCAGATCCATGGTGACTGGGTGGCTGAAATAGCTACAAATAGTTGGTCTGGCTCAGTGGTGACCATAGAACTGTCCTGTTCTTAATGTCTTTCTTGCCAGTCCAAAGGGGTCTTAAGTCAATTACAAATCATAAGGATGGAAACCTTCACGAACATGTTCAATAACCAAGAGGGATCCTCATCTCCTTCATATGAAGACAATGAGCAGTTGGGAGTCTGAAGCTCTCAAGAGGATGTTGAGCACAACCTGATTGTGCTGGTAGCTTTCTGACTTGCAGCTTTCAGATTTGTGTGAAATAACCTTGCTCACAAGCTACCCTACTCCATCATATGTCCTACAGCAGTTGAAAGGCACAAAGGCAACACCAAAGTCTTAACTAGCTTCAGCCACCTCTCCCCATACCTCCTTACCATATCATGTCTACTGATACTGAAATGTCCTAGAGAGGTCTTTCATACAAAAGTCTGAAGTTTGAGTGATTGGACATCTTGGGCTGCTGTTCACTATCTTATGTCCATATGCTATCTTTGTTTGACTGTCTTGGGTTTCCTCACAGCATGGCAGTTGCCAGTAGTTAGACTTAGGTGGGATTAGCTTCAAAAATGTATATTTTTACTGTTTTGATAAAAGACACTGAATCCTAGAGAGGTGGCTCAATGGTAAAGATGTTTCCTGGTGTCCTCTGACCTCCAAACAAATACTATAACACTATGGTATAATTCCCCCCTCCAAACATTATAGCCACTAAATTCTTATTTGTTAATATTTGAATGGTTTCTTTTTTTTTTCTTTCTATTCTTTTTAAAAGACTTCCCTCCTCCAACATTTTGATATTTTTGAAGAGAAACATAAAAGTGCTTCCTATTCTTTTCTTTAAAAAAAAAATTTATTTATTTATTTATTACATGTAAGTACACTATAGCTGTCTTCAGACATACTAGGAGGGGGCGTCAGGTCTCATTATGGATGGTTGTGAGCCACCATGTGGTTGCTGGGATTTGAATTCAGGACCTTCGGGAGAGCAGTCAGTGCTCTTAACCACTGAGCCATCTCTCCAGCCCAGTGCTTTCTATTCTTTTACCCTAAAGAGTTATATTAATATTCTAGCCAGGGAAGCAGGGAGGGTAATTACAGATCTTCACCTCTCCCTCATCTTCTCCAAATCCAGCCATCCAGTCGCACGCCCCATTTTTGTACAGATCACCTGCTGTGGCCTCCCTCCCGCTCCTCTGTTCCCATCTTCAGTGGATCTTCTACTCCAACCTTCCTTCCCACTCATCCTATCCTAGCCCCCAACTCCAGCAGGCTTTCTCTGGAAACCCACCAGCCAAGCTGCCAGAAAAGCAAGCAGGTAAGTCAGCTTCAGATTGTCACTCTCCATTCCCTTCTCCTTTACATCCAGTCTCCAGTCTCATCCCCAGCGCTGTAGCAGGCAACCTGTTGTGATCTCTCATTCTCTGTCCCCATTCCCAGGTAATTAAGATCCTGGTGAAACAGCCTGCTTCCTTCCTTCCTGTATTTCCCTCAGTTCCCAGCCCCAGCTCATTTCCATTCCTAAGCTTCAGCTCTCATTACCCAGAAACACATTTTACCCAGAACCCCCAGTGGCCACACCTCTCAGGATCCCAGAAGAGTTCCCTACCAGGTAACACACAGCTACCAAAACCTTCCTAAGAATCAGTGAGGACAACAGAAGCCGAGGAACACCCAACCAATAAAGACAAGACCAGATGCCAGTACCTAGAATTACAATCTTCTTAAACCCAGATACCTGGAAGCAGCATAAAAACACAAACAATAAAAATTTGGACAATGTGTCTCAACTGGAGCCCACCAACCCTATTCTAACATAGTTGAAGTACCAAAAACCTTAAAATAGCTTTATAAATAGACATAGGTTCTTAACAAGGAAATGAATCAATTCCTTAAGGAAATCTATGAAAGCACAAACAGTAAAAAGAAATGAATAAAACAGTTCAAGTTACTGGTCTATTGCTGTGAAGAGACGCCATGATCAAGGCAACTCATAAAAGACAAGCATTTAATTGGCGAGCTGCTTGCAGTTTCAGAGTCATTGTCCATTATCATCACCGTGGGCACCATGGCAGGCACACATGGTGTTAGATAAGTAGCTGAGAGTCCTACACTCTGATCCACAGGCAGCAGGAAGAGAGAGCCTGGGCCTGTCCTTGGGCTTTTGAAACCTCAAAGTCCACCCACCACCAATGACACACTTCCTCCAATAAACCCATATCTCCTAACTCTTTAAATCCTACCAAAGCGTTCTACTTTCAGGTGTCTAAGCATTCAAATATAGGAGACTAAGGGGCCATTCAATCCAACCACCAGAACCTGAATGTGGAAATAGACTCAATAAAGAAAACCCAAACTGAGGGAAATCTAGACATAAAATATTTAGGAACATGAACAGTAACCTCAGAGGCAAGCCTCACCAACAGAGTACAACAGATGGAAGAGTGGATCTCAGGCATTGAAGACACAGTAGAAGAAATGGATATCTTGATCAAAGAAAATGTTAAATCTACAAAATATAATAAAACAATACTGACACAAAACAATCAGGAAATCTGGGACACTATGAAAAGACCAAATTTGAGAATAATAGGAGTAAGGAAGGGGAAGAAACACAGGTCAAGGACAGAAAATGTTTTCAACAAAATCATAGAAAAAATTTCTCAAATCTAAAGAAGAAGATGCATATCAAGGTACAAGAAGCATACAGAACACCAAATAAATGGGACCAGAAATAAAACTACCTTCAGCACATAATAATCAAAACATTAAAGGTACAGAACAAAGAAAGAATATTAAAAGCTGAAAGAGAAAAAGACCAAGTAACATATAGCGGCAAACCTATTAGAAAAACACCTGACTTCTCAATAGAGAGTCTAAAACCAGAAGAGACAGATGTTCTACAGACATTATAGCAGATGAAGAAAATAAGACATTCCATGATAAAATCAAACTTAAGCAATATCTATCTAAAAATCTAGCCCTACAGAAGGTGCTAGAAAGAAAAGTTAAACGTAAAGAGGTTAACAACACCCAAGAAAACATAAGGAATAAGCAATACCAGTCCAAATCAAAAGATGGAAAACACACACACACACACACCACAACATCAGAATAACAGGAATCAATAAACACTGCTTATTCATATCGCACAACATTAGCAGTTTCAATTTCCTAACAAAAATGGCAGAGACTAGCAGAATGGATGCCTAAACAGGATTCATCCTTCTGCTGCATCTAAGAAACATAACACCAAGGATCGACTTCACCCAAGTTAAAGGGACAGAAAAAGTTATTCCATGGACCTAAGAAGTAAGCTAGTATAGCCATATTAATATCCAACCAAATAAACTTCAAACTAAAACTGATCAAAAGAGACAGGGAAGTACATCAAAGGAAAATCTACCAAGAGGACATTGCAATTTTTAACATCTATATACCAAACACAAGGGGACCAAAGTTTTTTTTTTTTTTTTTTTTTTTTTTTTGGTTTTTCGAGACAGGGTTTCTCTGTATAGCTCTGGCTGTCCTGGAACTCACTCTGTAGACCACGCTGGCCTCGAACTCAGAAATCCGCCTGCCTCTGCCTCCCGAGTGCTGGGTTTAAAGGCGTGCGCCACCACGCCCGGCTCGGGACCCAAGTTTAAAAGGAAAAAAGAAACACTACTATAACTTAAACCACATATTGATGCTCACACACTAACAGTGAAAGACTTCAGTACCCGACTCTAGCTAATTATAGACCATCCGGACAAAATCTAAATAGAGAAAACCTAGAACTAATTGATGTTATTAACCAAATGAACCTAACAGATATATACAAAACATTTCACCCAAACACAAAAGAATCCTTTCTTCTTGGCCCCTCATGAAACTTTCCTCAAAATTGACTATGTACTCAGACACAAAACAAGTTTCAACAGATACAAGAAATTTGAAATAATAATCTGCATCCCATCTGATCAGTGTGGATTAAAGATGAATATCATCAACAACAGAAATAACAAAAAGCTTACACACTTGCAGAAACTGAACAACTCACTACAGAATGAAAACTGGGTTAACAGAATTTTTTAAAAATGAAAGACTTTCTAGAATCGAATGAAAATGAATATACAACATACTCAAACTTACAGGATACAATGATGGCAGTTCTAAGAGGCAAGTTTATTCCACTAAATGCCTATATTTAAAAAAAAATTGGACAGATTGCATGCTGGTAACTTAACAACAGACCTGAAAACTCTAGGGAAAAAAAAAGAAGAAGAAGGAATCATACCTAAAAGGAGTAGATGGCCAGAAATCATCAAACTCAGAGATGAAATCAATAAAATAGAATCAAACAAGAAACAATACAAAGAATCAATGAAACAAAAAGTTAGTTCTTAGAGAAAATCAGTAAGACTGACAAAACATTATCCAAATTAACAGAGAGGTAAAACAAAAATATCCAAGTTAACAAAATAAGAGATGAAAGGGGGCATAACAATAGTCATTGAAGAAATCCAGAGAATCATAAGGACATGCTTTAAAAACCTGTACCCTACCAAAATGGAAAATTTAAAAGAAATGGATAATTTCCTCAGCATATCCTACTTGTCAAAGTTAGTTGAAGATCAGATAAGCAACTTAAACAGACCTATAACTCTAGTGAAATAGAAGCAGTAATTAAAGATCTCACCAAAACAAGCTCAGCATCAGATAGCTTTAACATGGATTTCTACTAGACGTCCCAAAAAGGAATTATTGCCAATACTCCTCAAATTATTCCACAAAATAACAACAACAACAACAACATTGTCAAGTTCATTTTATGTTACCATAGTTACCCTAATTTCCAAACAACATAAAGACCCAATAAAGAAAGAGAATTAAAGACCAATTTTCCTTATGAACATAGATGCAAAAATTCTCAATAAGTTTGAATTGAATCCAAGAACACATCAAAAAGACCATCAACCCTAATTAGGTAGGCTTCATCCCAGAGATGCAGAGATAATTCAATATTTGAAAATCAATAAATATAAATATAATCCACCATGTAAACAAACTGAAAGAAAAAAACCCACTTGATCACTTCTTTAGATTCAGAAAAAGCCTTGGGGTGGGGGTGGGGGACTTACACCTCTTCCTGATAAAAGTCTTGGAGAGATTAGTGACATGAGGGACATACTTCAACATAATAAAAGTAATTTCCAGCAAACCTATAGCCAAAATCAACTTAAATGGAGAGAAATCAAAGCAATTGAACTAAGATCAGAAACAAAACATTATCTACTCTTTCCATATCTATTCAATATAGTACTTGAAGTTTTAGCTACAGCAATTAGGCAACTGAGGGAGATCAAGGAGGTACACATTGGAAAGAAGTCAAAGAATCATTATTTGGTGATTATATGATAGTGTACATAAGTGGGCCTTTAAATTCCACTGGGAACTCTTACACTGATAAACACTTTCAGCAAAGTGGCCAGATACAAAATTAACTCATAAAAATCAGTAGCCCTTCTGTATATAAATGACAAATGAACCGAGAAGAAATGGGGAAATAACACCTTTCACAATAGTCCCAAATAATATAAAATATCCTGACGTAACCCTAAGTAAGCAAGTGAAAGACCTGTATGATAAAAACTGAAGTCTTTGAAGAAAGTTGAAGAAGATACTAGAAGATGGAAAGTTCTCCCATTCTCATGGATTCATAGGATTGACATGGTAAAAATGGCCACCCTGCCAAAAGCAATTTACAAATTCAATGCAATCCTCATCAAAATTCCAACACAATTCTTCACAGATCTTGAAGAGACAATTTTCAACTTCACATGGGAACATAAAAAACAAGAACAAATAAAACCATCCCCCCCCAAAAAAAAAACAAAAATGAGAATAACGAAAACAATCCTGAACAATAAAAAAAACTGTAGGTCTCATCATTCCTGGTCTCAAGTTACACTACAAAGCTATAGTAATAATAATGATGATAAAACATGGTATTGGCATAAAAACAGACGTGTTGAATTGAATACCCAGACATAAACCCACACAAATATGGATACCTGATTTTGGATAAGGAAGCCAGTATGTAAATACTGGAAAAAAGACATCATCTTCAATGAGTGGATGTCTGCATGTAGAATAATGCAAACAAATCCATACCTATGCAAAACTCCACTCCAAATGGATCAAAGACCTTAACTTAAAACGAAGTACACTGAGCCTGATAGAAAAGAAAGTGGGGGAATAGCCTTGAACTCATTGGCACTGGAGGAAACTTTCTGAACAGAACACCATTAGCACAGGCCCTAAGATCAGCAATTAATAAACAGGACCTCCCAGCTGGCTGGAAGACACCCAAGTGCAGCCCTGGCAGAGGAGCACTACTGCAATGAACAACTATGTAATGGAGAGGTGGGAAAGACAGAAAAACAGAGCAGTGCATGCGCAAGGACAGGTAGAACTGGAGACATGATGGCAGTGACAGGCGAGAGACAGGGCTGAGGTCAACATGCTGTTGCTACCCAGTAGGATCAGTGAGATGCTGTATAACATCCCGAAGCTTATGTAGACAGAGACTAAGCCCACTAACCTGGTACTTGGTAGCGGGATCCCGCTGGTTCTGGCCAAGGACAGAGGCAGAGATTAGGAAAGGTTTACTTTCTGGATTGAACATCCTCAGAGAACTACCGTGGTTCATGATATCACCAGAGGCCCTGTTGATGTCTGTGGTTCATGATGCTGCCATAGATCTTAATGAAGCCTCAGATCCACGTGGATTTATGTAGTCTGTGCTGTGCTCTATGCCTCAGAGATGATAGCCTCAGGCTTTGCTGCCTGGCAGCCACTGGAGGAGGCCAGGGCATGCTGATCTGAGTTGGACATGTAACCTCTTGAGACTATGCGGAGGCTTGTGGTCCACACAGCTGCAAAGGCCAAGGACTATGTTGATGTCTGCAGCAAGTGATACCACCAAAGCACAAGTGAAGGCCAGTGGTTGGGATTGCAGCCTGAAGCCTTAATGTCCAACAAGAGTTGGAAGAGCTAGCCTAGCACTTCACAGGGCTGAAGCACAGTGGCTCCGGTGGTAGTGGTGGTGGTGGTGGTGGTAGTGGTGGTGGTGTAGGTATAGGAGAGCCAGCCCCATGCTCATGTGAGAGTTTCCCCTTCCCCTGTGGTAGCAACACCAGTCTATGGTGGTGGTAGTGGCATGGGCAAGGAAGAACTAGCCCGTGTATGCTCCTGCCACTGCGCATACCTCTTTCGCTGATGGCTTCTGGGGCAGATGCAAGAGAATATTTATCCTCCCTTGAGTGGCTGGCTGGTCATTGGGAATTTGACCATGCTTAAGTGAATATATGGACAGCACAAAATAGATGCCCCCCATTTCTTCTCTTTTCATGTGTACGTGGGGAGAGGTCACAGGGGAAGTGTGGCAGACACGGGAAGAGAGCACAATTGATCAGGGCATGTGATGTAAAATTCCCAAATAATAAATAATAAAATATAAAAATATTTTAAATACATATTATAATAGTAAAAATAATAAATAAGTAATAAAAATAAATAGGGCCTCATGAGATCAAACAGCTTCTGCATAGCAAGGCACACTGTCAGTTGGACAAAGTGGCAACCTAGAGAATAGAAAAAGACATTTACCAACTACATCCAATAGAGGTGCTTTAGGCTGGCCTCAAACTCAGAGATCTGCCTGCCTCTACCTCCCAAATGCTGGGGTTAAAGGCAAGAGCCACCACTGGCTCTTATTTCATTATTATTCTTTCGATGCCTGTTTGTTTTCTTTCTTTCTTCTTTAATAACTTATTTTGATTTTTATGTGCATTGGTGTCTTGTCTGCCTGTATGTCTGTGTGGTGGTGTCACATCTTAGAGTTAGAGATAGTTATGAGCTGGCATGTGGGAGCTAGGAATTGAACCTGGGTCTTCTAGAAGATCAGTCAGTGCCACCAATCACTGAGCCATCTCACCAGTTATGCCTGCTTGTTTGTTTTCTAATGAGAGAGAAAGGGGGGTGGGTTTTATAGGAAGGGAGGTGGGGAGGAATTTGGGGGAGATAGAGGGCAGTGAAACCATCATCAGGATATATTGTGAGGATAAAAACTGTTTTCAATCAAAGGAAAAACATTATATTAAAATATGCTAAAATACATTGTGACACTGGGCCAGCTGGCAAAGCTCTTTGATGACCAGCTGTATGTCCTTGAAGGACACTCAGTGTACTTGACCTGACCTGCATGATTGTGCCATATCTGCCGGGGCTGCTGGATGCCCTTCAAACTTTCATCTCCTTGGCACAAAGTGTCATGTTAAGTGAAGTTGTCACTGGATATAAGACGATCCGGAGAAATGTTTTCATCTTGTAATGTGTCTTTAAATTTTTTCCGCATTTATCTTGAGCCAACTTCAAAAGGAAGAAGGGAAAGGGAGGTAATCTCTGTATTCTACAACAAAAGGATGTGTGTTTGGGGTGGGGGTAGTGATTATAGAAATGGCATTTAGTCCAAATCTTTGTCTCGCCTGTCTAGCTGTGAGATGATTTAAGGCAACCTGCCTAATCGTTTTCTGCTTCACTTTTCTCAGCGTTAAAATGGTCCTTATAGAAAATATCTATCTTACAGAGTCACTAAAAGACTGAAGTGGTATGTGAAAGGCAATTTGGGCCGTGCCTGGAAAATCCTGTCCAATTAGCCGCAGTTACAGTTGTTGATTTGGAGAAAAGTATTTATTGGAACCTGCTGGTGACAGATGTTGGACTGGTAGAAATAATAACTAGAAGAAAGCACAGTTCCTACTGGGGTGAGAGTGATAGGCGTGGAATATGAGTGGGAAGTGGAAGTAGGATGGTGGAGGAATTCACACTCATCTTGGAGTGGAGAGCTTGGAGCATTTTCCTTTTTATGGGGTGGGCAAGAGATACTCCCTGGAGGAGGTGATATATAATTCCAAGCATTAAAAGAATGAGTAGATATTTACCACATGTGTAGGCAAAAGGAAGAAAAGGGAAAGCTATTCTGGATGTACACACACGCACACACACACACACACACACACACACACACACACACACACACACACACATGTGCCCAAGAGAGCGATCGCATATCCACACTACTCTATGCTTGTCAGGGTGGCAGATGGCGGTGACAGCTCTTTCCTAAGCAAAGCATGAGAGTTGTTTCCAAAGCAATGGCTTCTTGTAACAGGAGGCATGGGCATCTTATTTCAGGAGCCTCCACATACCGAAGAGAAGAAAGCTGTCAGGTTAACATATCAGAAGGAAAATGGGTACATTGGGGGTGTGCATGGTTCAAAGTATGGGGCATATTTAAAAGATTAATGGGTGGCTAGGAATGCCTCTGGACAAACTTTGCATGTATTATATATAGTTTTAGTAGAATATAAAAGAAAGGATAGTTTTTGAAAATGTTTTCTAAGTTTTATTTATTTTATTTTAAGTGTATAGATATTTTTCCTGCATATGTGTATGAATATCTTGTGTGTGCCTGCTGTCCATGGAGGTCAGAAGAGGGCATTTGGTCCCAGATGATTGTGAGCCACCATGCGGGTGCTGGAGAACAAACTTGGGTCCTCTGGAGAGCAACTCGCGCTCTAACTGCTGAGTCACTGTCCAGCCTCAGGGTTTTTTGTTTTTGTTTTTGCTTTTCAAATAAGTTCTCGCTAAGGCTTACCCTGAACATGTGGAAATTCTCCTGCCTCAAGCTCCATGTGCTGGGATTATACGCACAAGCTACTCACTCTGCCTCCTGACACTTTGGGCTTGCATGTGTGCATGTATGTATAGTAATACATGTGCATGTGGAGGTCAGAGGTCCAACTCTGATAACTTTCCTCAAGCTATCCACTTTGTTTTATTTGAACTGGGTCTTTAACTGAGACCTAGGGTTAGTCCAATAGACTAGGTTGGCTGCCTAGCAAGCCTCAGGAATCTGCCTGTTTCTGCCTACCCCACACTGGGATGATAAGTGTGTATCACCATGTCCAGCTTCTTATGTAGACACTGGAGATTGAACTCTGATCCTCAGGCTTGCTTGGCAAGCACTTGACTGTGCTATCACTTTAGCCCCTGGTTTTTGTTGTTGTTGTTGTTTGTTTGTTTGTTTGTTTTGTTGTGTTTTTGTTGTGTTTTTGTTTTTTTTTTAGGTTTTTTGGTTTTTTGTTTTTGTTTTTTTGAGGCAGAATCTCATATAGTCCAGGCTGGCCTTGAACTCTTGGTTTTTCTGACTACATTTCAGAAATGATTGCTGCGATGATAAGTGTGGTCCATATCTAATTTTATTCAGTTCTGGGGATCAAATCCAGGGCTTTGTGAAGGTCACAAGCACTCTACTAACTGAGCTACATCTCTAACCCCCCCAGAAACTTTTTTGAAAATTTGTTAATATAGAGTTTTCCCCTAAGTTGTCCGTCCAGTCTTTGGAGTTAATAAGGAAGCTGCCCACAACTGAAGATCTGTGGGCGCAATTAGCTGTGCTTTGATCTCTAAAGGAGAGTAGGCTAAAAGTCCTTGAAGAAGTGTATTTGAGGTCTGGCTCCTATGTGCTGTATGACAGATTGATAGATGACCATCATCAACCAGAGAACCAGTTAGGGAATATGTGCAGCCATCTAGGCAAGAGAGCAGTGGGAGGGAAAACCTAGGGTGGCCCATGCTTTTAGGCTTAGGAGGTCTGAGCAGATGAAAAAATATGATCAATTAGAAAGAATGCCATATGGTCTCTAATGTGATCATTATAAACACTGTATAATACCATAGGGAAGGACCCACGATCCTATATTAATTGACAAAAGCAACCAAGTCACTTCTGCACCATTTAGGACCAGATACCTCCTCCCTGTGTTGTACATAACAAACAGATGAGGTCCTGGGTTGCTGTGTAGTTGGTGCAGTGAATCAGAGTGAAAACAGTCCGCCTTTTCTGTATGTGTGACTATCCTTTCTTAATTCCTTCACAGCCCCAGTTGGGGTTTTAGGACCAAACCATGATGGGCAAGACAGGGCAGTCTAGGTATTTAGAAAGACCATCTCTCAAAACAAAACTCCACCCCCACAACCCAAAGCACACACTAAATTCTATTATTAAATTTTATTTATTTATCTTTATGTGTGAGTGTGCGTGCGTGCATGCGTGTGTCAGGGTACAAATGTGGAAGTCAGTAGACAACCTGCGGATGTTGGATTTCTCCTTTTACCATGTGGGTTCAGGTGACTCATCGCAGCAGCCCAAGCTCTTAATAATTCCAACACCTCAGTGACTTTATTCAAGAGGAGTCTATTTGTTGTTCAGTGTGGTTGAGTTGGGGTTTTGGGATCTGAAATAATTTTAGAATTCTTGGGTGTTTCATGTAATAAGTAGAGGATGGGTAAAAAAGAATCAAAGATGGTGTAGAATGTTTTCAGGATTCTATCTATCTTAGTACTGTTCTATTGCTATGACAAACCATGACCAAGAAAAGTTATAGAAGGAAGCATTTAATTGGTAGCTTGTTTATAGTATCAGAGGGTGAGTCCATAGCTATCATGGTGGAAAGCATGCAGCAGGCAGGTACAAGTGTAGGAACTTGTACCTACAGGTAGGCATAGTGCTGGAACAGTAGCTCAGAGCTTAAATATGATCCATGAACATGAGGCAGAGAGAGAGAGAAAGAGAGAGAGAGACAGAAAGAGACAGAGACACAGAGAGAGATACAAAGACAAAGAGAGATGGAGACTCTACCTGGTATGGGCTTTTGAAGTCCTAAAGCCCACTCCCAACACACCTCCTCCAACAAGACCATGTCTACAAGACCAATATCCTCTAACAAGGCCACCCCTCCTAATCCTTCCCAAACAGTTCCACTAGCTGGGGATCAAACATTCAAACATATGAGCTTCGGGATCATAATTTTCAAACCACCAGAATAGTTGAACAAAGAATAGTTGAACAGAATAGGACAACTTGCCCCAGGTTTAATTGTCCTGGACTAAATTATATGGTCCTTCACCCTCAGTTAATTGTAGCACAGGTGAGAAAGGCTTAACTTGATGCTTAGGAGGAAAAAAATGAAACAAATTTGGAAAACTCATGAACATGCTCTGCTATTTTTTCCTTTCAGCCAATATTTTTTCCCTTTTCCCACACATTACATGCCTTTTCCCAACATGAAAAATCAGCAAACTACTCAAAGACACTATTCAACTAAAATCCCAGGATGTTGCTGTCTAACATGTAACCTGCTCATCTAACAGATGTGATTTTTTTCTGATAGAGTAATTTAAAAAGCAGAACTCTCAAGCCATACATGGTGGAGCACACCTTTAATCCCAGCACTAGGGAGGCAGAAGCAGATGGATCTCTGAGTGTGAGGCCAGCCTGATCTACCGAGTGAGTTCCAGGACAGCCAGGGCTACACAGACAAACCCTGTCTCAGAATAGATAAATAAACAAACCAAGCCAAGCTTGAGCTCTCTACTTCCTTAGCCTTCCTCATCTCCAAATACATAGTAGCATGGAGAGACATCTTCAGTGTCCAGTTTGGAAAAGAAAAATGAAAGACATCAGCTGCCACTGACCTAAAGAAGCTAAAAGATTGTTTCCTAGATCAGAAAACTTAGGTGAATTTATTTAAAAAAAAATTGGGAGCAGACAGCAGCTGGTGAGATGGCTGGATAGTTAAAGGCACTGACAACATGACTTTGATCTCTGGGACTCACATGTTATAATGAGAGAACTGACTTCTGCAAGTTCTAGCCTCCATACATGCAACATAGCCCCAGCCCTCCCACACCCAAGTAAATAAATGTATAAAACTATTGATCCATATTCATTATACAAAGTAGAAAGTTTCAAGATGACATTTTTGTTGGTCTTTGAACATATGTACTTTGAAAGTATTCTCTCCAATTAACCTTTCCACCTCCTTCCTCGCTCCTCTTTCAAAATATGTTTACTTTCTATAATTTTTGAGTGTGTGTATTTGTGCGTATTCCACATGTAAGAGAAAACACAGGATTCGGGGGTCTGGCCTTTTTCATTTCATGTGATGTCCGGTTATTTCTACTTTCCTGCCCATGTCAACTTCATCTTCATGGGAATCCATTGCATTCTACATTACCTGAGAAAATCCTTTCAACCATCTGTGCTTGTGCTGGAAGGTGGTTTTGTGCACTGTGTATTCAGATGTTGGTTACTGTGCCCAAGGTCTACTATTGTCAAGCATTTCCTATCTCAATGTTGTATAAAACATTGTTTTCCATCACCTCTGATAGGTTAATATAGAGCTGATCAGCCAATAGCTGGGCAGGAGAGGATGAGGTGTGACTTCTGATCCCTGTGAGGCTGTTGTAAAGAGGAGAGACAGAGGAAGAAGGAGGTGCCATAGTGAACGCCAGGATAATGCCACATGGCTGGGATATAGGCCAGGGCATCATTAGAATAGTGCAAAATTTGTCCAGCTTAGTGCCAGATGCTTGTTAATAAATATACTAGGGCCTCCATGAAATTTATTCGGAGCAGGGGCAGGTGTAGAAAACCCCATACTTTTACATGTCCTGTGGGAAGCCACATGTGCCGTTGCAGAGTGGCACAGGCTACTGCTGGCCACCACGCATAAGTTTCGGCAAACAACCAATGCTTACAGTAAAGTTTTTCGCCAAAACACTGCCTGGCCCGGGCATGATAATGAGGCTCTGCAAAGTACTGAGAGAATAACCAATCAGATGTGAGACATGCAAATGAGGTATGATAATGAGGTACTGAGAGAATAACCAATCAGATGTGAGACATGCAAATGAGGTATGTTAATGAGGTACTGTGAGATACTGAGAGTAGCCAATCAGATGAGGAACATGCAAATGAGGCATAGTGCATAACCAATCCGGGTGTGAGACACGCCTCTCCTAGGCCTATATAAGCAGCACCAGTTCTGGGCTCGGGGCCTCTTAGCCTCTACAATCAAGCTCTCCCAATAAACGTGTGCAGAAGGATCCTGTTGCAGCGTTGTTCTTGCTGGTCGAGTTGGATGGCGCAAGAATGTCCATACTCTAATCTCATTTTGTTCTGTGGTACTTCCCTTTGTTGTGAGGCTTCAAAGGTTGATTGGGAGTATACTTTCTCTGAACTTATGTAGATTTTGGAGTCCGTTCCCTTCTTAGGGGGTCTGAGAGCTGTTTTATTCCTCTACTAGTCTTTATCCCAGACTTTTGTTTTCAATGGGAACACAACTTCTTAAGAAATGTGAGCGTTTACATTTCGTTCATAAACAGTTCCTCTTCCTCAATGCTTTCTTGATCTATTCTCGGTCTTTTTTTGATCTGTTTTGATCTGTTTTGTTTTGTTTTGTTTTGATGTGCCCCCTCTTTGATAATGCAGTTTCCTGGCAGTTCCTGTGATGTTTCCAGCACCTACAGGAGGTCTACAATTCGAATGTGCTCTTCGCCTGAAAAGTGGTAAGTGAACAGGTGTTTGTTGCTATAGGTTCTTTTCAGTATAATTTCCTACAATTTGAGATCTACAAGTAGTTTAAGATTCCAAACTAACATCATCTTCTCAATTTCCTCTTTGCAAGTTGCCAGTACTTGCTAGCCAACCGTAGTCAATATTCACAAACAGTTTGGCTCCCTGTCGTTGCTTCCCTTGGACCTGACGGATCAGTAAGCATATGGTATGCCTTCTAAGTTATTATTACAATGATTATTGCCAAGTGCTTTGCCACTGCAGATCACAGATCACCAACTTTTCTGCCTCTCATGTCAGCTCTCTTTTTTCCCCCCATAACTGGTAGTCAGTGTCACCTTTGTTTGTTTTGTAAGGGTTTGAAAACCTCTGAAGGAAGACCCCAGACTCATAGTATGCAAAAGCAAAGAGTTTTTATTCTGTAGAAACAGACAGCACGTAGGGGTCAACCACTCTTTGAAATGACGACCCCAGACAAAGGCACTCAGGCCTTTTTATAGGGAACGGGAACTCTTCCAGAAGGACTAGGTAATCTAAAATTTCATTGGTGGGTGCTAGGGGGTGACAGGTGATCAGTGGTCTATATTCCGATGTCATGTGCGATCAACCTTGTGACCAAATAGGCTCGGGCACAGATGGCCCATTTGGAGATAAGCTATTTCCCCATTTCTGTGGTTATCCCCAGGGTGTTCTTTGGGAGGGAGTTTTATGATCTTGTTCTGTGTTTTATAGTCTGTTCCCAGAGCTGGTGTCTTATGACTTCGTTTTTGGGACTTCCATTCTGTTCCTGAAGCTGGTGCCTTACAGGCTTTTTTTTTTTGAAATCAAGCCCAGTCCTTAATGGAGACAAATGGGGTCCTTAGATGGAAGCAAATAGAGTTTGTGTTGCCCTTTCAGTTTGTTTTTAGCTTTTTCGAGACCAGGGTTTCTCTGTGTATCCTTGGCTGAC
The DNA here is from genome assembly GCF_978045245.1 of Mus caroli. Lineage (NCBI taxonomy): Eukaryota > Metazoa > Chordata > Mammalia > Rodentia > Muridae > Mus > Mus caroli. Next base: position 26,499,036 of record NW_028227275.1, on the reverse strand, counting down.
CTGGAATTCCCTAAGCTCTAGACCAGCTGTAGACCAGGCTGACCCTGAACTCACAAATATCTACCTCCTGAGTGCAGGGATCAAAGGCGTGCGTCAACAACGCTCAGCCTATTTTACATTTTTGTTATAACATTCTACTTTAAGGTCCCATTCATGGTTTTATTCATGACATGAGTGCGGCTTGTATGAAAATGACTTTCAAATTTCAGTGGCTTGAGACAGTGAAGAACCACTCCAGCACTCATTCTGCAGTTCATCTGTAGCCTGGGCTGGCCTTCCAAACTCGGGGAAATCCTTCTGCCTCATGCTCCAGAGGACTGGGATTACAGGTTTTTGTTGCCATGGCTGCAGTTTACTTATTTTACATTACTAAAAATGAGAAATATCACATAAATATTGCCTGGCTCTAAGACAGATAGATACTAACAAAGAGGACATTTGGACATGCACTCTATGCATATATGTGTGTATAGGAATGAAAAAAAAAAAACAAAAAAACCAAGCAGGTCAGATGTTAATGGTGAGAATCTGGGAACCTATGGGTGATAGATCTTCCTTTCTTTATACTTCTAATTTTTATTCTTATGGGTTATGTCTAAAGTATTTACTATTGTGTATGAGTGTTTGAATGCATGTATGTCTGTATGTGCATCACGTGTACATGTATGCCCTGTTCCTGCAGAGGTCAGAAGAAGGTGCCAGATAAGCCACCATGTGGGTGCTGGGAACTTAACTAGGTCTTCTTCAATAGCAGCAAGTTCTCTCCACCACTGAGACATCTCTCCAACCCCAAATAAAAATTGAAAACTAGAATTAAAAGCCTTCTATGTGGAAATATAAAATTATTGGTTGAATGGATATAACTTAAAAATTCATAAAAAATAAATCTACATGAAAGTCACTCCATCTTACTTTTTTTTTTTTTTTTACACAATGTATTGATTTCAATTTGAGAACACATCCAGATTTGTTCCAGTTAAGTGTTCTGCAATAAAGTTGTCGGTCTATTTCTGGCAAGCACACCTTCCCACAAGCTTAAGTCATGTGGACAATTCAAGATAAAAATAATTCAGATTCTGTTATTGGGATGCATTGCAGGTGCCTAGTGTATAAGGATGTCTTGCTGGAGAGGGGGCTGGTCTGGATTTGGACGGCAGACCCAGAGAAGTCCTTGGGTCTCACACACTTGTGCTCTCAATCAGAATTGCCACAGGGCAGCTAGCTGGGCTTTGCAGCTGCTGCACTTTCCAGTCTGTCCTGAAACAACTGAAGCTTGATCTTCACATGAGTTTCTATTTAGGTTTGAGTGGCCAGTGCTTTTATCTATATCTTGCCAGACTTATTCTTTAAGTTGAAAAGATTTTTCTTTAATATAAAATTGCCAAAAATAGCAGAAGTTAGTCTTAGTAGGTAGGCAAGCCTAAGGTTATTAGATAATATTTTAGTAATAATAATAGCAATCCTAGTTATGATTTATTTATTATAAATGATAGCTGTTCTGTATGGAGAGACGGCTCAGTTGTTAAGAGCATTGTTAGGTCAGAGTTTGCTTCCAGCTTTCACATGGTGGCTCACTCCATAACTCTGGTTTCAAGAGATCTGGTCTGCTGGATCTTCTGACCACCTCGTGTACCAGGTGCGCTTGTGGTAAACAGACATACATGCGGACAAAACACTCATACACATAAAATAAAATAAATTGAACCTTTCCAAAAGAATGGCATAGCTTGGTGATTGAGTGTTTTGCCAGCATAGGCACAATTCTGGATTCAAACTACATATGTGCACCTCCCCAACTGGGTACACACCACCAACCCCCTGCTCGCCCACCAACCCACACGCGTGTACACACACACACACACACACACACAGGCATGCATACAAGCTCTCAGGCTCAACGGTGGAGAACAAAGCTGAGTTCTCCAGATCAAGATCTCATCAACAGGCTTTGTGTAAGTTCCCCTATCTGTGTGGGGGAATTGCAGGCTGGTCTCCAGTTGATCTGTGGTCTGAACCCTGATGGTCATAATTCACCTACATGACATGGTAGGCAGGCGTTCCCTCATGCTCCTGGAACTCTAGCCCCTGCCTAAGTTACCGCCCACCACAGCCCCCACAAGAGAAGCATGGCTAAAAGTCGCGTAGACAATGTCCTAAGCTTCTGACCTTCAGGCCAAACTCCTCCCCAGTTACCTAGCAACAGTGAAGACCATAAAAAGGGGTGCTCAGCCCCCACCACACTCTCTTTTCTCTTACTCCTTTGTCCTCTCACTTCTCTTTCCAATTTCCTTTCTCTTTGTCTTCTTTCCTCTCCTCTCTTCCTCTTTCTCTTTCTGTCTCTCTAGCCTTTCTTCTCCCCCTTCTCTCTCTCTCTCTTCTCTCCCCTTCTCTCTTTCCCCTGCATTTCTATAATAAAGCTCTTAAACCATAGAGAGTCTCTGCTCCATCAAGGCCCGCTGCGCACTCTGGTCAGTGTTGGGAACTTCTTCCCCTATTCCTTTTCTCCTGCAACCCTGGGGCTTTAGCAAGGTAGCTCCGGTCAGGGGCTGCCCCTTTCTCCACCCGCTCCCCCACCGCGTGGGTCAGGCATGTTCACCCGGGCCGAGTGGAAAAGCGCCTGGCAGTCTCCCTGCGTCCGCCTGTCCAGAGTACAGGAACTCTGGCTGGACGTGGCATAATTTTCCTTCCCCACTTTCCCCAGGGCTCCCAGGGCCTGCCTTTTGTTTTGTTCCCAACATATCTGTTCTGCCATCTCCTGACCCCCAGGTTATTTTTTTGAGGCAGAGTATGTAGGTTTGTAGTACAGATCCGGGTTCTCGGCCTCTCCACTGCTGGGGTTACAGATGTGGGTTGCTATGCTGGGCTTGAATGAGTATAATAGCAAAGGCAGTGAGTAGACAGATAAAGCATTTTACATCATTGGCAAAAATGAACATGAAGAATGGAATGGCAAGGTGCTGGCTAAGATAAATGCTACATGTCCATAATCTAATACTAAAAACGTTAGAGACTTGGGAATGAGAAACCCCCCTAGTTTAGAAGTTTAGAAATTGGAATTCGTTGTGATTCATCTATGACCTGTCTTCTGGAGCCTAAGGCTTGAAGGCTTGGTTCTCAGTGGATGGATCCAGTCATTGAGATCTAATTAGATTATGAGGAAAGTACTTCCATCAGTGGATTAATCCATTATAAATTCATTTAAAAACCAAAACCAAACAGTCTTATTAGAGGGTGAGGTCTGGTTGGAGGAAGGTCTCTGGGGCAATCTTTGAAGAGTATATTTTGCCTTAAGTTTTTTTTGTCAGTCTTTCTTTGTTTGCCATGAGGTGAGTCTATCTCCCTCTTTGCCATCAAATCTTTCCACCAGGATGGATGGCTCATTTTGGGGCCCCAAAACGAGGGAGTCAGCTGACTATATACTGGAATCCCTGTGAGTCTAGATCTTTCATCCTTTAAATCATTTCTCTTAGGAACTGTCATAGCCAGGAGAAGTCCAACATAGACTTTTTAGGAATACAGTCTGAATATTATTTAGCAAAGGAATCTGACATTGTTGGCTGTGTGACGGACAGTAACTAAGTCTCATGCTGAAAACACGGAGATGTCTTGGCAAATCTTGAAATTCTCTTTTGTTTTAGGTAGGCTTTTACTATGTTGCCCTGGCTAGCCTGGAACTTGCTCTATAGAACAGGCTGGCCTTGAACTCACAGAGCTCCGTTTGCCTCCTGAGTGTTGGGATTAAAGGTGTGAAACATCTTGGCAGCTGAGGATGAGGCTAGAGAATATAAACTTAGAAGTCATTGAGTATAGATTTTTCTTTTTGTTCTTAACTCGAGTATTGGATGTTTATCTGGAGATTACTGTCTGCAAAATGAAAATCAGACAAAATGAAGGAAAAAAGCTCACTTCAGACATGTCCCTAGCATTTCCATTATTTACACTCACCAATTTGTTTTTTTTTTTTTTTAAAAAAAAGAAAAAGATCTTATTAGCCAATTCTAGCTGGCTTGATATTCACTAAATAGTCCAGACTGGCCTCAAACTCCTGGCGATCCTCCTGCCTTTGTCTCTCAAGTGTGGGGGTTATAGGTGGGCACTACTATGTTTTGTTTTGTTTTGTTTTTGCTTTAATTGTGATTTAATTGGTTTTTAACTGCGTCATAAATTGTACATCTTAAATGTGACTCAGAGTTATTAAGTCCAAAATTGAAATACTTCTTAGACGTTCAGAAACTAGGTGCTTCTAGAACTCACAGACTTCATTAGCCTTTTAACTTTATTTAGCTTTTGCAGTCTGGTCTGTGTTTCTTGCAGTACTTTATGAATTTCTACTTTAAAAAAATAAAGCAAATTTTCTTCCTCGTTCCCACCATGATCTTCATATCCATTTGTATCTTTATCAAATGCTAATGTAGTGGCCTATTACAAAAACCTGAAGACTGTTTATTTACTCCCAAGTCTTTCTCTACTCTCTCTTTAGGTACAAGGGCAGTTTTTGTTGTTGTTGTGTTGTTATTGTTCTGGCTTGTTTTTTATTTTGGGTTAGGAAGGTAATAAAGACAGTTAAATCCATTTCTGTGCTTCCAGGAGTATGGAAAACCCAGAAAATAAATATAGGATCTGTGTAAAATGTAACAGCACTGGAAGAAAGGGTGTATCTGTGGTGACGTGTGAACACATGTATACTATTTCAACATTGTCCTTTTCTACTTGGTTGTGATAATCAACTGCAGTCATTTTCTGAGTGCCTTTCTGTACCCAGCTGGCACATTGGCTAGCAGGATGGAGGCTCAAGGCGCTAACTTACACTTGCTTAGCACTGTTGTTGCTAAGCACTTTCTTAATGACAAAGGAAAGATGTCATTTGTCTCTTTGATCATAAAATACTACCCATTTTTCTCTTTACATCACCATACTCTGCCACAAGTGAACACTATAATGCTGCCTTCATTATAATTTCCCCTACTTTATAAAAGAAAGGCATACTATCGTTTTGGGGTTTTTTGGTTGGTTGCTTTTTGTTTTGTTTTGTTATTGGATGGGGTATAACAGTGCAGCTGTAGCTGGCTTAGAACTTTCCATGTAGATCAGGATGACCTCTTCTTGTGGTGTAATGTTCCAGGGAGCAAAAATCTGGCTGTTCATTACAGGGACAGTATACACCATTAGTTTAGGGGCAGCTCTCTGGAATAATTAACCAAACTGCATACAAACTTGTGGTGGTTTTCTTCTGCACCTTCTGTTTATGGTGGAGAGCTGCCTTAGGACCAAGGTCTCCTGTGCCCTGTAGAGACCTGAGAACTGGAATGAGCAGTGGGAATGACTGACAGTTTTCATTTCTTCAACTACTGTCAAGGAGACCAATCTTCTGCAGAGCCAGAACCAGAGTTCCACAATCTTAAGGCAAAGTTTTTCAGAACAAAACTTTATTTTTGAAGAACTACAAATGTGGAAGTACCAAGAAAACTAGAATTAGACCCCAAGACTATGACCAAATTGTTGCACTCTTATGACAAAACTTTACCATAAGTTCATTCATTTGCTTTCTCTCTCTCTCCCTCTCTCTTTCTCTCTCTCTCTGTCTCTCCCTCCCTCCCTCCCTGTTTCTCTCTTTCTTTGTTTCTTTCTTCCTTTCTTTTATATTCAACCTAAACAACATTTGATATTGGGTACATTTGTCTTTCTAATAAGCTAGTGGAATCTTATGTGTGAGCTCCTTTTCAATTTTCTGGTAACACATGTTGTGTTCTTCTGTATATAAAATCTCTTTTATTTTTTTCATTAATTTATGTATTCACTTTACACCCTGATCACAGCCCTCCTGCTTCTGCTCACCCCAGCTTCTCCCCTCATTTGCCTCCCCCTTCTCATATGAGAAGCGGGAGGCCACACCTGGATAGCAACTCACCCTGGTACATCAAGTTTCTGCAAGTCTAGACATATACCCTTTCCCACAGACAAGGTTAGGGGGATGATGGGACCTACAGCCAAAAAACAAGAGTCAGGGACAGCCCCTGCTCCTGTCACTCAGGACCCACATGAAGACCGAGTTGCACATCTGCTACATATGTGTGGAGGGCTTGCTCCATGGTTGGTGGCTCAGTCTCTGGGAGCCCCCAAAACTCCAGGTTAGTTGACTCTGTTGGTCTTCCTACGGAGTTCCTATCCCCTTCAGGTCCCTCAATCCTAAGTCTTCAGCAAAACCCCCAGAGTTTCATTTAATGTTTGACTGTGGGTTTCTGTATCTGTTTCCACTGGCTGCTGGGTGGAGCCACTCAGAGGATAGTGATGCTAGGCTCCTGTCTGCAAGCATAACAGTAACATTAATAGTGTCTGGGATTGGTGATTGCCATGGGATGGGTCTCAAGTTGGGCCAGTCATTGGCTGGCCATTCCCTTGGTATCTGCTCAGTCTTTATCACTGCACATCTTATAAGCCTTAGTGGGTGGAGTGGTGCCCTTATTCCTCAACTAGGAGTCCTGCCTGGCTACCAGAGGTGGCCACTTCGGGCTCCATAATTCTCATTGCCAGGAATCTCAGCTAGAGTCAATGAACAAAGCAAGTGTCTTGCTGACTGGATTCTCCTCTCTCCACCTGGGGCCCTGTCACAGGGACCAGAAGTTCTTCTTTAACTGTCCTTTTCAACTATAGGGCAATCAGCTCTTTATTACCAGTCAGAGGTAAAGGAGAACTGTGTTTTAGAAAATACCAAGTCAGGAAATCCTTCAAAATAATGGTAATACCAAAGTCCAGACAGCACCCAGATCTTCAACAGTAAATAGCATCTGAATACACAGTGCACAAAAACATGCACCATCAAATGTTTTTGGCTTTTAATTTTTAAGGCAGAGTCTAGTGAGCTCAGGCTGGCCTTAGACTTCGAATATTTCTGCATCCATCCCTAAAGTGCTGGGATTATAAGACAGTACACCTAACAGTGTGCTACAGTGCACAAAGAAACTACAGTATATTAATATAACTTTTGAAAAAATTAATCTATTTTTCTATGAATGCTTTGCTTGCATAAAAGTACCCACCCAAAATACCTGGTGTCTGTAGAAGTTAGAAGGAAGAATTGGATCTGCTTGACCTGGAGTTATAGATAGTTGCAAACTATCTTGTGGGAGCTGGGAACTGAGTCTGAGTCCTTCGCAAGAACAACAAATGTTCTTTTTATTTTTTATTTTTTTAATAAGCCCTGGTTTTTTTTTTTTTCTTTCTTTTTTGTAGCTGTCTTCAGACAATTTTTCTTCTTTCTCTGGCCCTGCTTGCTCCAGCCCAAAGACTTATTTATTTGTTATATGTAAATACACTGTACAACAAATGTTCTTTTTTATATATATATAAAAGATTTATTTGTTATTTATATGTAAGTACACTGTAGCTGTCTTCAGACACACCAGTAGAGGGCGTCAGATGTCATTACAGATGGTTGTAAGCCACCATGTAGTTGCTGGGATTTTAACTCAAGACTTTCATAAGAACAGTCAGTGCTCTTACCCGCTGAGCCATCTCTCTAGCCCACAACAAATGTTCTTAAACTGTTGAACTATTTCTTTAAGTGTCCCTAATTTGTTTTTTAACATAGCGTCTCACCATGCATAAATTTTATATATGTTGAAAATCTGAAACATTTCTGACTGCCTTCGTCTTGGAGGTAAGCCTGTATTAACAGAGGCTGTGATATGTCGGGAAATCTTCTGCCTTTAACTCATTTTGTTTTGTTCTTTGTTTTGTTTTGTTTTTTTTCATTTTATGCTGATGTCCAGATAGAATTCTTTGAAATAGGGACAAAAATCATACGCTTTCTCCTCCCATATTGGCTCTGTGTCTCCAAACTTAGTAATGGGTACAGAAATGAAAAATGTAGTCAAGGTTTTGGTGATACACACCTTTCATCCCAATACTTGTGAGGCAGAGGCAGGCAGGTCTCTGAGTTGGAGGCCAGCTTGGTCTACAAGTGAGTTCTAGGACAGCCAGTACATATAAAGAGACCCTGTTTCAAAAATGAACAAAAGGGGTGGGGGAAGAAAAGAAAAATGTAAAAGTAACTCTAAATCTGTCTTTTCTGGATCTTCTCTACTATCCCTCTCATTTACACGATCAGTTCTTACTGGGGTGGTTGTAATGGCCTTCTTATTTTTTTCTCTTTAAAGATTTATTTATTTATTTTATGCACATGAGTATACTGTAGCTGATGTGTTTTCAGACACACCAGAAGAGGGCATCAGATCCCTTTACAGATGATTGTGCACCTCCAAGTGGTTGCTGGGAATTGAACTCATGACCTCTGGAAGGTCATTGCTCTTAATCGCTGTGCCATCTCTCTAGTCCCCGTAGTAGCCTTCTGAGTCTACTCCAAGTCTAACCTTTCAAAAGAGATGTCGGTTGGATTTTATGGTCTCCATATTTTAAGCCAGCCCAGTATCATTTTACAAAATCTACATCAGTAATATGGCTAATTAAGGTTACAGGTCTAGGGCTGGTGAGATGGCTCAGCGGGTAAGAGCACCCGACTGCTCTTCTAAAGGTCCTGAGTTCAAATCCCAGCAACCACATGGTGGCTCACAACCATTCATAAGGAGATCTGACTCCCTCTTCTGGAGTGTCTGAAGACAGCTACAGTGTACTTACATATAATAAATAAATAAATAAATACATCTTTAAAAAAAAAGTTACAGGTCTAGCCTTATCTCTGACTACTCACCATCACTTGGGTCCTCTACCACTGCCCAGCCAGCCCTCAGTTACTGATGGACAAATACTTACTTGAAGATATGGGTTATTGAAGATATGTCAGTGGTTAGCAGAAGCATACCTCAGAAGAATAAGAGGGTAGGAACAAAAACCAAGTATCATGATTGACAATTGTGGTAAATATGAAATATAGAATTAAACCTGCAAATCAAAACAGGGGGTAACAAAGCATTCTCTAAGAAAGTCATTTTTAAAAATACTTTGAGCTTATTATTTATTTCTGTATGTCTACATGTAAGTGTTCAAGTTGGTCAAAGCTGTGTCAGGTCCATTTAAGCTAAAGTAACAGGCAGTTGTGAGCTGTGTGGTGTGGGTGCTAGGAATTGAATCAGGTTTTCTGTAAAAAACAAACAAACAAAAAACCAAAACATGCTTTTAACCACTGAGTCATCTCTCCAAAATGAACGTAAGTCATGGCCTCTTCTTCCTTCTTATGTAGGAGTGCTCTGTCTGCATGTACACCTGCATGCCGGAAGAGGGTATCAGATCCCATTACAGATGGTTGTGAGCCACCATGTGGTTGCTGGAAATCAAAAGGAAACCCCCCAAAATGAGCTACTGAACATGGAAATGAGAATTTGGGTATGGAGAACACCACTATGCATTCAGAAAAGAACCTGGTGTTTGAGGTCCCCAGGAATGATGAATTTATTACATAAAGAGGGGAGATGTTGGCTGATACCAATACTAAAGATTCAGACTTATTCCTTATAGCACCTAATTTCATTTTGGAAAGTTTCATAGTTATTTTTAGGAGAATGGCATAATGCACACCACTTAATCTTTCCCCTAGAGTAAACATTTTTTTCATTTTTTTTTCTTTTTTTTTTTTTTCTGTACTGGTTTTATGCAATTTTGTCAGTTTTTTTTTTTTTAGGTAAATTGTAGTTGCTGTGATACTTTGTTGGCAAACAGCTTATCAAGTACATTAAAAAACAAGTAATTGTCTAGGTGTGGTGGGTGGCACACGCCTTTAAATACTAGCACTCGGGAGGCAGAGGCAGGGCGCATCTCTGTGAGTTGGAGGCCAGCTAGAGACCTTGTTTCAAAATAATAATAAAAAATAATGATTATTATTATACACAATTACCAACTTATTGTATGCGTTGTTTAAAACTGATTCAGTGTCACCTAATAGACACTCTATATTTAAAATTTCTCAGTTGTTTATTAAATGTTATTTGAAGTTGCTTAAAGGAGAATTAATTTTATTTAAGGGTATGGCCCCTGGTAGTGATGACCCGTCCCAGTAGGTGGTCACAAAACATAGTCAAGAATAGAGACTGCACTAATTGGACTCTGAGTTTAAAAAAAGAAAGAAAGAATGAGACTGTAGAGTTGGGTGGGTAGAGAATCAGGGGCTGGGGCTCTGGGAGGAGACATAGGAGGGAGAAGAAAATGATCAAAATACAATATCTGCAGTTCTCAAAAGGAGTAGAAAGATAGATTATTACTAAAAAAAAAATCTGTGAACCAAATAGGGCTCTTAAGTGTCATGTTTTTTTCCTCCTGGTTATAGAATCTTCCACTTGCTCTGTTTTTCCTGTTTAATGCCGATGGTTTTGAAGGACTGATGTTTGATACAGAATGCTCTTCTTTGATTTACTTTTTTTTTTTTTTTTGCCTCCAGATTATTTCCTTTGGATTGGTTTCATGCCAAAGATGTGTAGTACAAGTGTCTTCAGTTGTGTAAGGCATATTAATAAGTCTTTTCATCATAAAATCATCTTAACCAGGCACGGTGGCACACGCCTTTAATCCCAGCACTGGGGAGGCAGAGGCAGGCGGATTTCTGAGTTTGAGGCTGTCCTGGTCTACAAAGTGAGTTCTAGGACAGCCAGGGCTACACAGAGAAACCCTGTCTCGAAAAACCAAAAAAAAAAAAAAAAAAAAAACCAAAAAAAAAAAAAAAAACCAAAAAAACCCAACCAACCAAACAAAAAAACACCCTTTCCTTACAATCAAATCACATCTAGAGTGATTCACTATATCTTTGAGATAGTGTATTGTTCCCCAGCAAACTTTCAGCCAATTTCTTAAAAAAAACAAAAAACAAAAACAAAAAACACCAACCTATTTCTCCTCCTTTGTGCTTACAATATAGACCATATCTGTGATCCTAAAGTATGTGGGATTTTTTTTTCCTCTTTACCATCAATGAATTTTTGGACATACTAAAAAAAGATCTATCTATCTATCTATCTATCTATCTATCTATCTATCTATCTATTGTAGAGTGTTTTGATTGCATGTAAGTATGTCTGCCATATACGTGCTTGGTGCTGGAGGAGGCCAGAAGAGGGTACTGGATCCCTTGGAACAGGAGTTACAAACCATTGTGAGCAGTCATGGCTGCAGGGAACTGAACCTGGGTCTGTAGAAACAGTGCAGATCCCTGTCCTTAGCCCTGAGTCATCCTTCCATTAAATTCCAAAGTATATTCCTAGATGTAGGTAGCATCTGAGCCCTCAAGTCTGTCCTAACCTAGCCACAAGTAGGATCTCCATTGTTTCTTGCAGACCAGCCACCTCCAACTCTTTCTTCAGGCTTGACAGATTACTAGTGTCACTCAAAGAACCCAAGGAAATACTAACATTTGCCAATTTATCACAAAGGATCCAACTGAGAAGCCACATGGACTGAGGTCTGGAGGGGTCCCACACTCTGTAGCTTCTGTCCTTGGGCAGATATGCTATCATTCCAAAATGTGGATGAGGTTTTGGTCACCATTCTGCAAACGTCCTTATGTGGCTATCTAGGTCAAGACAACTATCTTTTTAGGAACTTATGGGGACTTCACTACATAGGCATGACGTGTGTATGGACAACTTGTGAAAATATGATTCCACAGAAAGGACCCTGGGGAACTGTGGGACCATGAAAGGTAACTTGGTCCCTGGTTGAGCTAAAGCTTGAAGCCCTGGAAACCCTTATTCCTGGGTACCAGGCCCCTGTCACTAGTCACAGCTTCCCATAGATTTGTGGCTAATGATCATGTAAGGGCAATGCCCCAAGCCCCTCCACTTGTAGAGGATGTGATCTGTGGTCATGTACACTCAAGACAGATCTCCATTTTAATGAGGTACCTAAAGGCCTGGAGGGCTTAGCCAATAAGCTTTTCTTCCCAGACATTCCTCCCTGCAAAAGGTATTTAATCTCAGGCCCACCCTGAGAAGTTGGGTATGGTTTTTTTTTTTTTTTTTTTTTTTTTTTGGTTTTTCGAGACAGGGTTTCTCTGTGTAGCCCTGGCTGTCCTGGAACTCACTTTGTAGACCAGGCTGGCCTCGAACTCAGACACATCCACTTTCTGCCTCGACAATAAATGTCTTAAAACCATGGACTGCTTCTTTTCATCGAGATCCACCATGGGGAGCAATGGAGAAGGTCTTTGCCTATAGAGTCACTGTCTAATCTCATGTAGGCCTCTCTGTGCCCATAGCTAGTACCACTACCTAGCTCAAGCTCAAGCCCACCTGCTGTCAAGCCAAAGACTACCCTCCCCTCCCCCACCCCAGGCCAGATCCAGCCTGTGGGCCCCCACATTCTAAGCTCTTCTGCAGGTCCCAGTGGTGCCTGGATGTCCAAGAGCCTGAGAACCAGATGGCCGCAGCCTCATTCTAGTCACACTCCCAAACAAGCTCTGACTGTCCCACCCTCAGACTGTGCTTCCCCACCCCTGGAGTGGTATCCAGGGGCTTCCCTACAGCCCATCACCTGCTCAGCAACAGCATGGGGTAAGCATGGTCAAACCTCCCTCGTCATGCCTCCTGGAGCTGCCAAGCCCTGTGGTGGAGCACAGGCGGGACCCCATAACTGAACCCTTGGAAAGTGATATTGTGAATAAGTAGGACGAGTGGGATGACTGTTTCTTAGTAAATATCATTTGTTTCTACAAAGTCATATAAAGACTTAAACAAGGAAGTGATATGATCATATTTCAACCTTAGTTTGGTAGCTCTACATATGATTAAAAAAGTGTGGAGAAGTTCAGGAATATCAACAAGAGGCTTTGATATGCTAGAGGGTGGGGAAGGGAAAGGAAAACTAGGGAGACAACAAAGTGGTTATGAGCTGTACTGCTCTCCTAGTAGATCCGATTTCAATTCCCAGCATTCACATGAGGCAGCTCACAGCTGTAAGTCCAGCTTCAGTGGATGACAGCCTTTGGCCTCTGTGAGTACCAGTATTCATGTGTACTCATAGATACAATATCCATAATAAAATAAAAATAAAAAACAGAGAGAAAGGAGTATTTATTTCACTTAAAAGTTGGTGGGCTGGGGGATGGCTCAGCAGTGAAGGGCACTTGCTACTTTTGCAAGGTATGCAGGTTTGGGTCTCAGCACTCATGTCAGGTCTCACTACTGCCTGTAACTCCAGTTCCAGGTGATCAGGGGCCCTCTTTTGGCCTCCATTGGCACCATGTATGCAAGTGGTATACCCAGATACATGCAGACAAACACTCACATGCATAAAAGGAAAAAAAAAAAAACCTTAACATTACAAACAGTTCCCAAGTGGCCAGTCTTCCTGGCTCCTACCTGTTATCTCAGCAGTGGGGAGGATGAGGCAGAAAGACTGGCTGTGTCCAGGCTAGTATGCATTGCAGAATGAGATCTTCTCTCAAAAAAACAAAGCAAAACGACATACCACAAAGTAGAAATGTTGATGTACTGAGTGAGTGCTGAGGGAAAGGATTCAATAACTATGAGAGGAAGGATTGGGATTCCACAGTGAAAAACCCAGCGTCCCATCCTGAACATGTTGTGTTAGACGAATCTGTCACACTTCATTAAGTGGGTGTCTTAGTTCTATTAGTGTGAAGAGACACCATGACCAAGACAACTCTTATAAAGGACAACAGTTAATTGGGGGCTGGCTTAACACTTTCAGGGGTTCAGTCCATTATCGTGGAAGCATGGCAGTGTGCAGGCAGACATGGTGTTGGAGGAGCCAAGAGTTCTACATCTCCATTGAAAAGAAGCCTCATGGGCAGCTAAGAGAAGACTCTCAAAGCCCACTATGGGAGTGCCTGTAAGGAGCCGCCCTCACATTCGCCATTACAAGATGGCGCTGATGGCACTGACACCCGTGTTCTAAGTAGTAAACAAGCAAGCTGCGCATGTGCCGGGGTAGCTTTCCACGCCATGTGCTCTGCCTTTCCTGTGACGACAACTCCGGCCGATGGGCTGCAGCCAATCAGGGAGCGACACGTCCGAGGCGGAGGACAGTCCTCCATAAAAGGGAGAGGGCTCCGCCATTTCGCGCTCTCTCTCTCTCTGGCTCTCTTCTCCACTGGCTCCTGATGGGGTAAGCAATAAAGCTTGTGCTGCAGAAGATTCCGGTTGCCCTGAGCATGTTCTTACCAGGGGGGACAAAAGCGCAGGCAATAAGTGCCCATAGTGACATGCTTTTTCCAATAAGGTCATACTTCCTGATAGTGCCACTCCTTGGGCCAAGCATATTCATACTACCACAGCAGGTAATAGAATATTTCCATGTAGTTAGGTCTCTGATGTGAGATCTGAGAAGAAAGAATTATTCTCTGGTAAAGATGAATAAAGATGTTGTTTATAAGAGTTGATTAACTTGTCAAGTAGAAGCTAGACAGGAGAGAGTGGAGATCTCAGGACTCATTGTTCCTTTATTTTAGAGCTTGAGTAAAAGAGAAAGGAGACTGGCCAATGAAATCCGAACTATAAAGGGCATGCTATACTGGGCATGCTTACCCAGTAGCCCGGGAAGAATGTTTCAAGTGTAAAACATTTATAGTTAACCTGGAAATGCCACTGGGAGTTAGAACCAAATAACAGGAGATCTGTTGGATTTTGTTTTCTCCCCGTCCCTCATGCCTGGTATCATATGTCCTAGATCACTTAGCTAGTTAATTCCTAATGATCCTTGATGATACAGATCAAACATTTGCTCTGGTTTCCCCATCACATTCTAAGACAGTTTCTTTTAAAGTAACCGATGTAGTTGTAATTCTGTAAATGTTTTCATGTCAGGCTGTTGCCCCATTAGAATTTGTCCTTAAATCATTGTCTTTGTGCTCACCGTTCTCACCTACTGTCTCTACCACCCTCAAAAACAGTTCACTGCAAATTTCCAACGAATGTTTGCAAAACCAACACATACAAGTGCCCCACGGAGGGCTAAGAATTGTTGGTAACTAGCAAAAGCAACAGGACACTGTGAGGTGTGGTAGAAAAATTGGATCCAAGGGGATAGACTTATCTGAAGGAGCAATGGAAATTGACAAAGCCCATTAGAACCTGGCATTCAGCTAGGGAAGTATGCTGGTACACTCCTATAGTTTCAGCATTGGAAAGAGGCCAAGGCAGCCTGGGCTACATAGAAATTTTGTTTAAAAACAAAACATAAATTCTAGCCCAGGGAAGGTCTCTATTTTATTCTTTTTTTTCATATTTACATTTCTTTGTTCATTTTTCCTTCTGGCCTTGTACCTACTTATCTATTCAAATCTACTTATCTTATCTACTATCTTATCCAAACTAGTTCTTCTCAAATTTGATTATTTTGTTTGGGGGAGGAGTGTGTGTGTGTGTGAGAGAGAGAAGTCAGAGGCAGGGTAGTGGTAGGAAATATAAATTCTGTATCAAGATCGGAAAACACTAAGGTTGTCAAGCTAGTGTTCCAAAAATCCTTCTAATTAAGTGCAATACCTGAAAATATGATCACAGAAAAGCTAAGGTCACAAAACTTCTTCAACTGAATTTAAATCCCGGTTCCATTTACTTTCCTTTCCCACCCCCACCCCCCAACCTCCCAGACAGGGTTTCTCTGTGTAGCCCTGGCTGTCCTGAAACTCACTCTGTAGACCAGGCTGGCCTCGAACTCAGAAATCCGCCTGCCTCTGCCTCCCAAGTGCTGGGATTAAAGGCATGTGCCACCACTGTCCGGCTTTTTTGTTTTTTAAACGATTTATTTATATGAGTACATTGTTGCTGTCTTCAGACACACCAGAAGAGGGCGTTGGATCCCTTTACAATTGGTAGTGAGCCACCATGTGGTTTGCTGGGAATTGAACTCAGGACCTCTGGAAGAGCAGTCAGTGCTCTTAACCACTGAGCCATCTCTCCAGCCCTCCATTTACTTTTGTTCCCATTACTTATTTAGAATGTATTAAATGGGACGGTAGCAATACGTACTTTAAAGGGTTCTTAGCACCAGTCAGACAATCCATTTTATAAAGGTAGTGCCAGCGGAGGCATAAGGTAAATGCTCAATTTACGTTAGCATTTTTTTTTTTTATTCAAAGTGAAAGTCTAGCCTCAATAGTAAATTCTTGTCATATGAATGTATTAGTAAATTAGTCCTGCACTCAGAGGGCTACTTTAGTGAAGCAGAGAAGGACACATGGGCACTTACATTTTTGGGCACTGTACAGTGCCTCTCAGCGGTAGCTGATTTATGCTTTCAGAGACACCAAAAGGGGGTATAAAAAGATGAAGGATATGCTCCTAAAATGTATTTTGAGGAAAATGTGTTTCATCCAAGAGGGCCGTCATCGACCAGAAGAATCACTTAAAGAGGGGAGTTACCTTGGTCCCAGGTCGCAAGTCCTTTCTGGCCTGGGGAATGACAGGACTCTGAAGTGTAATAGGAGGAAGAGTTTGCCATTCCTCCGCTCCTGGGGGCATCGCGGGAGGCAGTGTGGAGACAGCGGCCTCAGCAAGACTCGTCATCATGCGGGTCTAGGACGGAACCTGAGACCTGAGTACCGAACAGGTATGGTTAGGGTCAAACCTAATATGGCCCCGAGAAACTCCCAGCCAGGTAGCACAAGAGCCTTGCAACTGCCCCATCGGTCGCCCAGAGCACCGAGTCCCGCCCACCCCAGACTTGAAAGCCTTTTCCGGAGGCGGGGGCGAAACTGGGTCGCGAGCGGGTCCAGTCCCCAGGGCTCCCAGGAAGCCCC
This sequence comes from Mus caroli, assembly GCF_978045245.1. Taxonomy (NCBI): domain Eukaryota; kingdom Metazoa; phylum Chordata; class Mammalia; order Rodentia; family Muridae; genus Mus; species Mus caroli. The sequence goes on along the minus strand of NW_028227275.1, from coordinate 26,482,337 downwards.
GCCCACTCCCAGGGTTCAGCGCGGCGCCGAGCCGCCATTGTTTGAATTTGAAAACCGGGAGGAAGTGGAATTCTGCAGGTGGGGAGGCGTGCAGGGACAAGCGATTGCAGCAGGTGAGGAGCTGACGATTTGGGGGGCTCCGAGGGTGGCTGCTTGCACAGAGGGCCCGAAGCTGCGACACCTCGGCCGTGTCAGCGTTGCCGGGGCTCGTGATGCCCGTAGTCTAAGGTGCCGGGCTGCTGAAAGTGGGGCTGAGCTTCAGGGAGTTAAGCCTTGAGGCGGAAGACTTCGGTCTGTCTAGGCCCCGGTTTCCTGGTCCGGTAAAGGAGGTACACTTTAGAGTCACAGACACTAGTTTTATTAGACACAAAAAGATTTGCCACATCTGGTTGCCTGAATCCGGGAGGTGAGCAGTTGTTTTGTCACGTGACAAGGTCTCTTTTTAGTTGAGGCCAGTGGGGGCTTTTTTTTTTTTTTTTTTTAATGTCACATTACTTTGTGGCTAGAAAAGAAGCATATTTGGGTTTTATGTGTATATAAAGAAAATTGAAGTGAGTCAGTTTTAGTCGAGTACTACTTCCGTTGGTCTGTATTTTGAGCCTGTCGTGAAGAGTAAACAAATTTACTTTTACTTAAATTGGGAATCGCGGTGCTAGGTGCTTTAGATTGTTAAATCTGTTTCTTTGAAAAATTAGAAGAGAGGTGGCCTATTCTCTCTGGTATTGTGCATCTGGTAGATGCTTTCTTTCTTTCTTTCTTTTTTTTGAGACAGGGTTTCTCTGTGTAGCCCTGACTGTCCAAGAACTCACTCTGTAGACCAGGCTGGCCTCGAACTCTGAAATCCGCCTGCCTCTGCCTCCCAAGTGCTGGGATTAAAGGCGTGAGCCACTACTGCCCGGCGTGATAGATTCTTAGAAAATTTTAAATGTTAATTTTGGGGGGGGGGGTCAGGTTTATCCTATAGGGATTTGATGTGCAATTCAGACTTAATAGTTCAGTGATGGCATTATTCCATATTCACATTCAACCTTGTGATGTTGTCAGTTACTCATTTTCATTGTCGTCATCATCATTATTATTGGAGATCCTGGCTGTGGTACCTCAGATACCCAGAGTTGCATTCTACTGGCTAGGACCCAATTCTCTTATTTTAAATGTAAAGTTTATATGCATTATTTCACTTTTTTACTTATAATCGGAAAATAAATTTATTTTGCAAATAACTGAGTTTTAGTCCTAAATGTTAAAATTTGGTTTGCAACAATTTTCCGGGAGATACTAAGTAATGAGACTAGCAGAAGATCTTAAGTCATCCCATGCTGTCTCTGCTGTTTGACATTTGAGAGGAGGGTATCAGGCCAAGTGAACATTTCATATTTTTTTTTCTTTTGCTAATTGCATTTGTTCATGACATGTCTTTGGGTAAATCTACCTAAAAAAATGGATCATGGGCTGGAGAGATGGCTCAGTGGTTAAGAGCACTGAGTACTCTTTCAGAGGTCCTGAGTTCAATTCCCAGCAACCTTCTGTAATGGGCTCTCATGCCCTCTTCTGGTGTGTTTGAAGACAGCAACTCATATACATAAAATAAAAAAAATAAATCTTAAGAAAATTGGATCACGCAAATAGCTGTAGGAAGTGTCCATTATTAGTATATTCAGATTCTATAAATATAATTTGGCCTTTTGTCTTTTCATAGGTCATTGTACTATAAGTGAAGCAGCCTAATGTTTTCTTTCTCTGAAATCCAATTTTGGGGGTGGGGGTGGGGAAGTAGAGGGTTGTATTGTAGACTTTATTTTTTATGTTAATTAATTGGTTAATTTGAGACAGGCCCTCACTATATGGATCAGGCTGTCTTCAAACTCACAGATTTACCTATTTTTGCCTTGTGGGGTGGATGGTCTGAGCTCACGCTGTCCTACCTAGCTTACTTTTAATATTGTTTTCCTTTGAGATAAGGTCCTTGGCTTAGATTGTTCTTGGACACCCTATGTAGCTAAGATGACCTGGAACTTGGTGATTTTTCCAGGTCAACCTCCCTACGTGTTGGGAGTATAGAGACCCATGCCATCATACCCTGTGCATGCTTGGGATGGAACCGAGAGTTTTGTGCATGGTAGTCTGTTAGCTCAACTGCATTCAAGTTCCCAGGAGTTCCAAGTAGACTTAACATTGTAGGTGGCTTACATGCTGATTTATTAAGGCTGCTTAAAGAGGTTGCTGTTCTTCTTGCAGAATGGAATCTCACTTGAATTCAGATGGATTGCCTAGACCGTCTTATGTTTTTAGTGCTGACCCAATTGCAAGGCCTTTGGAAATCAATTTTGATGGTGTTAAGCTTGATCTCTCTCATGAGTTTTCCTTAGTCGCCTCAAACCCTGAGGTAAGTAAACGTAAGAAAAACACTTGATTATTGTGCGCCAAGGAATCACGGTGCTAGGTGCTTTAGATTATTGTTAAATCTGCTTCTTTGAAAAATTAGGAGAGAGGTGGTCTTTTCTCTCTGGTATTGTGCATCTATCTGGTAGATTCCTTTTTTCTTTCTTTCTTTTTTTTTTTTTTTTTTTTGGTTTTTCGAGACAGGGTTTCTCTGTGTAGCCCTGGCTGTCCTGGAACTCACTTTGTAGACCAGGCTGGCCTCGAACTCAGAAATCCGCCTGCCTCTGCCTCCCCAGTGCTGGGATTAAAGGCGTGCGCTACTACTGTCTGGCTAGAATCACCTTATTTTAATTCATTTAGAAATAGATTATCACACAGCTGGTTTAAAGAAGCCACTGGACCACTCACCTCTACCTCTAGCCCAAACTCTACCTCTCTGTGAACTTTATCCAGTTAGGATAACGTTCATTTTCATTTTTGAGGCAGGGTCTCTTTGTAGCTCTCCCATCCTCCTCTTCAGTCTCTGCAGCCCTGCAGCCCTGGGATTTGCTGTTCCTGAGAAGGATCTATAGCTCTGTCTATGTCTCTGTCTATCACTTAATCTGTCTAGGTCTGCTCTGGAACTTGAATGTGCCTGAGAAGGACCAGGAATTCCTGAACCTCCTACTAAAATTACACACTGAGTTCTCACAATTGAGTTCCTTCTCTCTCATTTCTCCTCACCTATGGACATTAAAAGCTTCTCATATTTATCTGTTTTTTTAGGAAATCTGAATTATCTTGATAAAATCCATGGCCTGTATATGTTAGGCAATCTCTTTACCACTGAACTATGTCTCTAAGACCTTTTAAGTTGCCCACACTAGTCTTGAACTTGTGTATGTCTTGTAGGCTTCCATTTTTGATCTTCCTGCTTTACCTTCAGAGGGTCTGGGATTATAGCTGTGTGACAGCATACCTGCCACACTCAGATTTAGTTTTGGTTTTGTTTGTTTATTTTACTACACGTGTATCAGTGTTTTGCCTCTGTGTGTATGTGTATGTATGTATCATGTTTGTCTGGTGCCTTAGAGAGTCAGAAGAAGATGTCAGATTCTGGAATTAGAGTTACAGATGGTAGTGAGCTGTCTGATGTTGATGCTGGAATTGATCTCAGGTCTTCTTCTTCTTCTTCTTCTTTTTTTTTTTTTTTCCAGACAGGGTTTCTCTGTGTAGCCCTGGCTGTCCTGGAACTCACTTTGTAGACCAGGCTGGCTTCGAACTCAGAAATCTGCCTGCCTCTGCCTCCCAAGTGCTGGGATTGAAGGTGTGCACAACCACACCCGGCTCTTTTTGTTTTAAAGATTTATTTATTTATGTATGTATGTGAGTACTGTAGCTGTACAGATGGTTGTGAGCCTTCATGTGGTTGTTCGGAATTGAACTTTTTAGGACTTCTGCTTGCTCCAGTTGGCCCTGATCACTTAGTCCCTGCTTGCTCCGGCCCAAAGATTTATTTATTATTATACATAAGTACATTGTAGCTGACTTCAGACCTTCAGACGCACCAGGAGAGGGTGTCAGATCTTATTTGTGGTTGTGAGCCACCATGTGGTTGCTGGAATTTGAACTCAGGACCTTTGGAAGAGCAGTCAGTGCTCTTAGTCGCGCTGAGCCATCTCTCCACCCCATTTCAGGTCTTTTTTTCCCCCATTTTTTATTAGGTACTTACTTCATTTACATTTCAAATGCTATCCCAAAAGTCCCCTAACCCCTTTCTCCCCTACCCACTCACTCCCACTTCTTGGCCCTGGCATTCCCCTGTACTGGCGCATATAAAGTTTGCAAGACCAAGGGGCCTCTCTTCCCAGTGTTGGCTGACTAGGCCATCTTCTGCTACATATGCACCTAGAGACATGAGCTCTGGGGGGGTACTGGTTAGTTCATATTGTTGTTCCACCTGTAGGGTTGCAGACCCATTTAGCTCCTTGGGTACTTTCTCTAGCTCCTCCATTGGGGGCCCTGTGTTCCATCCAGTAGCTGACTGTGAGCATCCACTTCTGTCTTTGCCAGTCACTGGTATAGCCTCACAAGAGACAGCTATATCAGGGTCCTTTCAGCAAAATCTTGCTGGCATATGCAATAGTGTCTGCGTTTGGTGGCTGATTATGGGATGGACCCCTGGGTGGGGCTCCAAACTTTGTATCTGTAACTCCTTCCATGGGTGTTTTGTTCCCAATTCTAAGAAGGGCGAAGTGTCCACACTTTGGTCTTCGTTCTTCTTGAGTTTCATGTGTTTTGCAAATTGTATATTGGGTATTCTAAGTTTCTGGGCTAATATCCACTTATCAGCGAGTGCATATCATGTGAGTTCTTTTGTGATTGAGTTACCTCACTCAGGATGATGCCCTCCAGGTCCATCCATTTGCCTAGGAATTTCATAAATTCATTGTTTTTAATAGCTGAGTAGTACTCCATTTTGTAAATGTACCACATTTTCTGTATCCTTTCCTCTGTTGAGGGACATCTGGGTTCTTTCCAGCTTCTGGCTATTATAAATAAGGCTGCTATGAACATAGTGGAGCATGTGTTCTTATTACCAGTTGGAACATCTTCTGGATATATGCCCAGGAGAGGTATTACTGGATCCTCCAGTAGTACTATGTCCAATTTTCTGAGGAACCGCCAGACTGCGAATTGATCCATTCTTATCTCCTTGTACTAAGGTCAAGTCTAAGTGGATCAAAGAACTCCACATAAAACCAGGGACACTGAAACTTATAGAGGAGAAAGTGGGAAAAAGCCTCGAAGATATGGGCACAGGGGAAAAATTCCTTGAATAGAACAGCAATAGCTTATACTGTAAGATCGAGAATTAACAAATGGGACCTCATAAAATTGCAAAGCTTCTATAAGGCAAAAGACACTGTCAATAAGACAAAAAGGCCACCAACAGATTGGGAAAGGATCTTTACCAATCCTAAATCAGATAGGGGACTAATATCTAATATATATATAAAGAACTCAAGAAGATGGACTCCAGAAAACCAAATACCCCATTAAAAAATGGGGCACAGAGTTGAACAAAGCATTCTCAATTGAGGAATACCGAATGGCTGAGAAGCACCTGAAAAAATGTTCAACATCCTTAATCATCAGGGAAATGCAACCTGAGATTCCACCTCACACCAGTCAGAATGGCTAAGATCAAAAATTCATGTAACAGCAGATGCTGGTGAGGATGTGGAGAAAGAGGAACACTCCTCCATTTTTGGTGGGATTACAAGCATCTCAGGTCTTCTACAAGAACACTATACACTCTTAATCCTTAAAGTATCTCTCCAGCCCTTTCCCATTTTTCACCCAATTTTGGGGGGTGAGAGGACAGAGTTTCTTTATGTAGTTGTAGCTGTCCTGGAACTCACTCTAGTGCAGGCTAGCTTGGAACTCAGAGGTCTTCCTGCCTCTACTTCCCAAATGCTGGGATTAAAGGTTCTCACTACCACTGTCCGGCCCATTTTCTTTTTTTAAATGTATAAGTAGTTAAACATGTAGTGACTAAGTATAACTGCAGACCTTCAATCCCAGTATCTGAGAATTACAGCTTAGTAGCTGGCTCATTTCTCAATGGGAGTAGCTGATGTTGAGATGCTATCTAACCATCTGGGTTTGAACCTAAAACCCACATAGGAGAAGGAAAGGACCAACTCTTGAAAGTTGTCCTCTAAGGTCCACATGCTAGCCAAGACAGCCTTTCCCAACAAAACAAAAAAAAACACCACCAACAACAAAAATTGTGCATCTTTGGCTAGCCTTAGCTATATAATAGCAAGACCTTGGTTGTAGAAACACTAAGAAACAAAGCCAATGCAGGTTAGTGACTGAATAAAAATTCTGTAGTTTATTACATCATCAGCTGTATGAAGAGTTAATCGCCGAAAAGCTATGTTTTGTACTTTCCTTTTTTAAATGGCTTTTTGGTTTTTGTTTTGTTTTGTTTTATAGGCAAACAGTTTGGGATCTAAAAACTATCTTCAAGTTTGTCTTCGAATAAGACCATTTACACAGACAGAAAAAGAACATGAGGCTGAGGTTGGTATTGAATTTGATTAGATTTTAATGTTTCACTTTCATTCATAAATGCAATTCTTATTGTGGACATGTTTCCTAGGGCTGTGTGCAAGTTCTGGATTCACAGTCTGTTCTGCTGAAAGACCCTCAAAGCATCCTTGGCCACTTAAGTGAGAAGAGCTCTGGACAGGTGGCACAGAAATTCAGTTTTTCTAAGGTGAGGAAGTGCCCTGTTAGACTGAGGAAGTTTTTGTGTTTGAGGGAGCTATGAAGTAGACTGAGTGAGGGCCGAGCAAATGTAAAGCACATACACTGTCCCTTAAGTAAATCATTGTGCTAGTCATAAATTCTTTTATTGTCCTTTTTATTCTAATTAAAATTTTTTTCAAACTCTGGAAAATTGGCCCCCTGGATGTGTGAGTTTTCTATTTTAGAGTTATTTTTTAGTTAAATTTGACTAACTGTGTGCATGCCATGGCATGCGTGGCGTGCATGTAAGGACCTTGCAAGGCTCTTGGCTCTCCTCTCTTGCCTTGTGGTTCTCAGGGGTTTAACTCAGGTTGTTAGACTGGCAGGCACCTTGACCCACGGAATCATTGCCAGCTTTGAAGTTTCTATCCTAAACAGTTATGGAATAGCAGCTAAATACTTGTCATTGTACTTTTGTGGTAGAGATATGATACCTATTTTAAACAGATATTTCAAAACAAATGTTTAATAGTTTTGGAACATGAATTTTCTTAAAAACTCTATCCTAAAATGGTCTTATAGGTTTTTGGACCTGAAACTTCACAGAAAGAGTTCTTTCTGGGTTGCATTATGCAGCCAGTAAAGGACCTCTTAAAAGGACACAGTCGACTGATCTTCACATATGGGCTGACCAATTCTGGAAAAACATATACATTTCAAGGTAAATATTGTTTATTTTGACTAGAAAAGAACCATTAATTCAGTATTTTCCCAATGATGTTTGTCGTCATATTTCCATCATATAGTCCATATTTTTTAATTTTACTATTTTATTATATATAACCACATCATTTCTTCTCCCCTAGCTCCTTTTATATCTTCTCTGCTCTCCTTCTCCAATTCATGACCTCATTTTCTTTAATTATTACTGTTATGCATATGTGTGTGTGTCTTAGAGTTTCTGTTACTGTAAAGAGAAACTATGACCACAGCACTCTTATGAAGGACAACATTTAATTGGGGTTGGCTTACAGTTCAGAGCTTTACTCCATTATCTTCATGGTGGGAAACATGGCAGTGTGCAAGCAGACATGGTGCTGGAGAAGGAGCTTGGAGTTTTCACATTCAGTTCAGCAGACTCAGCTTCTGAGACCTCAAAGCCCACTTTTACAGTGACACACTTCCTCCAGCAAGGTCACATCTTGTAATGGTGCTACTCCCTATGGCCCAAGCAATCAAGCATATGAGTCTATGTGGCCACTCCTATTCAAACCACCACAATATATGAATAAATATATAGCCATAACCTACTGAGTGTTAAATGTTGTTTATATGTACATGTTTTTAAGACCTATAAACACGATAACGTAAGAAGTATTGGAGCTGGAGGTATTGGCGCACTCCTTTATTCCCAGCACGTAGGAGGCAGAGGCAGGCTGCTCTTTGAGTTTCAGGACAGACTGGTTTATATAATGTGTTCAAGGCTAGCCAGAGCTAAAAAATGGGACCTTATCTCAGAAAATGAAATGGAAATATTGGTTTCATTTTGCCACCATTTTCGTGTATATATGTCATTGTATGTTGTTTTCACTTACCCTACTTTACTCACTCACCCCATGCCTTCCTCTTCTCGTCTTCTTCCTCCTCTCAGTAGTCTTTCTGCTTGCATGTTATATATCATAGATATGTGATACATATGTTCATAGTTACATATTTTCTAGCCCTCTGTTTTTGCCTTCTCTTCCCTTCATTTCTCTTCTTCACTTTCACAGTTCTTTTCCTAATTTAGTGATATTATCTTTCTCAGTTTAAATCTAGACCTGCATAGAAGAGGAAATACACACACTTGGTTTCTACATTTGACTTATTTCCCTGAACACTGATGTCCATTTTGTTGCTGGACAAGCACTTTACAGTTATACCACCTCCCCAGCTATATTCTATCATTTTCTTGTCCTAACTCTCCTCAACCTTCCAACTAGCCATCTTATCTGGATGTCCTTTTAATTTTTTAAAACATCTCACATATATGTTGCTGATGGAATTTAATTCAAATATATGTATAAAATTATTTTATACATATAGTAGAAAGTAAAATAATGTTAAGAATTAAGATATGCTTTAGAAAATTAAGCATGGAATAAATGAGAAGTTTTGCATTTTCATTTTGTAATTATGGGCGATAGAAAATTATATTAGGGCTAGATCTGAATATAATTTCTGGGTATCAGATCAGAATATGTTGACAATCCGGTAAAGCCTAAAATGATAGGAACATGAATAATTCCTTAAGTTCTTGCATTTTTCCTTTTTACTCTTGCTTATTAGGTAGTGTAACAGGAGCTTTGTTAATCCAAAAAAGTTGCCTTTGTCCTATTCTTTTATAGGCACAGAAGAAAATATTGGCATTTTGCCTAGAACACTGAATGTATTGTTTGATAGTCTTCAGGAAAGACTATATACGAAGATGAGCTTCAAACCACACAGATGTAGAGAATACTTAAAATTATCATCTGATCAAGAGAAGGAGGAAAGTGCTAACAAAAATACATTGCTGCGACAAATTAAAGAGGTATGCCAGTACTTTAGTACATAAAATATCAAATTCATGACATTTTTTGTATACTATCAGGATAATTTTAGCTTGTATTATAATCTGGTTTTGGTCATAGTGTTTTTCAAAACCAAAATTATGTAAGGCAGCAAATGGCAATACTAAGTAGAAATGCAAATGATACTAGTCTTTTTTGATATAGAATTAGTATTATACTTTGAAAATATGAAATATTCATTTGAAAATAATACAAAGAAAAAATTTAGTGAAAAGAATGTATGAAATGGAAGAAGATTTTATGACAGGCTCCCTAGTTAGCTTAGCTGACCTCAACTTTGCAGTTTTCCTGCCTCTGTGTCCTAGGTGCTCGACTCACTGGGTACACCACACTCCTGCCTCATGCAGAGAGCTTTGTCTCTGAATGGATACACACATATGCAGTACCTTCACATTTTATTTTTCTGATACTGGTTATTTGAGCTATACTCTCACTCCCCCTTTGTTACATGCAGAATGCAGTTTTGTTTTGTTTTTTTATGGGTATCATGTATATGTGAGAATGCTGGTGTATGTGTGCCAAGGTACAAATGAGGTCAGAGGATGACTTGGAAAAGTTGGTCCTTTCCTTCTACTGTTGGTTTGGGGACCAAAATCAGATCATCAGGCTTATGTAACAAGTGCTTTATCTGCTGAGCCATCTCCCTGGCCTTTATTTGTTTTGTTTTGTTTTTCAATATTAGTATGTAATATTTTGTTAATGTACTATGATCTAATAATGTTTCAAATGTTTAGGGAATATGGTCTTGCGTTTGTGTAGAGAGACTATTATAGTTGTTATAATTGAATACTTCTGACTGGGTAGTTTATAGTTAGCCCATAGTTCTGCAGCCAGAAATTCTTAAAAAATATATATATATATATATATATATATATATATATATATGCATGTGAGTGCGTGCATGCGTGGGTGTAGGTGTGTGTATGTCTGAGTGTGTCTGTCTGTATATCTGGTTCTGTCAAGGTTGTAGGGAAACTTAGATAAGTCTGTTTTCTCTACTATTTGGGCCATGGGGATCTTACTTAGATCTTCATGCTCAACATCAAGTGCCTGTACCCTCTTAGCCATTGCCACTGATTCTAGATCCAGAAAGTTATCAAAATTTTCAGCTAGGAAGGGCCTTTTTGTTTGTGGGGACTTAGTACAGAGTCTCCAGGTAGTCTAGGGCATCACATGGCAGGTATAGAGCCAAGCAGATTTTTATAGCTCACCAATTCTGAGATAAACCATTAATCTACTGATTAATAAATGTATTAATCCACGAGGCCAGAGCCCTTGTGATTTAATCACGTCTTTTTTTTTTTTTTTTTTCTCTTCAAAATTGAAACAGGGTTCTCACTGCAGCTCTGGCTTGGAACTTGCTATGTAGACCATGTTTGCTTTGAACTCACAAAGATCTGCCTTTAATTGCCAGTGTTGAAATTAAAGGGTGGAGTGCCTGGCCTATCACCTCTTAATAATTCACAGTGGGGGTTATTCAATATAAAGTTTAGTGGGGACATTCAAGCCATAATACAGACTGATAAATAGAAAAATGAATACATAGTATGCTATGGAGGGTGCTATGCTATGGAGGGGTGCTATGCTATGGAGGGTGCTATGCTGTGGAGGGTGCTATGCTATGGAGGGTGCTATGCTATGGAGGGTGCTATGCTATGGAGGGTGCTATGCTATGGAGGGTGCTATGCTATGGAGGGTGCTATGCTATGGAGGGGTGCTATGCTATGGAGGGGTGCTATGCTATGGAGGGTGCTATGCTATGGAGGGGTGCTATGCTATGGAGGGTGCTATGCTATGGAGGGTGCTATGCTATGGAGGGGTGCTATGCTATGGAGGGTGCTATGCTGTGGAGGGTGCTATGCTATGGAGGGTGCTATGCTATGGAGGGGTGCTATGCTATGGAGGGTGCTATGCTATGGAAGGTGCTATGCTATGGAGGGGTGCTATGCTGTGGAGGGTGCTATGCTATGGAGGGGTGCTATGCTATGGAGGGTGCTATGCTATGGAGGGGTGCTATGCTATGGAGGGGTGCTATGCTATGGAGGGTGCTATGCTATGGAGGGGTGCTATGCTATGGAGGGGTGCTATGCTATGGAGGGTGCTATGCTATGGAGGGGTGCTATGCTATGGAGGGGTGCTATGCTATGGAGGGGTGCTATGCTATGGAGGGGTGCTATGCTGTGGAGGGTGCTATGCTGTGGAGGGTGCTATGCTATGGAGGGTGCTATGCTATGGAGGGGTGCTATGCTATGGAGGGGTGCTATGCTATGGAGGGGTGCTATGCTATGGAGGGTGCTATGCTATGGAGGGGTGCTATGCTATGGAGGGGTGCTATGCTATGGAGGGGTGCTATGCTGTGGAGGGTGCTATGCTGTGGAGGGTGCTATGCTATGGAGGGTGCTATGCTATGGAGGGGTGCTATGCTATGGAGGGGTGCTATGCTATGGAGGGTGCTATGCTATGGAGGGGTGCTATGCTATGGAGGGTGCTATGCTATGGAGGGTGCTATGCTATGGAGGGGTGCTATGCTATGGAGGGTGCTATGCTGTGGAGGGTGCTATGCTATGGAGGGTGCTATGCTATGGAGGGGTGCTATGCTATGGAGGGTGCTATGCTATGGAGGGTGCTATGCTGTGGAGGGTGCTATGCTGTGGAGGGGTGCTATGCTGTGGAGGGTGCTATGCTATGGAGGGTGCTATGCTATGGAGGGGTGCTATGCTATGGAGGGTGCTATGCTATGGAGGGTGCTATGCTGTGGAGGGTGCTATGCTGTGGAGGGGTGCTATGCTGTGGAGGGTGCTATGCTGTGGAGGGTGCTATGCTATGGAGGGTGCTATGCTATGGAGGGGTGCTATGCTATGGAGGGGTGCTATGCTATGGAGGGTGCTATGCTATGGAGGGTGCTATGCTGTGGAGGGTGCTATGCTGTGGAGGGGTGCTATGCTGTGGAGGGTGCTATGCTGTGGAGGGTGCTATGCTATGGAGGGTGCTATGCTATGGAGGGTGCTATGCTATGGAGGGTGCTATGCTATGGAGGGGTGCTATGCTATGGAGGGTGCTATGCTGTGGAGGGTGCTATGCTATGGAGGGTGCTATGCTATGGAGGGGTGCTATGCTATGGAGGGGTGCTATGCTATGGAGGGTGCTATGCTATGGAGGGTGCTATGCTGTGGAGGGTGCTATGCTATGGAGGGGTGCTATGCTATGGAGGGGTGCTATGCTGTGGAGGGTGCTATGCTATGGAGGGTGCTATGCTGTGGAGGGTGCTATGCTGTGGAGGGTGCTATGCTGTGGAGGGTGCTATGCTATGGAGGGGTGCTATGCTGTGGAGGGATGCTATGCTATGGAGGGGTGCTGTTTTATGGAAGATAGTACCTTGTTAGTTTCAAAGAGTTAAAATGATTTTATGTTCTGTCTTTCTGGATTTTAAGTTTTCAGATATTTTTACTGTTAAAGATTTAAAGGCTATTAATTTGTTTTAATTAGAACTTTGAAAATAGTAATGATTTTCCTCTTTAAGACTTTAGGAGTAGGTACGGTGTGCCTGCAATTAAAAGTTATTCCAAATACTGAGGCGGATGGATTTCTTGAGTCCAGGTTTTTAGTGCCAGCCTGGAAAACATAGTGAGGTCCTCCTTCACCTCTCTGTTTTTAAAGACTTGTGTTTATTTTATGTATGAGCATTTGCGTGTGTGTGTGTGTGTGTGTGTGTGTGTGTGTATGTATAACATGTACATGCCTGGTGCCTACCGAGGCCAGAAGAAGGCTTTGGATCTCTTAGAACTGGAGTTAGACGTACTTATGAGCCACCATGGTGCTAGGAACCAAACCTAGGTCCTTTTCAACAGAAGCCAATGCCTTTAACAAGTGAGCCATTTGTTCAGTTGTGACCCCCGTCCCAGATCCTATTTCAAACTTAGAACTGGCCAAAGGAAGAGAGAAAGTGTCAGTTTAGTGCTTAGCTACAGTCGAAACGTCTGTATCACACCTCCCTCTCCAAAGAGCAGGACCTATTTTGGAAGAGGGAACAGAAAGATTGTAAGCACCAAAGTCTGGAGAGGACCAGAAGTAATATCTTCTGGCTGTGACAGGACCCCTGTACTCATCATTTACATCAGTGTGGATGCCTGGATAAGAGTAAACTAGGCATGGTGCACATACCTGTAGCCCTGGCAACTAAGACGTAGAGGCAGGCAGGTCAGGATTTTAAGGGTATCCTCTGGTACATACATGAGCCATTCTGGGCTTCATAAAACCTGTCTCAAAAAACCAAACCAAACCCAACACCAACACCAACACCAACAGTTTTTGAAAGGTTATGAATTTGTTTTTGGCTTAATTGGATAGCTGATTAAAATATTATTTTGCTTTTAACAAAAAGTGTTTTTAACCTCTACTTTCTTTTTTAGGTTACCATACATAATGACAGTTATGACATTCTTTGTGGTAAGGATTCTTTTCTCACTTATGTTCATTATCTTGAAATATATTTGAAAGGTTTTATTTTCAGAATCACTCTTAGTGTTGATGTTTTGATCATGTAGTGCCTACAGTACCTACAAAATGTTTCAAAGCTATATGAACTGTGAGTAGTTGTAAGGTTTCATTTATACTTAGTATCATGAATGTATTTTCTCTGACTTTAATATATAATTAGAGAATTGCTCTTATTTTTCTTGGTCATTTGCATTAATTTGTATTTGATTTATTCTTACTTCAAAACGAGTAAGATTAAAAGAAACTAAGCTTTGATTGCAACAAATATTTGTTCCTTTGCTCCCTAAAATGTTTCAGTGTAAATGATAAAGAGATTAAGGATTTTAGGAGTTATGATCTATATATTTCTGTTTCTTATTTAGTCAAGGTCTTAATTTTATGCCTTTTGTTGTTGTTATAGGAAACTTAACAAACTCTTTGACTATCCCAGAATTTGAAGACTCCATGAACAGTTGTGACCAGTCCAGTCTGAATGTGGATAATATAAAGTATTCTGTGTGGGTTTCTTTCTTTGAGATTTACAATGAAAGTATTTACGATTTGTTTGTTCCTGTGTCCTCTAAGTTTCAAAAGAGAAAAATGTTACGCCTTTCCCAAGATATAAAGGGCTATTCTTTTATAAAAGGTAAGTTAGCGACCATTTTAATATTGTTCCAAAATTACTATTAGGTTTTGTTATGAGTATAGGAAATAAACAGGGAATTTTTTTAATTAATTTTTTAAAATCCATTTTTAGCAGAAAAAAATGAGTTTGTGCTTTGGAAGTATATTTTGTGTTTATTGTAACTGAGTAGAAGAGGTCTAGCACGGTTGATTTGCTTGAGTGTTAGTTATATTGGTGGTGATGACGTGCAGGATCTTCTCTACACTATTTTGCTTTGTATTTGGAACTGTTAAATGTTAAGTCCTCCATGTGTGCTTGCGAAACGTAAATACTAGGTGTCTTATAGTCTATCTTTACGTGCCTTGTGGAATAAGGAGTAGTTTTACTTGGTGTTCTAGGATGTGTGACCAGAAGAATGATTTTATATGGTGCTAGGAAAATACTTTGAAAAGATTATACTGTAATACAAATGCTGTTTTTTTTCTAAATTAGTGCATATCTTCTTTATTTGTTAAAGATCTGCAATGGGTCCAGGTATCCGACTCTAAAGAAGCATATAGACTCTTAAAACTAGGAGTGAAGCATCAGAGCGTTGCTTTCACCAAACTGAACAATGCTTCTAGTAGAAGGTAAGTCTTGACCCCTAGGGTACAATCCTGAGAAAACCACAGTAGTTTGTGCAAATGTAGGAAGCTAGTTTTAGATGGATGTGACCAGTAGGTTTTCTCAAATGTACTGTCAATTTGTAGTCATGAAAATTACCTGTAGATAAAAATACTAGTTGATTTGCCTGGATATTAGGTTTTCTAATATGCGGAATGTTTCTGAGGCATTTTTTTACTGTTTATGTCACTGTCCTGGATAGTTTTCCTAGTTGTTTAAAGAGGTGGCCATTTCTCTATGCTTTACCCTAATATGTACTATTTGGAAAATGATTCAGGCCTCAAGGGGTTAAAAAGGGATGTTTGTGATGAATGGGGTAAGGAGGTAGGAGACAGAATAAGCTTTATCAGTGAGATGCATAAATTCTTTCTCTTAAGGAGGAAATGCCCTGTCTCTTTATAATGAGATGGACATATGCATATAGGGCAGATTTCTGCTTTGCTTTAGGTATATTTTCGAAGACTGTAGCTGTACATCACAGCATTTTCACTAATAGTATGATCTCTGTAAGGACATTCTTGTTTTCCCCCATGGTCCTAGAGGGTGAGTCCAGGGTTTCACATGCACTAGGCTGACCTATATCCATCTCCAGCCATTGTTTTACTTCTTATTTTTAAACAGAGTCCCATTCAGTAGCCCAGGCTGGCTTTAACTTTAGAACTGTTTGATTTATCCTCACAAGTAGCTGCATATTGAGTCTCACTACACATGATTTGGAGTGCCAAGAGGTAAAGGTTTGAGGGATTTGGTGTTTGGCAAGTGATGACATGATGCTAGATAGTTGGCCTGCCTGGGTGAGAGTGGAGTATGGGGTTGACATGTCTGGTAGCTAGTTGCAAAAATGTACCTGTGGCGGATGATAGACGGAACTAGTGTAAAGAAGTCCAGTTTGAGATGTTTGTCTCTCACAGCACATGGGCATTGAAATGGAATGATAATACTTGATCTTTGTGTTCCTCTTTTTAGTCACAGCATATTCACTATTAGAATATTACAGATAGAAGATTCTGAAATACCTCGTGTAACACGAGTTAGTGAGTAAGTTGAACATTTTTTAAAATGTAGTTATTTTGAAACATTTTGAAAAATTTTGCAGTAACCTTTTTTTGGGGCGGGGGTTGATTTAGATTGTCTCTGTGTGATCTTGCTGGTTCAGAACGAAGCATGAAGACACAAAACGAAGGTGAAAGGTTAAGAGAGGCTGGGAATATCAACACTTCTTTATTGACTCTGGGAAAGTGTATCAATGTTTTGAAGAACAGTGAAAAGTCAAAGTAAGTGTCCTTAGTGTAAATATCAAAGTCTAACTTTGCTTTCTTTAGAAAGTACTTTCTGAAAACCCGTTTCTTACACAACCACTTGTAGTGATTACTTTCTTTTCATAGCAGATATGTGTGTGTGCAGTGCGTGCATAGGTATGTTCTAGGCAAGAGCTCTCTCTCATACTGAGCCATATTCATAACCCTACATGGAAATATACTTTAACTTGCTGTATTTTCAAAATTTCCCATAGGGTTCAGCATGTGCCTTTCCGAGAAAGTAAACTGACCCACTATTTCCAAAGTTTTTTCACTGGAAAAGGGAAAATATGCATGATCATCAATATTAGTCAGTCTTGCTCTGCCTATGATGAGACACTTAATGTCCTGAAGTTCTCAACCACTGCGCAAAGGGTGAGTGTTTTTAGATTTGTGCTAAATATATGACCGTCTCACAGCATTACTGCTTGCCTTAGAAGAGCAGATGTTTGGGTTTTGTTTTGTTTGCATTGCCTTTTTTTTCTTTCTTGAGACAGCCTGACCTAGCGATCGCAGATATTCCCACTTTCCCCCTCCTTTGCTTCTTCAGTGTGAAACTACAGGTGTGTGCCACCATGCCTTGGTAACGGTTCTGTGAAATAAGTAATATTTTGTGTCTGTTACTGTGAGACTAGGAAGTACTTGAAAATAAAATTGTAATTGTTGAACTAACTAGAAAAACAGGAAAAACTTGAACTTTGTCCCTTAAAGGAGTAAAATGACATTTTCTATTATGCATTAGTGATGAACAGACTATAGATTCATAGTAATTATGGAATGAATTGTTCACTCTGCCACTCATCTGACCTATATGAATGATGACCATCTTTTCTAGAGATAATACAGAGATCATAGAAAGGCATGTCTACCTATAGATTGCGTACAAAGTAGGTTTTTCTTACTTTAAGGTTCATTTAGCAATGCTAATTCCTTTTTTAAATGTTGGTTGGTATTTAAATTGTCACTTGACTTAACTTTACAAAGTTAGGCTGGGTGGAGTGGCTCACACCTTTACCCTAGCTTTGGCAGGCAGAGGCAGATGAGTTCCAGGCAGGCTGATGCTATCTGGTGAGAAACTCTCAAAAAATAACTTCAATGAAAGAAGTTTTTTCCTTTTCTCTTGTAAAAGCCATGTTGGATGTTTTAACAGGTCTATGTTCCGGATACTTTAAGTTCTTCTCAAGAGAAATCTTTTGCGTCTAACAAATCTTTACAAGATGTATCATTAGACAGTAATTTGGACAATAAAATACTAAATGTAAAAAGAAAAACTGTTTCATGGGAAAATAGTCTAGAAGATGTGCTTGAAAAGGAAGATTTGGTTGAGGACCTAGAAGAAAATGAAGAAACAGAAAACATGGAAACTGAACTTACAGATGACGACAGTGATAAGTCATTAGAGGAGTGCCGAGTCTCCGCCTGTCACAGAAAGAACAAGGTAGTATTAAGAACTTTGCTTGACTTACTTGTTTAGAAGTTAGGAATCATTCTTGATGCTCTCTTTTGTGTGTGTGTGTGTAAGTGAACATGTGAGTATGTGCATGTAGAGGTCAGAGGTCAATGTCAGGAATAAGTGTGGGATGTGTGTGTGTGTGTGTTTGTGTGTGTGTGTGTGTGTGTGTGTGTGAGAGAGAGAGAGAGAGAGAGCGTAAGCGAGCATGCATGAGTGATGAGAGCTCACACTTGTGCCGTGGTGCTCATGTGGAGATAGAGGACAACAACCTCAGGTGTTGGTCCCTGCCTTCTCCTTTCTTTTTGGTTTTTTTTTTTGTTTGTTTGTTTGTTTGGTTTGTTTTGTTTTTCGAGACAGGGTTTCTCTGTGTAGCCCTGGCTGTCCTGGAACTCACTCTGTAGACCAGGCTGGCCTCGAACTCAGAAATCCACCTACCTCTGCCTCCCAAGTGCTGGGATTAAAGGCGTGCGACACCATGCCCGGCGCCTTCTCCTTTCTTTGAGACAAGCAAGCCCTTGAGTCCACTGCTCTTGCATTAACCGGGCTCACTAGACCTCGTCTCGAGATCCCTGGGCTTTGAAATGTGTACTACTGTATGTGGCTTTGTATCTAGGTGTGTGTGTGTGTGTGAGTGTGAGTGTGTGTGAGTGTGTGTGTGTGTGAGTGAGTGTGTGTGAGTGTGTGTGTGAGTGTGTGTGTGTGTGTGTGTGTGTGTGTGTTGGGGCAGGGGTGGTGTCTGAACTCTTGTCCTTATGCTTGCATAGCAAGAGTGGTATCTCCTGGATCATATTCCTTTCCCTAGCAGGACACTTTTTTTTTTTTTTTTGTACACAATCTCACTGTGTAGCCCAGGCTGGCCTGGAATTCACCTGCCCCTTCCTTCTGAATGCTGGGATTAAAGTCATGGGTTACCATGCTCAGTGAATAGGACATTTTAACACCGACTTTACCACTTCTTATAGATTTGGTCCTTATATTCTCTGTTTCTGAAATGTGGTGCTATCCAACTCACCGATAAAATGAGAAAACATAACTACTGAACACTTCTTAGTGGAAAATAAGTGTCCTGATTTTCACAGTACATGTTTGTTTGCTAGACAGTGAAACATCTTTTATAGATCTGTCTTTAAGATAAATATTATTTTTGTATGGGTTTGTTTCTAAAATGTAGAGAGTCATACTTGGTTTTTCAGGTTAAGGAATCTGTAGTTGTGTGCAAGACTATTAGCATTAAAAAGGGTACAATTTTAATTGACTATGAAGTATATGTGCTTATTTTAGGAACTGTTGGATTTAATAGAAAAGTTGAATAAAAGACTAATAAATGAAAATAAAGAAAAATTAACCTTGGAACTTAAAATCCGAGAAGAAGTTACACAGGAATTCACTCAGTATTGGAGCCAACGGGAAGCCGATTTTAAGTAAGTTATTTCTTCATAACCTGGCAAGAATTGAGATTTATTTATTTATTTAATAGCTATTTCTTAATTTATATTATGTGAATTTTGAAAGTGATGACTGTATACAAATAGATGTTACATATGATTAAATTGTTCTCTTAATGGAATTAATTTATGTTTTAAAGGGAGACACTTCTTCATGAACGAGAGATATTAGAAGAAAACGCTGAACGTCGCTTGGCAATCTTCAAAGATTTGGTTGGAAAATGTGACAGTCAAGATGAACCAACAAATAGAATTTGTGACATAGAACTTGAAACTGAAGTATGTCAATGAAAATATTAAAAATAATGAGGCTTTTGGTACCAGGATTTAATACCCCACGTTAATGATGAGAAATGCTAATGCTATGAAATATTAGTGTCTAAAACAGTACTTTATGGTTTTATTGTAATGGGCATGTATTGGATATTTATAGGTAAATAGGTAGAGTTTTTGGATTGTGTTTCTGAGACAGACCGTCATTATACAGCCCAGGCTTGTCTGGAACCCCATTTTTCCTGCCCTGGCTTCTTGAGTACAGAGATGACAGCAGTGTGTCACTTTGCTAGATGCACAAACAATTTAAACAACTGGTTTTAGAAAAACTTACATTTTTGTGGCATTTGTTTTCATTTCAGTTTTTCTTGAGTCACTATTGCTTGTAGGCAATAACAGCCATTTTTGTTGGCTTACAGAATACTCTTTTCAGAAATGAGCCGGTAAAGGGTCCCTTACTTAATTGTTCTGATCCAGTCAGAAACACTTGTGTATGAAAAGGCTTGCCTTTGTTGGAAAATAACTCCAGGAAAGTTGATGAGTTTTGCTGCTCCCACTGAAGCTGATGAGGGCGTTTGCAAGGGATTGTTTGTGTTCTGAGTGTGTGCTGTGCTTTGTTTCTCAACCACTGGATGCCGTGGCCACAGAGCTTCAGGCTTTCTGTCACTACATCCTGGTGTAATGTGAACATGGTTTGTGATGTGGACTTATGTATGAAATAGAGGAGTGACATAAGCGTCCATATGAGATTGGAGGCATACTGAACTAGATGATCAAATTGTTCTGTAATGACATACTAAGATTTATGATATATTTCTGAGCAAACAAGCTTTGTATTCTATATTTTAAAAAATGTGTATTAAAACACAAATTTTGTATAATTGTGGGGGGAGGTGGGTCATGTAATTTAAAGAATCTTTAAGGTATGCCCACATGTAGTGAAGTCCACTGTTAATGTTAGACATGTGGTTTTTGTTATTTCTAGGAAGCTCATAATTATGTAGGAGTTGAAGATATTTTTCATTCTCTTCAAGATGATGTCACTGATATTAAGAAACAGGCCGAACTTGCTCATTTGTATATCACATCTCTTGTTGATCCCCAGGAAGCTATTGCCTGTTTGCAGCTAAAGTTTAATCAAGTTAAAGCAGAATTAGCTGAAACTAAAGAAGAATTAATTAAAGCCCAAGAAGAGCTAAAAAACAGAGAGAGTGGTAAGTGCATGTATTTTACTCTTATTTGGGTTTTTATGAATACATAAAAACTGTTGTTGGTGAGTATAGGGATTTGTGCAACTGTAGTGACCAGAAAATGTTTTAAGCTACATAACAAAGCTCAATATATTTACCATCTGTTTTGTGATTTACTACTGTAAATATTTTTTAGGACCAGGCAGATGGCTCAGTAAAGTTGGTGCCATGTATTAAGACCTGAGTTTGAGTCCCCAGACTATACAAAACAAGCTGGACATGGTGGCTTGTGTTTGTAATCCCAGTGCTAGGGACACGGACAGAGATAGGTCTTGGGACTTGCAGACTAGCCAGCCTTGCTTAACTAAGCACAAACTTAGATAGAGACTGTGGCTCAAAAGGAGTAAGGTGGACAGTGCCTAAGGAAGGGCATTTGAGTTGACCTCTCTCCCCTACAGGTGCACATGTATACATCACGCACATGTGCAGGTATGTGTGCACACACACAAATAACTAAAGTAGTGTTTATTATTATAAAAGACTTATCAAATTGAGAGGAAATAAACAGAGGAGCAACCCAGAAATAAAACAAGCGTCTTTATAAGAAATCATAATGAAACGTATAAAGAAGTTAAATTTGTTGTTCATTTATAATTTTTATGAAACCTTTACATGGAATAGTTGAGAGTGGGATAATGTTTTTGGAATGGTTTAAAACAGTCTTTTGAACTGATACTTCATTTGATCTTTAAGCAGGAAAGTCACGCACGCACGCGTAGTGGCATTTGGGTTTTAAGAGAGGTGAGGCACTCCACCTTTTATTGTGTGAAAGCAGAGAGGTAGAAGATAGCAGGTCAGTGGTGCCCTGTGAAGTGGACCAGGCAGGTGCTACCTGTTAGTTCTGTGTCACCGTGTTTCTACTTCTTAGCATGTACTTGTCAGTTTGCTCCAAATTTTGAAAGTTAGTTTTTCTGAAACATAATCTTGTAGTTAAATATTAGCACTGACAAAATTCGTTTTCTGAATTTAGTGTAATTTAATAGCTGTGTTCCACTCAGGGTTTTAGATGCATAGATTTTTCTTATTAATATTCTTTATCTTTACAGACTCTTTGGTTCAGGCACTCAAGACATCAAGTAAGGTAATTTAAATTTTACTTTGTCTTGGCAAGAATATAATGAGTGAATAAAGAGGAATGAATTGTGTTTGTGTACTTCTTTTAAAATAGTTTTGAAAAGCGCTATAAATGAAGGTACTGTAAAGAATTCGGAGGTTGGGTCTGGAGAGATGGGTCCAGTAGTTCAGAATGGGCCACATTAAGTTTGCCAGCACCTCCATCAGGTGGATCACAGAGTGCACATAATTCAAGTTCCCTGAGGAACTCAACAGCATCTGGTCTCAGAGGGCACCTGCACTTATGTGTACGCGCGCGC
Organism: Mus caroli; assembly: GCF_978045245.1. Taxonomy (NCBI): domain Eukaryota; kingdom Metazoa; phylum Chordata; class Mammalia; order Rodentia; family Muridae; genus Mus; species Mus caroli. The sequence goes on along the minus strand of NW_028227275.1, from coordinate 26,460,248 downwards.
GCACACACACACACACACACACACACACACACACACACACACACACCACTCTCTCTCACTAACACATGCACACAGTTGCAAATAAAAGTAAATGTATAAAAGTGCTCAGCACTGCCTTTACCTGTGCACTACTTTTCAGTGATGGTCAATAGAAAGTTTCTTCAAATATTCTACTTTATGCTTCCATTCTTTAAAATGTTTTAAAAATGGGATTGTATCTTTGGACTTATTGGATAATCTAGAAATGAATTCTGTCACTACATACTAAATTATATTATTTTAGTTGTGTTTTATATTGATTTGATGCATTGACTAGTGTTTATCAAATTGTGTGGTGTGTTTAAATGTGGGGTGGACTGGGCATTGTACAGTCTGACCCGAGACTGTTTCTGCTTGATGGGCAGAGCTTGTTAACTTCAGGTCAGATAGTTACCGATGCTGGGTCTAGGTGGATTGGATACTTAACTGTCCAAAAACAAGATTGTGGACCTAAAGTGAATTTAATGCTAAGAACTTGCCACTTTTTCTGTCTGTCTTATTATTTTTAACTTATTTATGCTGTTAAATAGCAAAATATTTTAAGAAAGATATGATCAGATGTGACTAATATTTGAAGATAGTCGATACTATACTTTTTAGACATTACAGTGAGTTTACACAATTCCTCTTTTTCTTTTTCTTTTTTTTTGTACTATGGTTTTATAGTTTCTTTTTAAAAATTTATTTATTTTTTACTGAATATTTCCTTTATTTACATTTCGAATGTTATCTGCTTTCCTGCCCCCTCCCCCCAGACTGCCAATCCCATCCTCCCTTCCCCTGCTACTATAAGGGTGTTCCTCCACCCACTCACCCACTCCCACCTCCCTGCCCTCAGTGTAGGGGTACATGGGGGCATCTATTGAGCCTTCATAAGACCAAGGACCTCTCCTCCCATTGATGCATGGCAAGGCCATCCTCTGCTACATATGCAGCTGGAGCCATGTGTACTCCTTGGTTGATGGCTTAGTCCTTGGTAGCTCTGGGAGGGCTGGTTGGTTAATATTGTTGTTTTACCTGTGGGTCCTCTTTTGTTTTTCTAGTACTGAAAGTAGTTATAGTTTAAAATGATATTAATGTTCTAAAATTGAAAATAAAGACCTCATGTAACGTTTCTTCTAATTAAAGAGGAAAAAAGGAAAGAACAGAAGATGATTTACATATATGTGTGTGTGTACATACATATATGTGTATCTACATATGCATGTACATAAGTACATATGTATACATACGCATGTATATATGTATATACACTTTCCCAGGCACTCTTAGCTGTTTTTTTTTTTATATTAACTCATTTAAATATCAACAATTTCATGATACAGATGCGTTTGTTACTTATTCTTTTGAGATTGGGTCTTCTATAGCTCAGAGTGCCCTCCAATTTGCCATGTAGCCCAGGGCTTCAACATTATGTCTTCTTTCCTTCCCTTCCAAGTACTGAAATAGAGGCTTGTGCCATTGTGCCATTTTTTTTTTCTTCCCCTAGAACTGAATGACCTGTGTAGGATGACATAGATGAAGGTCAAAGAGCAAAGACTTAAACCTAGGAAGACTGGTTTGGGTGCTCTGGGTTTTTTTCTTAACTAACTTATTGGTTCTCTTTCCTTTATGTATGTTTACACACACACATACACACACACACACACACACACACACCCCTCTCTAAAATTTTATCTATCTAGTTTGTAAAGTCAGGACCTCACAGTGATGGCCTAGTTTGACCTCAGATTTATGGCAGCTCTCTTGGCTTAGCCTCTCTCATGCTGGGATTAAAAACATGAACCCTATGCCCCACTAACATTTTGTTTAAAGCAAATGTAATATTGTGTGAGGTATGGTGGTACATGCTTCTAATTCCAGTAGTTGGGAGGTAAAGAAGGGAGAATCAGTAGTTTTAAGTTAGCCTAGGCTATCTGAGACCCTGTCTGTAAAAGTAGCAATAATAAAAATATGAGATCATACTAGATAATGTGTTGCTATTGGTTATTTTTGTTTAAAAATTGAAAGTATTCTAATGCTGCATCATGTTTACATTCTAGTTTTCTCCAAATATATTTTCCAATCATTGTCATTTTCTTTTTAATGGAAATATTTCTATATGCTGGTCTTTGAGGTACGTTCCTTTAGTTCCAGCACTGAGATGGCAAAGAAGAGTGGTCTCTTGAGTTGGAGGCCAGCCTTGTCTACATAGTGAGTGAGTTGCCGTCTTTGAAAACATAAAGGTTATAGACTGGAGTGTTTAAGAGCTGTGAGGTAGAATTAAAGGAGTGGCACTGTCGATACATTTCAGAGTCTAATGTATGAAAAACACATTTTAAAATATTTTAAGAATTTAACTTTATAAAGCATCTTTTAATTAGATAGTGATGTTTATATATTGGTTCAGACTGAGGTATTTTAAAATTGCATATGCATCCCAAAGTAATTTACCTAAGAAAGGAGAATCACTTTATCCTGTCACTGAGTTCAGTTTATTTAGTTGCACATGTAGAAAATGTAAAAGAGGGCATTCAGCTGCTTTAAAACATGGTTTCTTAAGTATGCTGACAGTACTCTGCATTTGAGAAGGAGACTAGGAATGCATAAGCACTGGCTGTCTTAGGGTTGCTGCTGGTGTGATAAACACCATGACCAACAGTAACATGGGGAAGAAAGAGTTAATTTCAGCTTTCACTTTCCTATTAATAGTCTATCACCAAAGGAATTGAGGGCAGGAACTCAAGACAGGAATGGGGAGGCAGGAACTGATGCAGAGTTCATGGAGGAGTGTTGCTTATTGGCTTGCTCCTCAGTGGCTTCCTCAGCATGATTCCTTATATAGCTCAGGACCACCTGCCAAGAGGTGGTGTCAACAGCTGCATTAAGATAGGCTCTATCACATCAATCATTAATCAAGGAAAGGCCGTACAGGTTTGCCCAATGAACAATCTGTAGGACATTATCTCAGTTGACCTTTCTCTTCCAAGATGATTCTAGCATATATTAAGTTGACATGAAAAACTAGCCAGCATACTGTAGGTTTTAGCCTAGGCTAGTTGGAAGGGATTCTGAAAATACAGGAATTTGGATACATTTAGATAATGGTGGTTGGTATTGAGTCATGGGTCCAAAACATGAAATTAAATAGAATAAAATTGCTGTTTTTTCATGTGTTTATTACAAGTATGTTTTCTTTAGAAAGATACATACTATGACCGTGAGAGTCTTTGATTTTTAGCATCTCATAAATACAAATTTCCTATTCAGATGGTTTAGGTGAGGATTATACATTTGTCCTTTAATTCTTAACATGGCATGGGCATGTTGTCTGCCAAGAGGTCAGAGGACAACATGCAGGAGTCAGTTCTGCTCCTCTACCATAGGCCTCAGATCAAACTCAACTGTTAGCCTCGTGACAAGAGTTTGCTTAGCTATCTTGCTAGTCCGAATCCTTTTATAGATTTTTTTTTTAATTAGAACATCTTTAAATTATTTTCTATTATAGGATGTAAAGCAGGATAATACCATAACATATAAGCTATTAGCTAAGTGTGCATGCTTTGTTTAAAATGCTTTTCTAGGGGTCTGGAATGTTGGCTTAGTGGTAAAGACTAGTTGTTCTTGCAGAAGGCCCCAGCTTGCTGCCCAGTACTCACATGGCAGCTCACAACCATTCACACCTCAACTTGCAGGAGATCTGATACTTTCTAGTTAGTCCTGTGGTGTACATATGTACATGGAGTGGAAACACCCGTACCCTATATGTTTTTAATGATTATAACATGCAAAATATCAGACCTCTTTGTATTTTGACAGAAAGTTATATTCAGTACCAATCATTATTCTCTAAATTATTTTATATTTTTTATATGTTTTTATATTTTAAGTCTACAACCCAGAGCCTCATACATTACAATGGCAAACATCCTGCCACTGAGACCTACTCCAGGCTGGATGGGCCTTAATATTTTGATAATTGGGCAGGGGTAGCTTTCTATATTACACCTCACAGATATCTGTTCTTTAATAATTTATATGTTTCTCTGTTTTTCTGACAAGAATATGTTCTGAGGGAAATAACTCACTTTAATAAGGTAAGGGCATCAGGAGAAAAACAAAATGATTTCTTTCAGGCAACCTACTGTCTACTGTCTACCAATTACTATAATAGGTTATTGGATCTAGATTAATAAAAATGTCTATGTGATACTTTATTTGCATTTTATTTCAAAGCACACTTTGTTCTTTAGTTTAGTTTAAGCTTAGGAGTTTTTAAAGACAGACTATCACTGTGTTGGTCAGCTGGTCTTGAGCTTGTATGCGGGAGCCACCTTCCCACATCATTTTTCTGAGTAGCTGGCAACATGAGGTTTCTCATTCCAGCTGAGGCACAGGATGTTTTCAGAGTGACTTTAGTGATGTCTGTCTAAATGCTCTCTGCTGCCAAAGGCACCAGTTATTTTAGGGTGAGATGTAAACAGCATGCAAAGTATTTCAGTATTTGAGAACAGACTGATGAGAGGTAATGTGGGTAGTTCCTGTGTTTTTGGCTTTCTGCATGAGAACATATTGAATTATTTTGTTTTAGGTTGATACATCTTTAACCAGCAATAAGTCAACTTGTAATGAAACAAGTAAAATGCCCAAGAACAGTAGAACCCAGACACATTCAGAAAGGAAAAGATTAATTGAAGATGGACTTCAGCTTGGTGAGCCACCAGCAAAGAAAGGTACTGGCTCTTTAGCTACCTGCGGGATGCCTCATAAACAGGAAATAACCTGATCAAGAGCAGGCATTAGGAATGCCTAACCACCATGAGTATTTATGTTAGCATGCTCTAATCTGTCAGGGGATAGATGGATGTAAAGTTGTCTTATAGTTATCAGCAAGGTTAAAAGCTGAGCTTTTACCACTGCCTCATGTTTCATTCTGTGCTAGGTAGAAGTCCCTTTCATAAAAAGGTGGTGGTTTTGCCAAAATCTGTTCTCATTCTTTTTTCACTCTTCATTTTTTATGTATTTGGACAAATAGGGGATAGTTGACAGATTCTGGGCCAAATATTACTAACAAACCTGTACTTGTGCTGTACTTAAAATGTTAGAAGAAAGTCTCTTAGAAAATACTACTGTAAATTGAAAACTTTTTTGAAGTACTTAAAAATGGTTAACTTTTTTAAAAGAAAAAGGTCAAATTCTTAAGATTATAGAGTTGCTAGTCTCTTTAAAC